>NW_006921589.1:10097411-10101720 GCF_000298275.1 Orycteropus afer afer
CTTTCCCCATACTTACTCAATCTATATGCTGAGCAAATAATCTGAGAAGCTGGACTCTATGAAGAAAAACATAGCATCAGGATTGGAGGAAGATACGCTGTTGATACAACTTTGCTTGCTGAAAGTAAGGATGATTTGAGGCACTTACTGATGAAGATTGAGGAAGACAGTCTGCAGTATGGATTACATCTCAATATAAAGAAGATAAAAATCCTCACAACTGAACCAATAAGCAGCATCATGATAAATGGAGAAAAGATTGAGGTTGTCAAAGAATTCACGTTGCTTGGGTCTACAATCAAGGCCAATGGAAGCAGCAGTCAAGACATTAGACAACATGTAGCACTGGGCAGGTCAGCTGCGAAGGAACTCCTTCAAGTGCTGAGGAGCAAGGATGTCTCTTTGAGGACTAAGGTGCACCTGACACAGGCCATGATATTTCCAATCGCCTTGTTTGCATGTGAGAGCTGGACAATGAATAAGGAAGACCGAAGAAGGGTTGATGCTTTTGAGTTGCGGTGCTGGCGAAGAATGCTGAAGGTATCATATCACGGACTGCCAAAAGAACTAATAGATCTGTCCTGGAGAAGTGCAGCCAAGATGCTCCTTGGAAGCAAGGATGGCCAGACTTTGTCTCACCTACTTTGGTCATGTTGTCAGAGGGGACCATTCCCTGGAGAAGGATGTCATGCTTGGAAGATGGAAGGTCGACAAAAGAGGGGTAGGCCTTCAATGAGATGGATTGACACGGTGGGCTCAAGTATAGCAAGGATCATGGAGCTGGCGAGGGATCAGGCGGTGTTTCGTTCTGCTGTGCATGGGGTCAGAAGCAACTCAACAGCACATAACAACAACAACAATTCAAAAACAGTTACTGTAATACATTGACAGGTAACTGCCAGAATTTCAAGCCAGATTCAGAAGAGGACATGGAGCAAGGAATATCATTGCTGATATCAAATGGATCTTGGCTAAAAGCAGAGTGTGGTAGTAAAGGTTATGCATCAACTTAGCTGGGCCTGGATTTGAGTGGCTGGGCAGCTGGATGTAGTTATTCCCCATGGTGAGACTGGTAATCAGCTCCATGGTGGAATCTACTGTGAGCAGCTGAGTAGCTGCCTTACGGATGTGGTCTGCTCCCAGTATATAAGGAGAAGCTTTAGGAATGGTCTGCAGCTTTTTGCACACTTGAATCCTGCATGTAACTGAGCTGTTTTTCAGCAGCCTGCCATGTTGTCCTCTGATCTTGGGACAGTTAATGGATTTGAATCAATGGCCTGCCATGTGGTTTGGTAATATTGGGACTGTGCCTTTTTACTTGTCGACCTTGAGTTTGTCTGCCTCAGCAGCCAGCAGCTGCCTAAATGAAGAAAGCCTCCAGCTTCAGTGGGCCGGGAGCAGGAGGCAGAGATGAAGCCCAAGGTCGAGGGACTTTCACTCAGCCCCTAGAGCCTGGTACTTTGAACTTAAACTTCTAGCCTCCAAACTAACAGAATAAACTCCTGTTTGTTAAAGTCATTCATTTGTGGTATTTTCTGTTAGAGCAGCACAAAGTAATGAAAACAGAGAGAATACTGGAAAGATGTTTACTTGTATTTTATTGACTATACAGAGACATGGTCTTAAATGTGCTCATGTGAAACCTGTACATAGACCAAGAGGCAATCGTTCAAACAGAGCAAGGGGATACTGCATGGTTTAAAATCAGGAAGGGTGTGTATCAGGGTTGTATCCTTTTACCATACTTATTCAATCTAGATGCTGAGCAAATAATCCAAGAAGCTGGACTATATGAAGAACATGGCACCAGGGTTGGAGGAAGACACATTAACCATCTGCAATACACAGATGACAGAAACTTGCTTGCTGAAAGCGAAGATGATTTGAAATTTTACTGATGAAGATCAAAGACTACAGTATTCAATATGGATCATATCTCAACATAAAGAAAACAAGAATCCTCACAAATGGACAATAAGCAGTATCATGATAAATGGAGAAAAGATTGAAGCTGTCAAGGATTTTGTTTTAGTTGGATTCACAATCAATGTTCATGGAAGCAACAGTCAAGAAATCAAATGACATATTGCATTGGGCAAATCTGCTGCAAAAGATCTCTTTAAGGTGTTAAAATGCAAAGATGTCAATTTGAAGACTAGAGTGCATCTGACTCAAGCCATGGTATTTTCAATGGACTCATAGGCATGTGAAAGCTGGAAATGAATAAGGAAGACTAAAAAAGAATTGATGCATTTCAGTTATGGTGCTGGCGAGATATACATAGATAGATATAGATTTAATATACCATGGATTGCCAGAAGAATGAACAAATGTGTCTCGGAGGAAGTACAGCAAGAATGTCCTTAGAAGTGAAGGTGATAAGGCTCTCATACTTTGGTCATGTTGTCAGAGGGACCAGTCCCTGGAGAAGGACATGCTTAGTAAAGTAGAGGGTCAGCAAAAAAGAAGAAGACCCTCAAGATGGATTGACATCGTGGCTGCAACACAGTCACTCCAACAATGGGCTCAAACATAGCAATGATTGTGAGGATGCCACAGGCCTGTGCAGTGTTTCCTTCTATTGTCCACAGGATGGCTGTGAGTTGGAATTGACTTGGTGGCACCCAATAACAATAAGCTACTGAAGATCTGAGGCATTGGTGGCTCAGTGACAGAATTTTCACCTGTCATGAGAGAGACCTGGGTTCAATTTCTGACCAATGCTCCTCATGTGCATCCACCACCTGTCCATCAGTAGAGACATAGATGTTGCTATGACACTGAACAGATTTCAGCAGAACTTCAAGACTAAGGTAAGTAGAAAGGTCTGCGGAGCTACTTCCAAAAAAATCAGCCTATGAAAACCCTATGGTTCACGGTGGTCCAATCCACAACCAATCAAGGAGATGGCCCAGGACTGGGCAGTATTTTATTCCATCGTGCATGGGGTCATCATGAGTCAGAGGTTCCTGAAGGGGTTAGAAGATAAACTTGAATGAGTTAGCCTGGGTGTGTTGCCTGTACATACCCCCTGCTGCCCTGGGGAGCTTTGGAACAATAAAACCAGAATTCCACATCACATCCCCACTCCGGCTGCTCCGTTCCATGTGCTTTGCTCTCATTCCCACGTGGATTAACATGTAGGAGGACGGGTCTTCTGAAACGTGTAAAACCTCAGTGCAACCTGGAAGTTGAAGGACAGGGCTCAATAAATCAATCTGAGACAATCCCTAAGTCATGACTCATGTCCCTAAGTCCAAATACTGGATCTGCAGTGACCCTTCCCAACTAGAGGACATGTTAAATCAGCCAAACCTGAACAGGCTATCTAATTTAGCAACCATTTACAACACGGTACTCACCATGCCTCCAAACTGAGAATTACGCCAAATAAATCTTATAGCACATTAAGTTTGGGCCCACAGAAGAGTAAAGCTCAACAGGTTTCATTAACTTCCTGAAGTGTACTTGTTTATCCAAAACTGAACAGAAATTCTGTTGGGGTGATAATCTCTTCGAATCCCTAAATCCTTCTTTTGGTTTTCAATCTTAAACAAATGAAGAAAGGAAAGTAAATCACTCAACTTCAAACCCCAAACATTTTGGCAACCCAGGCTAACCAACAGCTTCAGGTGCGATTCTCTTCTGTCTTCCTCCAAAATTCCGTGAAAGGTTTCTGGATGATATGCTAAATATGGCATAAATTCCTTGCAGCAAAACTCAGCGGGGTGTTAGCCGAGAAGTTTTGAGAACAGTAACTTCAGACTCTATCAGAGAACATAGGGATTTCTTTTCCTTTTTTTTTTTTTCTTAAAATGTGGCCCTGGTATGCAGCATTTCTCAAGTGGATCTAACCTACTGCAAATGATTAAAAGGCATTTTAAATCCTTTTAATAGAGCTGGTTTTCTACTGATGATGAGAGCAACAAATGCCACTAGATTTAACCCATTAACATCTGAGCCTTTCCAGCCTCAAATATGGGTGAAATGTCACAAAAATATAAACAAGGAAACAGGCAAAAGCACTGGGGAACTAGTGAAACAGCTGCAGGGAGCTTTGTTCAGAAGTGGTCATTTGTATTCTCTGCACCCAGATCACCACACAAAGCACTTTCAGCAAAGCAATATTTTATTATTATCTGAACTCTGGCCCTAAACCACACCTGGAATACACTATTTTCCTAAACTAATTAGGGAGCTCTGGTAGCATAGTACCTAAGGCACTTGACTGCTAACCAGAAGGCTAGTGGTTCAAACCCACCAGCCACTCCTCGGAAGGAAGGTTGGGCAATCTACTTCTGTAGTGATA
>NW_006921589.1:10101820-10148975 GCF_000298275.1 Orycteropus afer afer
GGGTCACTATAAGTCCAACTCGATGGCACATAACAACAACAACTAGTCCTAAGTAACCTACTTCCATAGTGATACTGCCTTGGAAACCCAAGGAGAGGTCGCTATGAGTCAGGTCTGACTCAATGGCACATAACAACAACAACAACAACCTCCAGTCGAAGCAACTTAAGACCAGTTCTCCTTATCTCCTCTAAAATCCTAAAACCTCTAGCTGCACTTACCAAACACTTTGATCGGGGATACAATGCAGTAGATGATCCTGACAGAAAGGGGGAAAATGTAGAAGAGAACTTCAAATTCCCAAAGAATCCAGACTTACTGGACTCACTGAGTCTGGAGGAACCCCCAAGACTTTTGTCCTGGGCTAATCTTCAAACCTTGAAGCAAAACTATCCCCTGAGGTCATCTTTAAACAAACAAACAAGCAAAAATAACAGTTTAGTTCAAAAAGTAAAGAATGTCACCTTTAAGTATTATATTCTTTAAAAAAGAAAGTACCTATATGAGACTAAATGGACAACAGTAATGTTTAACTATAGATGAGAAGTTTAGCAGTTAGTGAGTCTAAATTAATGGGGGTGAAACAACTAGAGCTGAGATAATGAGAAGGTTTATACAGTGTGAAGAATGTAACTTATGTTCCTAAGTACTATGTGGAGAAATTATTAAATAGGAGGTTTTGTATGTTTTATGTGTATTTTTCCCAAAACAGAAAATATATATATTTTTTTAATTCTAAAACCAAAGCTCATATCTTAACTTATTGGTGCAAGGACATACAGAAGTAATCTCATAGATCAATTCTACATAACAAAGTACCTCAAAACTTAGTTACTTAAAACAGCCATTTTATTTTGTCCATGATTTTATGCATCTAGAATTGGGGAAGGGCTCAGCTGGTTGTTTCTTACTTGATGCCTCTCATGCAGTTGCAGGCGAATGGTGGCTGGGGCTGCAGTCAACTCAAGGCCCAACTGGACTAGACGTCCAAGATGGATGACAGTTGATGCTGCTTATTGGCTGGGAGCTCATCTGAGGCTGTTGACTGAAGTGAGTATCCACAGGGAGCCTCTCCTTGTGGTGTGGACTTCTTACAGCATGGCAGCTGGGTTCTGGGAGAGAGTGTCCTAAGAACAAGTAATCCAAGAAATCAAAGCAGGAGCTATACAACTTCTGATGACATGTAGTGTTACTTCTACCACATGCTATTGCTTACAGGCAGACCTCTGAGGTCACTAAGAGTCACGGGGAGAAAACTTTGTTCTGCTTCTCAGTGGGAGGGGCATCAGAGAGTTTGTGGCAAGCTTTCATATCTGCCACAGTGCCATCAGAAGTAACTGGCACAGTGCCTAGGCCAAAGCAGGCATAAACCACATCTCTTTCAGTAATTGCCATTCTGCCTCACATGTTCCATGTTGTCTAGCAATTGTCACCTGGCAATAGTTCCTTTCCTCTACAATCCAACCACGTGTAACCCTAAACCCTTCCCTGGATCCCACTCAGGAAGGAGGATGCCAGGCAGAGCCACCACCAGTTGTGTAGGTTGGGCACTACACAAAGGCAACTGGACAACAGGTAAACACTTGGTCAGTCTCAGACAAGTTATTTAATGTTCTTAGTCTTCATTTCTTCCTCTTTAAAATATAGGAATAATTATTCCCTTAATAGTATTGTTATAAGCATTAAATGAAATAACGTATGCAATTATTACTAGAAGTACGCTAAAGAGATACAATAGACCCTGAAATGTATAATGTTGCAACACAAAATAGTTCTTGTTCACAGGATAGGCCCACAAGTGTGAATCTGGTTGTCACTGGCCTTACTTCATGTGGTAATTCAGGGACTCAGGCTCACTTCATCTTGTGGCTCTAGGGCCAAGTCATCATTCGCATCCAGCCAACAAAGGACGTGGGTAAAGAGGATACACGCTCTTTTTCAAAAGGTCTCTACCTGCAATTAGCACACATCCCTTCCTCTCTCATTGTCTTGGAGAGGACTTAGTCATACTTCATTGCAAGAGAGTCTGGGAAAAGCTTAGCCATGTGCCTGGTTATAATTTTACTAATCTAGGGGAAGCAGAGACTGGATTCTGATGGAGAGCTTGCATCCTCTGACCCAGGCTCATTAAGTGTAAGCTATTATTTGTTTATTGTTCTTTTTGTTGGATATCCAACAGAGAGAGTTCCTAAGTGGTTCGAGCAGTTAATGCACTCAGTAGTTCTACTCTGACACATGGGGTCTCTATGAGTCAGAGCTGACTTGATGGGAACTGATGGTGGATCCAGCAGATATTTGCTGGTTGCTTCATTGATTCAGTGAAAGAGGAGAATAAAGAAACAAAGTGGATGTTGCTGGATAGAAATAAGAATAGAAAGGAGTTTGGAAAGAGGGTTGTGTAAAAGGGTGGTGCGCATATGCAAGTGTTAGAAGAAATTGCTCAAGTCCACTGTCTCAGGAACTACTGCAACCAGACTCCTCCAGGGACTTTTCACAGTGTCCCTAAACATGGACACAAGCTAAGTGTACCCAGAGCCATGTACCCAGAGGGTTTGAGAGTCCCCTTTCCTTATGATCATCACACTCACAGAGTGGCAGAAAAATCTTCTCTTGCCTTAAACTACAAGCACCTTTGAGTATTCAGTCTGAACTCATTTGCATTCTCTGCTTTGAGGGGTTAAGGGCAGAGGGGAGTCTGCCACTCTAACCACATCAGAGTGTGCTAAATTCTCGTGGTTGGTAATTAGCATCCAGCTTCTTTACTCTGCCCATACAGTATTTTCAAATCAATTGCTCAGCATTAGTGATTCTGCTGGGATTGATTTAATAGTCTAATATGAAGTCTCAGCCCTTCTGTACAGGTTAATTACATGTGGTCTTATACATTCTAATTTAAAATACTGCCTTTGCAATTATCATCAGCACTAAAACAGAGCACTAGTAATGAAGTTGAGCTCAAAATTTTTTCCAGAAGTAATGAATTGAAAAACTGAAATGACTTTTAATTTCTTTGGCACTTACCATTTCAATCTCTCTTGTTTTCCACTGAAAATATAAGTCAGGGTCTCCTCCTCATCTCAGATCGTTATGAAAACAAGCAAGATTGCCTTCAGAAACACAGGAGCCTTTGATTTGGAAACTGCCACTACTTGATCATCTGGGTTTTGACCAACCAGAAGGGCCACTTTCCCTACCTTAATTCCCTCAGTCAAGTACATGCTTATATGTGAATTTATGTATTTGACAGATGCTAATATGGTCCTCAACAAGACTTCAACAAGGTGGATAAACACAGTGGCTGTAACGATGGGCTCAGGTATAGCAAGTATTGTGAGGCTGGCGTAGGATCAGGCATTGTTTTGTTCCCTTGTACATAGGGTTGCTAGGAGTCAGAGCTGACTCAACAGCATCCAACAACAACAACATGTTCCTTAAGCAGCTCTGGTGGTGCAGTGCCTAAGGCATTTCACTGCTAACCAGAAGGTTGGTGGTTCAAACCCACCAGGTGCTCTGCAGAACGCGGACGGGGCAATCTACTTCCATAAAGATTTACCACCTTGAAAACCCAATGGGGGTCTCTTTGAGTCAGAATCGACTCAATGGCAGTGGGTTTGGTTTTTGGTTTTTTAATATGGTCCTTAGGAGTCTCTGGATGGTGCAAAGCATTAAGTGTTCAACTATTAACCAGAAGATTGGTAGATCAAACCTACCAAGAGGTGTTTCAGAAGAACAGTCTGATAATCTACTTCTGAAAAATGAGTCATTGACAACCTGATGGAGCACAGATCTACTCCAGCACACACAGGGTCACCATGAGTCAGAATCAACTCAATGGCAACTGGTTTGGTTTTGTTTGCTTAATGGTTGTTACAATGCTACAGGTATTATTCTAGAGCTTTATAAGGGGGAAAAAAATTCATTGCCATTGAGTCAGTGATGACTCAGAATGATTCTAGAGGACAGAACAGAACGACCCCATAGAGTTTCCAAGACTGTAAATCTTTATAGAACACACTGCCTCATTTTTCTCCCACAGAGCAGCTAGGTTCAAACTGCCAAACTTTTGGTTAACAGCCAAGTGCTTAACCATTCTGCCACCAGGGCTCCTAACCACTCTATGAGTACTATATTAGTTATCAATGCTATGTAACAAATTACTCCAAAATGTATCCTTAAAACAACAAACATTTATTATCTCACACTTTCTGTGGGTCAAGAATTCAGAAGTGGCTTAGCTGAATACTTCTGGCTCAAGGTCTCTCACAAGAGTGCACTCAAACTGTCAGCCAGGATCACAGTCCTCTAGGGTTGGAAGAACAACCTCCCTTCCAACGTCACTCATGTTTCTCATATATGAGCCTCTCCACAGGTTGCCTGAGTAGCCTTACCACATGGCATCTGGCTTCCCCCAGAACAAGTAATCCAAGAAAGAAGGAAAGAGACAGAGACTGAGAACAAAAATTAATGCCATGCTACCTTTGACTTGAAAGTGATATACCATCACTTCTGTCATAGGCTACTGGTCACAAGAAACAACCTCGTACAATGTGGGAGGAGACTGCACAAGGGTGTGCATATCAGGAGGTAGGGATCCTTGGGGGCTAGCCTGGCTAGCACTGTACGTATGTTTACTATAATTCCTGACTCACAGATGGGGAAATCAGGGACAGATAGATGAAGTAACTTGCCTGCGATCCCTGTTCAAAAATGGAAGAGCCAAGATTAGCATCTTGCTATTCTGACTCCAGAATCCAAGCTCTTATCAACTATTCACTCACAAAAAGGTGTGTGCCTGCTTCATTTACCAAGTGGTTCAAAAGCAGCTTCATCAGGACTGGATTTAGAGTTTGTTCTAAATTAATAACTCACTGCTGTCCAGTCAATCCTGACTCATAGCTACCCCTTCTTGGGTTGCCAAGGCAGTGTCTCTATGGAAGTAGATTGCCCAATCTTCTTTCCAAGGAGTGGCTGGTGGGTTTGAACCGCCAGCCTTCTGGTTAGCAGTCAAATGCCTTAGGCGCTACACCAGTGGTTGAAAAACCTTTGCTGAGGATAAAAGGGCTAAACTACCCATCAACCTCAAAAACCCTCATTAGGTGTTCCCTGGGCACTGTTGTATGAAGTGAAAGACACTCATTTCCTAGAAATTACTCTCTTAGAAAATCAATCTAACTGTCACTTGACAATCTAGCTGTCACTGTCACTTGGCTCTGCTTAAATATTGTACCTCACACCATACCACTGACCCATTTCTTCTTCAGAACCATAGGATTTTCACTGGCCAATTTTCAGAAGTAGATCACCAGGGCTTTCTTCCTAGTCTGCCTTAGTCTAGAAACTCAGCTGACACCTGTTTAGCATCCTGGCAACAGGCAAGCCTCCACTGATGGACTGGTGATAGCTGCACATGATGTTCCTTGACTGGAGAATCGAACCCAGGTCCCCCACGTGAAAGGCAAGAATTCTAGTGAGCCACCACTGCCTCTATTTAACTCTCTAATAGCCTGTGTATATAACAATGATCACGACATGATAATATTAATAACACAAGCACACCTTGGAGATATTGTGTGTTTGGTTCCAGACCACCACAATAAAGCGAGTATCACAATAAACCAAATCACATGAAGTTTTTGGTTTCCTGGTGCATATAAAAGTTATGTTTATACTATACTGCAGTCTATGTAGGTGGGCAATGGCATTTTGAAAAAGTTTGAAATATTGTGAGAATTACCAAATAACACAGAGACATGAAGTGAGCTGATGGAAAAACTTGTTGGAAAATGGCACCAATAGACCTGCTCAACGCAGGGGTACCACAACCTTCAATCTATGAAAAATGTACGATGAAGTGCAATAAAGTGAGGTATTCCTGTGATTCATGGCTAGGAGACACTGAGCTTGTTATATGTGCCAGACTCTATACTAAGTGATTTACATATATTAATTCATCAAAGGAGAGCTGGTGGCACAGTGGTTAAATATTGGGTTGCTAACTGAAAGATCAGTGGTTTGAGCTCACAAGCCACTCCTGGAGAAAGATGTGGCAGTCTTCTCCCATAAAGACTGTTGTTGTTGTTGTTATGTGCCGTCAAGTTGGACCCGACTCATAGCGACCCCTCCTTGGGTTGCCAAAGCAGTATCACTACGGAAGTAGATTGCCTAACCTTCCTTCCGAGGAGTGGCTGGTGAGTTTGAACCACCAGCCTTCTGGTTAGCAGTCAAGTGCCTTAGGCACTATGCTACCAGAACTCCCCGCCATAAAGATTACAGCCTTGGAAACCTTTTGGGGCAGTTGTACTCTGTCCTGTAGAGTCACTCTGAGTAGGAATTGATTTGATGGCAACAGGTGTTTTATTTGGAGGTGGGGGCTGAGGTACCCTCCAATTTTATGCAGAGCAATTGGGTGCTGCCCCAACCTACCCAGGGGCCTGTCCTTTCACATCCAAATGGCCCATCCAGAAGTGTTTCTTAACAATGACAATTCTCTCCCTAGAAGAAATTCTGGGTCCAGGTGTTAAAAAGACATTTTTTAACTTTTCTCCACTAGCAAATAAAACAATATACTAGGGGTCAACAAACCCTCTTAAAGGGCCAGGTGGTAAATATTTTCAGCTCTGCTTCCAGGTCATATGGTCTCTATCACAACTATTTAATTCTGCCTTTGTAGCAAAAGCAGCCACAGACAATATGTAATTGAATGAGCATGGCTGGGTTCCAACAAAATTTTATTTATGGACATGGAAATTTGAATTTCATATGATTTTCTCATGTCATGAAATATTCTTCTTTTGATTTTTCTCCAGCCATTTAAAAATGTAGACTACGGGTCATACAAAACCAGGTGGCCACAGATTGCCACTCTTGCAATAGCGTGTAACAAAGAAAGTCAGAAATTGCCCCACTGAATAGACTTGGATTTTCTCAAGTCAACAAAAAGCCTGTCTTTCTGCAACATATTGGCCAGAAGGGTTGTTTTGAACATAAATGTGCAGAGATAAAATCAAGTGGATGAAGCAAGCTCTCACTTTTCACACCGCTCCTCAAAGATTGGATGAGAAAACTCAATGAGGGTTGTGACCTGCGCTCACCAAATCTTGCCTTCATTACACAGATTTAGATTCGCTGCCTTATCTCTCCCACTGGATGGTGACAGGGCTGAGCCCCAGTTACCTGTGTATCCCCACATCCTCCCACAGGGGCCTCTCCCTGAACCTTAAACACTCACAGGGACCA
Organism: Orycteropus afer afer; assembly: GCF_000298275.1. NCBI lineage: Eukaryota > Metazoa > Chordata > Mammalia > Tubulidentata > Orycteropodidae > Orycteropus > Orycteropus afer. Next base: position 10,109,057 of record NW_006921589.1, read on the forward strand.
TATTGTCCAAGCCAGGAAGAGAAACCCAAGGTCTAGCGAGGACCTGTTTTTATTATTATTCTGTAGGTTAATTTAAAAGAATAAAGTTCTGTGAAATTGGGTCTGTACTGGAATACCCTGGATATAAGCCACCATGAATATGGTATGTTTTCAATAAATCTTAAATAGACAAATAACAAAGCAGAGAGAAAGAGAGCGATGGGGGAGGAGGAGAGAAAGGAAGGGAGGGAGGGAAGAAGGAGGGTGGGAGGGAGATTGAGAGGGACAGAGGGAGGAAAAGAACAGGCAGATTATAGACCATTACTTGTTAGGTTCTAGATGGGTATCTTTAGTTCCAAAAGATCCTTGTAATCTTCCTAATGTATTTCACTAATTTATCTAAAGTGAGCTGCCATCTAATACAGGAACTAAAGCAACTATTTGTTCCATGTCATTTTTGAGTATGAGCTGTATTCCAGAAATGCCTTCTTCACTTCCTGTTTGACTACCATTTACAATAAGGAAAATTATTTATATTTATGTATATGTCTAAAAAGATGTCTTTTACACTGTAAGAATGTCAAGATTGTGTAATATGACAACCTGGCTTCCCCCGACACACAGTACAAGTTCCCTTGACAATGAGACCAACCCCACCAGACCTTGGGTTTGTGGAGGGCAGGGACTGTCTTATTCATTTTGGCACCCTGGGGACCAGGCACTCAAAGGCATCGCAAATGTTTGTTGAGGGAATGGCAAGTAAATGAGGGAAATGTTTCACCTTAAGAGAATTCAAACCTATTTTCTAACAAGGCTGTAGTACTTAAACTAGATGCATGTTCCTGAGAGGTAAGAAATGCCCAGGAGAATCATACAGCAGAAAACAAAGGAGAGTCTTGCCAAATGTCATGGATAGCAAACCTGAGGAGTATTCCTATCCTTAGAACAAATATTCCCCTAAAAGATGACTTGACGATAATCCAACTCGATTCATTTCTTTGCCTAAAATGAGAAAATAACCCCAAATTGCCCCAGGATTAAATAAGGCTGAGTTAAAATCAACACTTTCCAGTATAAAGGGGAACCGAAAGGAGTCAAAGCAGCATTGTCATATCAAAGCTGGAGTTACTTTCAAAGTCATGTCTATTTAGCCAAGAAAATTGAAACAGGCCACTGACATTGAAATAATAATAATAATTACTGGTTCTGAGCATTTGTCTGGTTGTTCTTCTAGCTAATATTCCACTCATTTCAGCCATAATGATCTGGTGCTTTTCTAACCTTCTGACCTTGTCTGAGGTTCAGTCAATTGCCACCAAATAAACACAGAACAGAAATGGAAGAGTCGTTAGATTCTGTCTGTGTAGAAATCAGTGCAACTTCCCAGACAGCAGGGCACCCACAGGGCATGAAAGGTGACTTTGTATCAAGGAGGAGACACATTCCCTATGTAGTTTTTTCTCTGAACAGTGGTGCTATGAGTTGAATTGTGTCCCCAAATATATATATATATATATATATATATATATCCTAACCCTTAGTGTCTGTGAGTGTGAACTTGTTTGCAAATAGAGTCTTTGAAGATGTTATCAGTTAAGTGACTATGAGGTCATACTGGAGGAGGGTGGATCCTAATCCAATCTGAGTGGTGTCCTTACTAAAGAGGAGAAGAAACATAGGGAAGAACTCAGAAGGATAACCATGTGAAGATGCATCTACAAGCCAAGGCTACCAGGAGCTGGCAGTGACCAGAAAAGATCTTCCCCTAGAGACTTCAGATGGAACATGCTCCAGCCAACATGGTAATTTTGACTCTAGCCCACACAACCATAAGATAATAAATTTCTAATTTTATAAATCACCCAGCTGGTGGCATTTTGTTACAGCAGCCCCAAGAAACTAATTCAGCCAGTATGAGTCCTCATTCACCCAAGTCAGTGAAACCACCTTTGATGCCATAGATGAGGTCATAAGGATCTTCTACATAGAGTGGGCACTCTGCTGTCCTCTGGGGTCTAGCTTTGGGAGAGGGGAACAAACAAGGGTTGTTACTTCTTATATTACCCATTTATATACAGTTGTATTTTTACCACTGCAAGTTACTTTCATAAGATTTTCTTTTGTAAAGTTTTAACTATACATCACTTTCTGGCTGTATATTCTGAAACAAATTTTGTTATAAGATATGGCCAAGACTGGCCAGCTGATCTCCAAACCCATTTCCTCTTCTTCCTGGGCACACAGTCATACAATACTTCCCAGCATCCTTTGCTTTAGGTCTGCGCATATGACTGAGTTCTAACCAACAGAATGTGAGTAGAACTGGTGTATGCTGATTCCAGATGTGGCCCATAAAAGCATTCACTTGTGATCCTTCATGCTCTTCCTCCCTCCACTGGCTTATTATGGACTTTGGAAACCACATGCTGAAAATGTCAGAGCCACAATATGGGAGAGGCCTGGGTTCTTGATGACTCCTTGGATGCCAGCTGCCTACAAGTCACGAGTACCTCTTTGAGACATCATGTGTCAAGAGTCTGAGATTTTGTAGTTTATCTGTTACAGCAGCTAGAATTTCCTTAAATAAAACAGATAAGGTAATAAATAATAAAGTACACAGGACAGCGTCCTACAGATAATGAACATCCAGACAGGTGGTGGCTGTTGTCCTTGTGTCCTCCAGGAAGAGATGGATTTGCTATGAAGCTAAGGAAGTTTAAGCTTCAGGACCCCTCACTTCCATAGTCCTTTTCCAGGTACTTGTCCCTAACTTTGTCCTCATAATTTTGCATTCATTGACTGACCCTCTTAAAGAGGGTGTCTAAAAGTCTACAAGCTTCAGACCACACAAAACCTAGATCCACCCCACACCCCAGTCTATACCTTCATTATCTCCTCCCTAAACTGTTGTAAGAGTCCCTGGGTGGTGTAAATGGTTAATGTGTTCAGCTGCTAAGCACAAAAAGTTGGAGGTTCAAGTCTACCCAGAGGTACCTTGGAAGAAAGGCCTAGGGATCTACTTCTGAAAAATCAGCCATTGGAAACCCATGGTTCTACTCTGACACACATGGGTTCTCCATGAATCCACTTGCTGGCAACTGGTAAGGTAAGAGTATTACAGCTGTCTCCCAATGAGTCTTGTCCCTCTAATCTCTTCTATGTATTGCTGCCAAATTAGACTTCTCAAAGTTCACATCATCTAACTGCTCAAAAATGTTCAGTGACTCCTGTGTCAGTCATCTAATGCTGCTCTGACAGAAAACACCTCAAATAGATGGCTTGAACAAACAGGGATTTATTCTCTTACAGTTTGGGATGCTAGAAGTTTGAGTTCAAAGTGCCAAGCTCTAGGGACTGGGTGAAAGCCCCTCAACCTTGGGCTGTAGCTCTGCCTCTTGCTCCTGGCCCACTGAAGCTGGAGGCTTCTCTCAACTCAGGCAGCTGTTGGCTGCAGAGGCTGACAAACCCAAGGTTGACAAACAAAATGGCACAGTCCCAAAATTACCAAACTATATGGCAGGCCACTAGTTCAACTTCACAGTCCCAAGATCAGCAGGAAATGTGGCAGGCTGCTAAATGAAGATTCAGCTACATGAAGGGTCCAAGAGTGTCAAAAAGCTAGAGACTTTCCTCAAAGCTTCCTCTTATTTACTGGAAGCAGAACATATCCCTAAGGCAGCTACTCAGTTGCTCACAGTACATTCCACCATGGAGTTGATTACAAGTCGCATCATGGGGAATAACTACATCCAGCTGCCCAGTCACTCAAAACCAGGCCCAGCCAAGTTGACACACAACTTAACTACCACAGCTTCCCATTATTTGTTTACCAATTCTAAAAGCAATTAATGAGCACCAGCTGCATGCTAAACACCACACTAAGAGCTGGGAATACAATAATGCACTGAAGGAGCTTATAACCAAATGGAGAAATGAATTAGTCAACTGCTTCCCAAAAATATTGCATAACAGTCAACCCCACAATTACATTGATTACAATAACATTTATTTTTCTTTCTCATAGGTTTGTTGGTTGACTAGGGTAGCTCTGCTCTAAGCTGCAAGTCAAATTGGATCTGCTCTGCTCCACTTAAGGAGCTCTGGCTCCTTATAAGGCATTTGGCTGCTAACCAGAAGGTCAGTGGTTCAAATCCACCAGCTGCTCTGTGAAAGGAAGATGGAGCAATCTACTTCTGTAAAGATTTACAGCCTCAGAAACCCAAAGGAGGTTACTATGAGTTAGAATGAACTCAATGGCAATGAATTTGGTTTGGGGTTTTTTGGTTTTTGGTTTTTGGTTCCACGTGGCTCTCTCTCAGGTCATCTGCTCTCTGGGATGTACTCTTCTTACAGCACATGGCAGAAGTGCAAGAGGGGTGAGTTGAAATAAGTAACACCTCTTAAAGACTAGCCTAAGTTGATGCACTCTCATTTCCTCCCACATACCTTTGGCCAAAGCAAGTTAGATAGCTAAACCCAACATCATTGGGATGGAGAAGTATACCACACCAACTACCATAAGCATAGGAAAAGAAACAGGAACTTTGAGCAAGATAATGTAATTAACCTTTGGGAGACAGTGATGACACAGTGTAATAAGTGCCAAGATGCAAGTATAATGCAACAGAATAAAATCCAAAAACACCTGACTTTCAAGACTTTCCCAAGTCTGACCACTGGTGGCCTCTTTCTCCTGATCTCAGCTTTACTGGAGAATAGCACTGAACCCCTTTCCTCAAAGGTTTCCAAAGAAATAATGCAGTGAGATGTAGTAAAAGATACCCAGACTCCCAGTTGTGGGAGAAGAGGACAGTGTTCACACAAGGAAATAGCTGAGGGGTCTGGAGTGCATGGGAGGGAAGGACACAGGGAAGAGGTAAGTACAGGACAGAAGTGGGAAAGGAGCTGTTAAATTGCGGGGAATTGCAGTCAATGTCATGAAACAAAATGTGTATGAACTACTATATGGTTGTTGTTGTTGTTATGTGCCATCGAGTCAAACCTGACTCATAGCGACCCCTCCTTGGGTTTCTGAGGTGGTATCTCTATGGAAGTAGATTGCCTATATATATATATATATATATATCTGGGAGCTCTGATAGCATAGTGCCTAAGGCATTTGACTGCTAACCAGAAGACTGGTGGTTCAAACCCACCAATCACTCTTTGGAAGGAAAGTTGGGCAATCTACTTCCTTAGTGATACTACCTCAGAAACCCAAGGAGGGAGGGGTTGTTATGAGTCAGATCCAACTCCATGGCAGTGGGTTTATATATACCTCCATATTCCTAAGACTTATTCCTTTCTACATGATACACTGGATTCCCTTCCAGTGTGAGCCAAATTCCACCTGTGCAATCCTGGGAAAACCATTTTCTCTCTCAGGATCTAGAACCTGATTTCTAGGATAAAGAAACAGACTCTAAGGTCTCTATGATTCTTTGACCTGGTTCCTTTCCATTGCAATGTGTGTTCCACAGAACATTAGTCCTAAAAGATGCCATGCAAAAAAAAAAAAAAAATGGCTCTACAAGCAAATACATTTAGAAAATGTTGCATAAAATATTCTTTTCCTCAAATAGCAAAGGTTATGAAAATTCCTACAATTAAAAGAGAAAGAGAGAGACCTATTTTACTTCAACTGCTTCCCAGATGTATTTGGCCTAAGAATTTCGCTTTCTGCCCCTTTCCCGCACACTCCATATAACCCCTCGAATACTGGCCCAGAACCAATGAACTAAGTCCCTCAACACATGCTGGCTTATAGAGTTAGATTTTTTGATGTCTATGCCCTCTTTCACCAGATAGACTCTGTCTTAGTTATCTAAGCCTGTTGTAACAGAAACAACATGAGTTGATAGTTTTAACACACAGAAATTTATTTTCTCTCAGTTTAGAAGGCTAGAAGTCTGAATTCAGAGTGTCAGTTCTAGGGGAAATTTCTCTCTCGGCTCTGGAGGAAAGTTCTTGTTTCTTCAGCTTCTGCTTCCTGGTTCCTTAGAGATCGCCGTGTGCCTTGGCATTAATATTCCCCTGGGTCTAGAAGGTTCTTAGTGCAGAGAACCTGAGACCAAAACATGTGCTCCACTCCTGACTCTTCTTTCGTGGTAGTAATGAGGTCCCTCCTCTCTGCTCACGCCTCTCTCCTTTTATCACTTGTAAGCTAAAAGTTGTGACCCAGGCAAGGGTATGACTTGAGTAAGGGTGGGATTTGAGTCTTGCCCTCTTGGAAGATTGTGACTCGAGACACAATCCACCATAATCCTGCCTCATGTATCACAAAATGGAGGACAACCACATAATACTGGGAATCATGGCCTAGCCAAGTTGACACATATGGGGGGGTTAATTATTCAGTCCATGACAGACTCCCAACCCCCAGAGGATATGGCGTTCTGTAAATTCTTATGTCTAACCCATTTTTCTCTGGCAAGGCCCCCATGGCCAGAGCCCAATCTTCTCCATTCTCTGAAAGCTCTCCATACAGGGCACTTAAAGCACCAGACATCAGCCACCCCATTGGGGCCGGTCCCCTGCTGGTATACGGGGGTTTTTGTACACTTATTCCCAATGTTATTGCCTATGATTCCTCAAGAAAGTTGGCATCTCTTTTTTGGGAATCTGTTCCAGATTCTGAAGCATACTTTTTAAATACCTTCACTAATGGCTTATCTTTGTCCTTTCTGAGAGAGAGTTGAGGTTTGGAAACAATGAAAGTCTTTTGGAGCCAAGTTTGGTAAATAAATCGGGCAGTGAAGCTGAGAAATACTGTTTGGCATCAGAAATGGGGAGTACAGTTCACCTCATCTTTCAGTCAAGCCCACACTCATCTGGCTCCCAGGTCTCTGGGACGAGACTAGTCATTGCCAATGTGATCTCCTATGCATTCCAGAATCTCCACATACCATATGCCTCCCGCTCTGTGGTTCCTTTGAATGGCAAGCAATTATGTCCACTTGTTCGTTTTGTTTCTTTATTTGGCCCCTTGTCTGAACAGAGATGCATAATCCAGTGTTTCTTTGCATTGTGAGTTCTCATGAGGCCATTCATGTTTCTGTTGCCAGCTATTGTTCTGAATTCGGAAGACTATCCCCAAATTGCACATTCATGTCTTTAATTGAGCCAAAGCTATTCCAACACCTCCTCTTCTTCCCCTCTTCCCTGATCCCCGGCACATATCTCTCTGCTTCACTCTCTGGCATTGATCCCAGGGTAAGGAGTGGTTTGTTTTTTTAACACTACTCCTGTTATTCAGTAGCCAGCTTTCACTTTTCTTTCCATCAAATAACATTCAATTGCTTTAACACAATGTTTTCAAGGAGGCAGAGGTGTATCTTTTGAAGACCCAAATTATTCTCAAAGCTACTCTCTCCACATAGCTGAAATTTATGCTGATTTTTAGTCATGGGAACATGGAAATAAGAGAGAAGTTTTATATCACCTTCTCTGAGAATATTTTAACTATGGCTCTATAACCAAAATAGGAGCTCTGGTGGTGTAGGGGTTAAGGCATTTGGCTACTAACCAAAAGGTTTGTGGTTGAAACCCATCATTTGCTCCACAGAAGAAAGAAGGAGGAGGCTGCTTTTGTAAAGATTTACAGCCTTGAAAACTCCATGGAGGTAGCTAGGAGTCAGAATTGACTCAATGGCAGTGAGTGAGATGTAACCAAAATGGCATCTCTGGGTGACAAAAACAGCAAAGTGCTCAGCTACTAACTAAACGGTTGGCCTACCCACAAGTTCCTCAGAAGAAAGCCATGGAGATCTCCTTCCGTGAGATCACAGCCATTGAAAGCCCAATGGAGTATAGCTCTGCTCTGAAACACATGGAGTCATTGTGAGTTGGAATCAACTCAAGACTCTACCACAACTGGTATTGAGGTAGTTAATCAAACCAAAGATTGTCAGAGTGAGAAGAGAATATAGAGTCATTTCTTCTTAGTGGGCTCCAAACCTCTTGAGCCATGGAACTCATTTCAAACAGGGCCTTTCAGAATCCAAGAATATGAAACAAATAAAAGTAATGAGGGGTTCTCAGGACAGCGTAAATCTTCAGATTGGCTTTGAAGTTTATAGAGTCTCCGAAAACTCATCTACAACCGTTGGATATGGATCATAGCCTTAAAACATAGACATTTGACTGCTGAGGAAAGTGAGGCTCAGCGAGTGTGTAACAGATCAGGAAACAGAGCTCACCCCTCCTGATTCCTAGGAGCACATGCAGCCCCAAGCCTGGCTGTGCGTCTGAAGCACAGGGGAGCTGGTTCAAAACACAGATTTGGGAGCCCAGCCTCCGAGAAGGCCAGGGTTGAGAACTGGAATCAGCATTTTTTAAAACTTTCCCATGAGTCTGAAGGAAATCCAATTTGGAAACGATTTATTTATGCCATGGTCTTCCAGGCCCAGGTACCAAAGGGCAACTGATAGTTCTTTGGGGAAGAAAAAACACATACACACAGAGAAGAACCTTCTTTTGCTCATAAAATGACCATCACTAGGACTAATGAGCCCTGGGTGGCTAAACGCATGATTACTAACAAAAAGGTTTGCAGTCCACACCCACCCATAAGGTACCCCAGAAGACAACCCTGGCAAACTGTTTCGAAAAAGTCACAGCCTCAAAAACCCTTTGGAACAGTTCTATTCTGCACACATGGGGTCTCCATGAGTTGGAATCAACTCAAAAGCAACTAACAACAAGCATGATGAAGTAGAATGAATTGTAATTAGGGCCAAAAATTAATTAGTAAGATAAATGGGTTATATTATAATGCTAAGAAAATTTGACCAAGTTTTGTGCTCCCAGATGTTTTCTTGGCATTTTATAGGCATAGGCCCTGAACAGTGTCTTAAGATTGATCATGCTCAATTGCCTTTGACAAAGTGCCTTTCCATGCATTGTCTTTTTCAACCCACTCACCAATCCAAACCATGGGAAAGGCAAGTCTTCCTTTCCCTATTTTACAGATAATACAATTGAGATCCATAGAAGACAATGGCATACGGAGGTAACTTAGCTGCTAGGAAGCAAGACTATATCTAAAACCAAAATCTTGGATTCTGAATATACCTCCTTAATGCATCAAAAAATAAGGCATATTAACAGAGCCTCCTCTTTTCTGCTCCCTCCAGCGTAATCATGAATGGTATTATAAAATGGAAAACTCAGTAACTCTAATAGCTATTTAAAAAACACTATTGATGCTCACAGCCAGGACCTCATGGTATTTATTCTAATGTCCTCATTTACTACCATACCATCATTGTACAATGAAAACCATTCAATAGAATTATACCTCTTACCTTTCTGAAATCAATTTCTACTTGGGCTAGGAAGTACAGTCATAGGTTACGACTCAAAAATGGGAAGAACCTACATCACAAATTATTCATCAACAACAACAATAAAAAGTCAATATTTATTTGAACTTTAAAAGGAAATAGAATTTGTTAGCGTGGTAGTTAAGGTTGTTGTCAATTTGGCTGGGCCTTGTTGAGTGGCTGGGCAGCTAGAGGTAGTTATTCCCCATGATAATATTGGCAATCAATTCCATGGTGGAATCTGCCCTGAGCAACTGAGTAGCTGCTTTAGGGATGTGGTCTGCTTCCCGTATATAAGGAGAAACTTTGGGATTGGTCTCTACTTTTTGGCACACTTGAATCCTGCATGTAGCCGAGTCCTCATTCAGCAGCCTGCCATGCTCTGCCAATACTGGGACTTTTAATGCACTTGAATCAATGGACTGCCATGTGGTTTGGTAATATCAGGACTGTGCCTTTTCACTTGTCGGCCTTGGGCTTGTCAGCCTCAGCAGCCAGCAGCTGCCTGAGTGAAGAGATACCTCCAGCCTCAGTGGGCCAGGAACAAGAGGCAGAGCTGGAGCTCAAGGTCGAGGGTCTTTCATCCAGCCCCTAGAGCCTGGCACTTTGAACTCAGACTTCTAGCCTCCAAAACTCTAAGAGAATAAACTCCTGTTTTTTTTAAAGCCATCCCATTTGTGGTATTTCTGTTAGAGTGGCACTAGGTAACCAAAACAGAGATCAAAATAAAAGGAAAATCTCCTTAAGAAATTTGATCATTTCATACTTGGGTTGTATTAAAGGGAACCAAATTAGCCATGGGCTTAGAAATTTGATAATTTTTCCTCTCATCATGAACAATGTTGCATCAATGAATTAACTAAAGATGTTGCAATTCAATTTGATTGTTACAATGACTGAAGTCACTGTTCCATCCTGGGGATTTATTATTTTAATCACATGGACATTGCAGTTATCTACTCAGCTGTTTTTTAGACATGACAGGGAAGCTGGGCTTTACCCAAAGAATTTGGTCTTTACCCTTTGATTAGTAGCTCTGGTAGCATAGTGCCTTCTGGTTAGCAGTCAAGTGCCTTAGGCACTACACTACCAGACCTCCTAAGGCATTTGACAGCTAACCAGAAGGCTGGCAGTTCAAACCCACCAGCCACTCCTCGGAAGGAAGGTTGGGCAATCTACTTCCATAGAGATACCACCTGGGAAACCCAAGGAGGGGTTGCTATGATTTGAGTCCGACTCTGACTCCACAGCACATAACAACAACAACCACCCTTTGATTGCTGAGAGATAACCTCTAAACCAAACCTGGGACTTTCCCTGGTGATTGGAGTCTTTATCCTATTTATAGCCCTAATCTCTGAGGGTTTATGTTAATAAGTGACGGTTGGGTTGGGACTTGCCAGGCCAGAAAGATCCACCACCTGGTATTAAGACAACCTCAGTCAACCTCAGGGGTGGAAGGCTGGAGTTAACGCCAAGGGCAGTGATTCCCAGGTTCCCTATAAGTGAAATCAGCATTTCTCTCTCAGAAAGTTGGGAAATTCACAGGATGCCAAGATTTTTTCTGATCAGAAAAGACTCTCCTAGTCCCTTTAGTGAATTTCACTAGGCACCCACCCCTCTAATTTTTGCCCTCTATCTATATTTAACCGATCCCTTTAAAAATAGTTCTAAGGGACTTGCCCTACCCAGTATTAAAATGTATTGTAAAATACAATAAGTGAAACAATAGAGCAGAGGTTCAGGAATAAACAGATAGATCTCAATTTCCACTTTGGTTCTTTCTTAACTCAATCATTTCTTTCTCTCTCTCTCTCTCTCTCTCTCTCTCTCTCTCTGTTTCTCTCAGGTAAGCTGCAGGAAGACAAGTTTGGCTCACCTTTGAACAACTAAAGCTTAGAACAGGTCATGACCTGGGTATACACTTAATGAATGTTTGTTGAATGAATGAATCATTGTTGAGACCCAGATTTTAATGGAAAGAGGAAGATTTTATGAATAATAATGGAAGGAAAAGGAAACTCAAGGGGGTAGTTAAGTGATACAAGGAGGAGAGCTGGGGAAACAGAAGGAGTTGTCTGTTACTGTTTTGAGGTTGTTGTTTAATGGAATGTTATCCTTCTTGTTTCTCACTAATGTTCAGTAAAATCACAGGTTAACAACACGCTTGCAAATATACTGCATTATCAGAGGAAAGGAGCTGGCATTCAAGAAGCATTTCATTTGAATAATCAAAACAGACATATACCCATATATTCCCAATGAATACCTTTCTCAGGAATTCTAACCTTCATTCTATGAAAATAATTGGAAAAATTCAAAAAGATGTACAATTGTTTACCCCAGAGTTGTTTATAACAGTGAAAAATAGGCCTAAATGTCCATCCATAGCGGACTGGTCAGATAAATGAATAAGCATCCATACAACTAAAGCCTATGTAGCCAGGGTGGGGATTTGCATATAGTGTCATGGAAACATATCTACAGAGAATTGTTAAGTGAGAAAAGCAGCTCACAAGACAAGTGTAGTGTAGTAAATTACTTAGTGTGGCTTTTCTACCCATAAGTCTTTGTAAACTCCAAGGTGGGATTTTCTATGAGCAACTGAGGAGCTCCTGATTGCTGAAGGTGTCCACCTGGAGTATTTCTGTTGGGAGTGGCACAAAACAGTGTTCTGGGAGGTGCCCACTCTCTCTCAAGTGCTTATAGTTCTGATGCTGTGATTGGCTAGTTTGACCACCCTGCCGGGCTCAAAAGGAGGCCTCCTAGAGGCAGAACTCTCTCTGACTGCTGGTGAAGGAAGACGTGCTGCTGAAAGAGACACAGGCTCCTGAGACACGCGTTGCTGGGAAAGAGACGCAAGAGACACGCATTGCTGAGTGAGACACCGAGGGACCAGCCCTGCTGGGAAAGAGACTGTGAGAGGCTCTTGGCTGAGGGACGGTGGGCTGGGAGAGAGAATGAGCATTTTTCCTGAACTAGAATTGTAGCCTGTGGTGCTTCCCTAATAAACCCCATAATCTGTGAGCTCTGTGTGGCCACTGCAGCAAATTATCAAACCCAGGAGAGAGGTGGTGGTGCTTTGGGAGGAACAGTTGGAGAAAGGGCTGGAGGGAGGCAGCATGTCTGGCCTGGCAGTAATAGACCTTATGCTATTGATGGTGCTTCTGCCTTCCTCTTGTGGGGTTCTAGGAGGTCAGAACATGTGGCCTCCTTGCCGTTTTCGCAACAAGAGTATGTGTAATATGAGATTATTTTTGAAAAATATAAAGATATTTGCATAGAAAAAGTCTAGGAGAATATTTAGGTCTGAGAAGTGGCCTTTTCCCCCAACTTGACCTCTTACAACAACTATTTACTCTTAGAGAAACTGTTTTGCTTTTTCTAGAACATACACACTGCGATGCATTTTATAAAGAAAAATACAGTTATTTCTTCACTTAGCATCCAGCTTTCAGAATTCACTTCTTCCCACCAACTGTAAAACATATGCCTCATCTGTTACAAGGTGTTGGCCTTAGAAGAGGATTCAAATATGGATTCAGATCCAATTGATTTTAAGGCCAGAAATAATTGTCTCTTTCTGTTGAATGCAGCATACTAGTAATGTCCACATGTAATATTTTAAACATTTAGATAAAATATTTGGAAGGTAATTGAAGGAGAAAGTCACAATTTAGAAGAATGTAATGACTAAGTCACTTACTTGGGAATAGCCAGTTTAAGTCAAGGAAAGTAACAGCTTTACTGTATTCAACAGGGAAAGAGGCCCCCAGAGAAAACAGAAAAGGTACTTATGGCTTCTTATCATTCACACCAACTCCTCTACAGCAAATCTGTACTTCACAGTTATTACCACATCACAGCCAGCTCTTCTGCATAGCATGTGGGCTGGAACCAGGAGAGCAACCCCTCCACCTACTCTCACCAGCCCACCCCCTAAGCAGAGCTGCCTTTGGAGAACTGGTTCACAGCCACATGAGGGAAAATCCATTTTCAGGGAGAGAATATCAGGAGTTTTTTCCTTTCTGTTCCTAAGGGCCTAGCGTCACCAAAGTCATTCTCCTGGGTTCAAAGGTGTTATGGCTTGAACTGTGACTCCCCAAAATCTGTGTCAGAAGTCTAACTCCTATACCTGTGGATGGAATCCCATTTTGGAATATAGTTTTCTTTGTTATAATAAAACCAAAAAGGAGCTGTGGTGGTGCAGTGCCTAAAAGCGTTTGACTGCTAACCAGAAGGTTGGTAGTTCAAACCCACCAGCCACCGGGTGTGTCTCAAACCTGATCACTTTTGAGAATTGAAAAGAGTAGATCAGATACTAAGATAAGCAAGCACAAACCAGGGAAAGACGAGACCACAGAGACCACGTGGAGGAAACAAGCAACACCAAGAAGATGCTAGAGAAGCTGAGACAAAGATTTTCCCCCAAGTGTAGTGCCTAAGGCATTTGACTGCTAACCAGAAGGCTAGGGGTTCAAACCCACCAGCCACTCCTTGGAAGGAAGGTTGGGCAATCTACTTCCATAGAGATACTGCCTTGGAAACCCAAGGAGGGGTCTCTATGAGTTGGGATCAACTCAACAGCAGTGGGTTTTTTCAGCCAGAGAGAAAGCCTTCCTCTACAGCCAATGCCCTGAATTCAGACTTCTAGCCTCCTAAAGTGTGAGAAAATAAATTTCTGTTATGGCAGCAATAAGAAACTGAGACAAAAAGGAGAAAAGATCCCCAGACAAACTGTTCAATCCTTTCTCTGGTTAGAGGCCTTACCTTAGAGCAGAGGAAAGGAGAAAGAAAGGGCCTCATTCCTTCCTTCAGACACAAGGTCATGGCTGAATCTGTGTGAAGAGCATAAACTGGTTTCACAAACACAACAGATCTGAGAAACAAAATTGTCACAAGCTCATATGTTCCACCTATTTGATGTGGTTATAAAAGTGCAATAGCCTCCAGATATAAGCCTGGTTTCTAAGATCATGGGTCCTATGACAATAAAATTCCCCTGTAACAATTTAGACTCAGGTATATGGAAAACACTTTACTTGCATGGTATTTCCCCAGTGTAGTAAAAATTTTACTTCATTCATGATAGAGCCCATTTTCTCCCAGAAAAAAAGATACAAGAGGTTTAAAAGGGAGTGGTTTTACAGAGCCCACAAACACCTGGAGGCATGGAAAAGGGCACTCTCCCTTGGTTTCCCATGACTCAGCCAAGAAATGAGCCTAGAAACAGCCTTGTGACCAATTTCTGACCCCAGAGCTAACCCTTGTCACATGCTTCAGCAATCCCCAGTACTCTGACAAGGGTATAGTAAGGTATTGAACCAACAGAGTATTGTAAAGCCCCCCATTTGGGGTCCTTTTCCTTACTTAGGTACCCAGGACCCTTCCCAGATCAAAACTTCGTCTCTGGAAATGACCTTAGGTCGTCATTTACACTTTAGTAGGAATTCAAATATCTCCTCTCCCAAAGGCATTTTCATTTATAGCCCTTCTAACTGTGAGAGGAGATATTTTGATTCTTATAGGAATCATAGCCATATTTGATTAGACCAATTTGAGGGATGGGTGAGAGGAGGATTTTTCCAATTCCTTGAAATTCACCATCTCCTAGTGAATACCTAAACAAACATGGCCCACAAAAGCAAAGAGGTCACAGAATCAGAGTTGCCCATTGGGAGAACTGGTTCAGTCATATCAGAGGGAATGCCATTTTCAAGTCATCTCTTCAAATTTTCACCTCCCATACAGGCCTGTTCCCTTATGGTGTTAGTTACCATCAAGACAGTTACATCTCACGGTAACCTTAAATACCCAAAAAACCAAACTCAGTGCCGTTGAGTTGATCCTGACTCATAGCAACCCCTCCTTGGGTTTCTGAGGTGGTATCTCTACAGTAGTAGTTTGCCCAATCTTTCCTCCAAGGAGTGGCTGGTGAGTTTGAACTGCCAGCCTTCTGGTTAGAAGTCAAGTGCCTTAGGCACTACACCAGAACAAAATGTTGCCTGGTCCTGTGCACCCTTTATGATCATTGGAGACCACTGGTTCAGCTATTGTGTCAATCATCTCATTGATGGTTTCTCTTGTTCTCACTTACCCGCTCCTTTGCCAACCATGATGTTCTTTCCTAGCATCTGATCTTTCCCAATGACTTGTCCAAAGTATGTGATCCAAAGCCTTGCCACCCTCACTGCTAAGGAGCATTCTGGTTGTATTTCTTTTAAGACTAATTTGTTCATTCTTCTGATAGTACATAGTATATTCAGTATTCTTCACCAACACCACAATTTGAATGCATCAATTCTGTCTCCCTTTTTGATTGTCCAGCTTTCTCACAAATATGGGACAATTAAAGAAAGCATGGCTTGGATCAGGCACATCTTAGTCATCAAAGCAACATGTTTGCATTTTAAAACCTTAAAGAGGTCTTTCAGAAGATTTGCCCAATGCAATACATTGATTGATTTCTTGACTGCTGCTTCTATGTGTATTGACTGTTGATCCAAGTAGAATGAAATCATTGATGACTTCAATTTCTTCTTCAGTAAGAAGAAATGTTCTAGATAGCAACAGGACATTGTTTCCTTATAACACCCCTCATTTCACTCACTCTAACTGAGCACCCAACTAGAATGGATCATACCCTCTAGGAAATGTTGTGGCTAGGTGCTGACCCATCAGTTCCGACTCCTAATGACCCTGTGTACAACAGAACTAAACACTGCCTGGTCCTGCACCATCCTTACAAACCTTGCTATACTTGAGCCCATCATTGCAGCCACTGTGTCAATCCATCTCATTGAGGGTCTTCTATTTCGCTGACCCTCTACTATACCAAGAATGATATCCTTCTCCAGGAACTGGTCACTTCTGACAACATGACCAAAGTATGTGAGACAAAGTCTCACTGCTAAGGAGCATTCCACCTGCACCACTTCCAAGACAGATTTTGTCATTCTTCTGTCAGTCCATGGTATTTTTAACATTCTTTGCCAACACCACAATCAAATGCATCTATTCTTCTTTGGTTTTCTTTATTCATTGTCCAATTTTTACATGCATATTAGACTACTGAAAATACTATGGCTTGGTTTAGGTGCATCTTAGTCTTCAAAGTGACATCTTTGCTCTTAACACTTTAAAGAGGGTTTTTGCAGCAGATTTGCCAAGTGCAATACGTCGTTTCATCTCATGATTGCTGCTTCCATGGATCCAAGTAAAAGGAAATCCTTAATCACTTCAATCTCTTCTCCATTTATTGTGATGTTACATACTGGTCTAATTATGAGGATTTTTGTTTTCTTTATGTTGAGGTGTCATCCATACTGAAGGCTATAGTCTTTGATCTTCATCAGTAAGTGCTTCAAGTCTTCTTCACTCTCAGTAAGCACGGTTCTGTCATCTGCATATCTGCATATTGTTAATGAGTCTGCCTTCGATCCTGATACCACATTCTTCTTCATATAGTCCAGCTTCATGGATTATTTGCTCAGCATACAGATTGAATAAATATGGTGAAAGTATACAACACTGATGCTCATCTTTCCTGATTTTAAACCATGCAGTATTCCCTTGTTCTGTTCAAATGACTGCCTCTTGGTCTATGCATAGGTTCCACACGAGCACACATAAGTGTTCTGGAATTCCTATTCTTGAAATTGTTACTCATAGTTTATTTTCCACACAGTCAAATGCCTTTGCATAGACATTAAAACATATATAAACATCTTTCTGGTATTCTTTGCTTTCAGCCAAGATCCATCTGACATCAGCATTCATATCCTTCATTCCACATCCTCTTCTCAATCCACCTTGAATTTCTGGAACTTCTCTGTCAATATATTGCTGCAACTATTTTTGAAATATCTTCAGCAAAAGTTTATTTGTATGTGATATTATTGATAATAATATCCACATTCAATAATTTCCACATTCTGTTGGATCACTTTTCTCTGGAATGGGCACAAATATGGATCTCTTCCAGTTAGTTGGCCAGGTAGCTGTTTTCCAAATTTCTTGATATAAATGAATGAGTGCCTCCAGTGCAGCATCTGTTTGTCGAAACATCTCAATGGGTGTTCCACCAATTCCTGGAGCCTTGATTTTTGCTAATTCCTTCAGTGCAGCTTGGGCTTCTTCCTTCAATACCACTGGCACTTAATTATATGATACATCCTGAAATGGCTGACCATCCACCAATTCAAGATGTGGTATGGTGACTCTGTGTATTCCTTCCATCTTCTTTTGATGCTTTCTGAATCACTCAATATTTTCCCTGTAGAATCCTTCAATATTGCAACTTAAGGCTTGAATTTTTCTGTCTTTCTCTTTTTTTTTCCCCCAGGAGATAGAGTCTAACTAATTAGAGAGTAGGCACAACATAGCACAATCACCTGTAACTTTCATCAATGGGTTGCATATTTACAATTATTTTAATTACACTTGAAAGGACAAAGATCAGGAACAGATGTCAGAATTTGAATTAAAATTAATGATCATTTGTTAATGTAGTGAAGAGCCATTCATCATTTCATTAGGACTAATTCTTAAGGCCATATGGAACCTTTTACAATGGAGCAAGTCTTTGTTCTCTTCACTATGTTAAGATTTTGGTTAATAAAATGCAGAGAACACGGTTGCCCGATAAATTTCCTCTTATTAAATGTTAGTAGTTAACCAGTTAGTATCACCAACTCAATATATTCCAATAAAGTAAGTATACAAATGTTGAACACCTGTCCTTTCTTCATTCATTCATTTAGTCAACAAATATTGAGGGCCAAGTACCTTGTTAGATGTAGAGGTATGTTGTTGTTGTTGTTGTTGTTTGCCATCAAGTCAGACCCAACTCATAGCAACTGCCTCCTTGGGTTTCTGAGGCAATATCACTATGGAAGTAGATTGCCCAACCTTCCTTCCAAGGAGTGGCTGGTGGGTTTGAACCGCCAGCCTTCTGATTAGCAGTCAAGTACCTTAGGCACTACGCTACCTGAGCTCCCAGATATAGAGATATAATGAGGTACAAAAACAGACATGGTCCTGCCTTCTAGAGTCTTACAGTTTAAGGGAAACAGATATTAATCAAATGATTACACTCACAAATGTAAACTCACAACTGTGAAAAGTGACAAAGTGCAAAGGCCCTGTGACAGAGCATAAACAGACTTTATCAGCTCTAATGGGTGTGGGACAGACCTAGCAGTCCAAGCTAGGAGTCTGTGCTCCTGGGGTCAGCCATCTTCTCTGGGAACATAGGTGGGGGTGGGGTAGGAATCATAGTGATAGGGAAAACTACAACAAAAGCAAATCAACAATGAAGACCTCAATAGTTTATCCTTCCACAAATGTTTTAGAAAGTCAGTTTTGACTGGAGTACAGAGAATGGATTGGAGAGAGGACTTGGGGAATTGTCTAGGAGATAGTGCTTCTGGAACAAGATAGGGGGCCCAGACTAGAGAACTTGAGCAATTTTTGTGGGCAGCAAAGGGATATTTGAGATCTGCACCATCAGATCACCGCATGGAATTTGCCCTCCACAGGGAGCTAGACCAACCCAAAGAGGGTGCCAAATTCCAAATGGGTGGTGTAAACAGTTAAGAAGCTAAGCTGCTAACCAAAAGGTTGGCGGTTTGAGTCTACCCAGAGGTACCTTGGAAGAAAGGCTACTGATCTAATTCTTAAAAATCAGCCTTTGAAAACCATGTGGAGCACAGTTCTACTCTGACACACATGGGGTTGCCATGAGTAGAAATCAACTCCAGGGCAACAAGTGACACTGGCAAATACGTAAGACAAAGAGAAAAGTAGCCTTGAGCTTTATTCTAACAGAAGCAGAGTGTGAGAAGATTTTTCTCCTCTTTTAGGTTTGAAAACCCCAGACCTCAGTGCCCTCTTGGATATGTAGGGAATAACTAAAACCAGTCAACCTCCCAGCTCCTTCAATTCAAGAAAGTGAAAGGGGAATGGTTTAGCAATAGAGGGCAGACTTTGCCCTGACCCAAGGGCAACACCAAAAATGAGTACAGAGGAGGAATTCCCAGATGGAAAATAATGACGTGACAGCCAATGTCAAAACCCAGCCCAAAGCTAAGCCACAGGCTGTCAGCTGCCTCTTCAACAATGTCCCCACCTCTCTCTCTATTGTCTTCTCTTTGTCTCTCCTACACACACACATACACACTCGTGTACACACAGGTACACATGCACACACCTGTGCATGCACACACATACACAGATGTGCACACATGTAACACATATACTTCAAATTCATTTAAACCAAAAAACCAGACTCATTGCCATCAAGTTGGTTCCAACTCATAGCGACCTCTCCTTGGGTTTCTGAGGAGATATCTCTACGGAAGTAGATTGCCCAGTCTTCCTTCCGAGGAGTGGCTGATAGGTTTGAACTGCCAGCCTTCTGGTTAGCAATCAAATGCCTTAGGCACTACGCCACCAGAGCTTAAAGAGGGCTTTGTCCTTACCCACTCTCCTCAAAGCCTTTGCCCTCACACTCCAAATGCCCCTCTCCTGCCCAGCCCACCTCACTCCCTTCTTCCTTTCTTCCCTTTCTGTGGTCTGTCCTATGATGACAAAGCCTTAAACCTCCTTCTCACAAAAAGGTGTGGATTCTCACGTTAGCAGATGAGTGGTGACCACATGGGAGAATTACTTGGGGCTTAGGACCAGACTATCCACAGAAACATCTCTCCTGCTGGAAGAGCAAGTTTGCAGAAGCAGAGCTGAGAAAAACACCAGTCCCTCACAGATCCTTGGCCTCTGAGAACACAGCACTGGGAGTCTTTGGGGACTGGCAACTTGTGCCTGTTTTGTTAGGATTCTACTCAGAGTGCCACTTGAAACACAGTCTGTGGGGTCCTCCCTTCTCAAAAGCAGAGCAAAAATGAGTTTCTCAAGACTGAGCTGTTGTGGCGGCAAGAAGCATTCCTGAGAGGGAATACCCCAGGGCCTGTGCGATCAATCCCCCATCGTCAGAGTGGGCCTGACCATTAGCAGGCTCAAGTGTAATTTAAGGTTGTGCTTATTACAGGCTCAGACCCTGTTTGATTCACTGGAGTGGAAAAATGTTCCCTCTCTGCATGTGGCAGTGTCCTGTGCGTCTATCATATCTCTAACAATGTAAACATCAGAAACAGATGGAGAGAGCCAGGCCAGTGCCAGGTCAAACAGTGTGTACTGCAGACAATACGCCATGATGCCAAGACAAACACACTCTGTCAATATCACTAATTTATAGCACGCTGGAACCAAGCAAAACAAATAACAATTAAGGCCCAGAAATCTTAAAATGAATAATCTTGCTGTACACAAACTGAATGCCACTATTAAAAGGCCATCAACTGGGACAAATATATGAAACGTAACAATGAAATCCTTCTTATGTGAATAATTACCAAGAAAGGGGGCATTTCTCTAGTTTGCGGAGTCTATAAGCTTTGAATGCAAGGCCTTGCTTTTGCAGAACACGTAAGTGCTTTCAAAACATCTTTGCAGACAGCATCATTGTGATAATACCATTGGGGGAGATATAGGGGTTTGGCAGGGCCTCATGTCCCCATTTTCCAGATGAGACAACTGTGGCATAGACTGAAGTGAATGGCCTAATCATATTGCTGCAATGGGCAGAGCAGAATCATTGATAAACATGGGGTTAGTGGTGAAGCTACAAGGCTGACAGTGATGTGTGTACAATGGTGAATAAACTGGTGGTGAAGAGGTGTAATGGGTGGGAATCATGATCTGTTTTCCCATTGGTATATTAAGGCAAAGGGGGTAGATATAATACAGTAGGGATGGTGGTGGTTGTGGTGATGGAGAGATGATGGAGGTGGAGATGGTGGAGGTGATGAGGTAGAGGTGGTGGTGGAGGAGATGGTAGTGGTGGAGGTGGTGGTGGTAGAAGTGGTGGTGGTAGAGATGGTGGTGGTGATATGATGGTGGTAGAGGTAGTGGTGGTGATAGTGGTGGAAGTGGTGGTGGTGGTGGAGGTGGTGGTGGTGGAGATGGTGGTGGGAGAGGTCATGGTGGTAGTATGATGGTGGTAGTAGAGGTAGTGGTGGTGATAGTGGTGGAAATGGTAGTAGTAGAGGAGGTGGTGGGAAAGGTGATTGTGATAGTGGTTGAGGTGGTGGTAGTGGAAGTGATGGAGTCTCGGTTCTCTAGTGCTGCTATAACAGAAATACCACAAGTGGATGGCTTTAACAAATAAGAATTTTTTCTTATATAGTCTAAGAAGCTAGAAGTGACTTTAGGCTTCAGTTCTGCCTCTTGTTCCAGGCCCACTGGAGCTAGAGGCATCTCCTAACTTAGGAAGCTGCTGGCTCCTGAGACTGACAAACCCCAGGTTTACAGGTAAAATGGCACAGTCCTAAGACCAGCAGACAACACGGCAGGCCACTAGTTCAAGTCCAGGAATTAGAGATGAAGACTTGGCCAAATGCAGGATACAAACGTATCAAAAGATAGAGACCTTTCTCAAGCTTCTCCTTATATACTGGAAGCCGGACATACCCTGAAGGCAACTACTTAGCTGTTCCCAGCAGATTCCGCCACTGAGGTGATTATAATCTCATAATGGGGAATAACTACATTCTGCTGTCCAGCCACTCAAAACCACTGCCCAGTTGACACATAGCCTTAACTACCACACATGGTAAAGATGGTGCTGGAGGTGGTGGTAGTGGTCACACAGATGTGGTGGATGATGGTGGTGATGGTGGTGGTGAAGGAGGCAGAGGTGGAAGTAGTAGTAGAGGTGATGATAGTGGTGATGGTGATGATAGCTTCAGAGATGATGACAGGGAGATAGCAGATATGTCAGGGGAGGGAGCAGTAGAGGTGGCAGTGGGAGTGGTGGGAACAGTGGTGTGTTCTCCAACTTATTAGACTGCAAGTAGTTTTCTTCAGCAGAGAAGAGTCCCCTCAATAGGGAGAGAAGATGGAAGGGGAGTTAAGAGGAATGGTGCCAACCTATTCAGAATGTCAGGCAAGCAGTTCTCTTTCAGCTCTTGGGAGAAGTTGCATAAATTAAAAATATGCATCAAGTCAATTCTTCAACCTGTTAATCTCTTTCCCAAGCTTCCCATGGGTAGTTGGTTCCTCTGCTTGGAACCCTCCCCCACTTGCACCACCAGGCTGACTCCTCATCCTTCCATCTCAGCTAAAATGTCACCATCTTAGAGATGCCATCCTTGTCTGCCCTAAGGAGATGCCCCACCCCATCCTCTCTCCTTTCTTCCTAGTCATTATCCAAAGTCTGGATTATATTTCATAATTATTTATTTCTTTGTCTACCTGTTAATTAGGAGCTCTGGTAGTGTAGTGCCTAAGGCATTTGACTGCTAACCAGAAGCCTGGCAGTTCAAACGCACCAGCCACTCCTCGGAAGGAAGATGGGGCAATCTACTTTCGTAGTGATACTGCCTCAGAAACCCAAGGAGGGGTCGCTATGAGTCAGTCCGATTCAATGGCACACAACAACAACAACCTGTTAATTACCATCCCATTACATCACAACCTCCAGGTGGAGGAGATGAGACAGTACATAGATCCAGACTGTTTATCTATCATTATCCCCAGCACCTAGTAACGTGTCTGGGACAAAACTGGTTATTCAATAATTGTTTCAGGGATGAATGAATGAAGAAAGGAAGGTAGAAGGATGAATGGAGAGAAGGGAGGGAGGGAGGGAGGGAGGGAGGACAATTCACTCAGTTCCTGCTACCCAAGGCCAAAGTGGTGCCTAGCTGGCCAGGAAAACTTCCTTGAACATTTCTTCCAGTAGCACCTGCTCTAAAGTAAGACTCTCATTTGGAAATCTTAGCTGTAACTCTGCACAAAGCTGATTATTCATGACTTTTATCAGCACCAAATCTTCCCTCCATCACTCAGAACAGTAGAGAATCAGCTGGAAGTTGTGTATTAGAGTCTGCATAGATAATAAAGTGTAGATCTGAGATCTTACTCAGTTGTTTGGAAACTGCTAGACTATATTCTAAGCTTGCTTCACAAAGTATTTATAACTGCCAAACCAAGTGATTTCAAAAATAAACTTGGTATTTTTAGCCCAATGTTGTTTATAACCTGCTTTGTTAAGTCATAAACTCAATTCAGAATCAGTATTGGGTCCCCACTCCCCACTAGTGGCCTATGACCTTCAGTCCACTGAGTGTCCAGCTCCCCAGGGATGAGGCCTGGCCACCCTGCTGGAGCCAGGGCACTGAGGAGGGACTCACGGCCCACAAGGGCAAAGGAAATCTGGTCAGATCCCTTTAGAAAGTATTGCTCAGCCTCTGCTCTCTTGCCTAACCCCCCCCCCATGATGTTTTATTCCTCCCACTCTCTGTGGGTGGCTCAGAAAGGACAGCAGTGAGAAGGAAAAGAAGTGAGAGGGAGTAGCCTAATGCTACATGAGCAGATGGTAAGGGCGGCCCAAGAGGCGAGAGGGAAGAGCAAGGCAAGAAGGCAGAGGGGAAAGACTTCCAAACAGAGAATTCTTCCAAGACCAGAAGAGTGTGATGCCCACCCGACCCCCTCCAGAGTGTAGAAGACATTGCAGGAATCCCTGGCCCTGGACTTGAAGCCTGTACCCCCAAGACAGGTGACTGGGTAAGGGAGAAAGAACAGGAGCCTCCAGCTTCAGTTCTCTCTAATTTGTGCAACATTTTCCTCTCCTCCTGCTGCTGAGCTGGGTGAAGGTTCTTGAGAGATGGTGAAGTGAGTGCACAAAAATGTTGGCATCAGAAAGATATAGATTTAAACTCCACTCTGCCATTTACTGAGGAGCTCTAATGGCGTAGTGCCTAAGGCATTTTGACAGCTAACCAGAACATTGGCAGTTCAAACCTACCAGTCACTCTGCTGCAAGAAGACTGGGCAATCTACTTCTGTAAAGATTTACTGCCTCAGAAATCCAAAGGGGCTCACTATGAGTCAGAAATCAACTTGATGGCAATGTTTGGTTTGGTTTTTGGTTCTGTCACTTGCTAGCTGTGTGACCTTGAGCAAGTTGCATAACCTCTCTTGGTCTCCATTTCCTCAATTATGAACCCACTGCCATTGAGCAGATTCCAGCACATAGCTACCCTATAGGGCAGAGCAGAACTGCCCCACAGGTTGTAAATCTTGATGGAAGTAGACTGCCTCATCTTTTTTCCACATAGCAGCTGGTGGGTTTGAACAGTCAGTCTTTTGGGTAGCAGCCAAATGTTTTAACCACTGTGTCACCAGATTTCCTTTCAATTATGAAACAGAGATAAGAATAATCTTTGTCTTCCAAGAAGGTTGTGAGAACTAAACACAGTAATATTTATTGTAGGACCTCAACAAATGGGGTTCTTGTTTTCATTTCCCTCCAGTCGCCTAACCCCAGTACCTCTCTCCCATATGACTAATTGTATACTCATAAAAGTTCATGGAAAGGGTGGTTAAAGTCTGGACAAGGACTGTGGATTACACCTTAACATAAAGAAAACAAAAATCTTCACCACTGGACCAAGAAGCAGCATCACGATAAATGGAGAAAAGATTGAGGTTGTCAAAGAATTCACATTGCTTGGTTCTACAATCGAGGCCAATGAAAGCAGCAGTCAGGACATTAGACGACATTAGCACTGGGCAGGTCTGCCTCAAAGGAACTCTTTCAAGTGCTGAAGAGCAAGGATGTCTCCTTGAGGACTAAGGTGTGCCTGACACAAGCCATGATATTTTCAATTGCCTCGTATGCATGTGAGAGCTGGACAATGAATAAGGAAGACCGAAGAAGAGTTGATGCTTTTGAGTTGTGGTGCTGGTAAAGAATGCTGAAAGGACCATGGACTGCTAAAAGACTAACAGATCTGTCCTGAAGGAAGTGCGCCGGAAATGTTCCTTGGAAGCAAGAATGGCCAGACTTCGTCTCACCTATTTTGGTCATGTTGTCAGAAGGGACCATTCCCTGGAGAAGGATGTCATGCTTGGTAAGGTGGAGGGTCAACGAAAGAGGGGGAGGCCTTCAACCAGATGGATTGACAACAAGATGGTGGCTGTGACAACGGGCTCAAGTATAGCAAGGATCATGGAGTTGGCGCGGGATCGGGCAGTGTTTTGTTCTGCTGTGCATGGGGTCATTATGAGTCGGAAACAACCCAACAGCATCTAACAACAACAACACGGGAGGAGAAGGGAAAGACGAACTAAGAACAATAACACAGGACAGGTCAACAGAGCTGACGGTGATACTAGCATTAAATGTTTGAGTCTGTGGAGTCAGCCTGACCGGGGTTCACATCCTGCCTCAATCACTGACTAACTATGTGGCCTTGAGCAAGTGTATTGGTTTCCTATTGCTGCTGTAACAAATTAGCCCAAACTCAGTAGCGTGAAATGACACAAATGAATTATCTTACAGTTCTGAAAGAGGAAGGAAGAGTAAAGGGTGGGAGGAAGGGGAATGGGAAAAGAAAGGAACACTCAGTATCTCTGTCCCCTACCCCAAACATGGTAGACAGCACGGCATCTCCAAGGCATATTCACGTTATCACAGTGCAAACTGTTCAGAATTGCCCTACAAGGACAGGTGTTTACAGAGGAAATCCGCTAAAAGGTCATCAGGGGGAAGACCTTAAGGCATTGGGTTGTCATATTTTTAGCAGCTGCTGAAATATGTTTACAGGAACTTGCTGGAGCCAAGCATATGGGGCTGTTTAGGTGGTTCAGCGGTTCAGCTATGGAGGGTTCTTCACGTCTCTCCTTTCATGGGGTGGGAATCACAGGAGCTCAGGTTCATTGAGCTGCAACAGGCAAAGGTGCCTAAGTTCAAAAGCTGTGGCAATTTGCATGGTAATTTACACTGCAACCTTTTGTCCCCCTGTCATCCAGAAGAGGCCCTCCCAAAAGTTGAAGGGAAGCAGCTTGAATCTTTACAGCCTGCCTGACACACTGTGATTTCACCCCACGTCACCAGATGGAAAGGGAGGTAGCAGAGGGCGTGGGCTTTATTGTGGTGGTGGTGGGCGTTCTTTGACAGTGTTCATTGGGGCTGCTGAAAGGAAGATGAGCTAAAGTCACCATGTGGCTGCACTGTCAGAAAACCTACTATTGGAAACGATTTGTGATTAACTAGAAGTTAACCTTTCAAGTAGTCATAAAAATGATTTCTTCCACTTGTATAACGCTCTTCACTTTTCAAAATAGATTTCCATGGACTATCTCTGGTGGGGAAAAAAAGTTTTCTATTAGAAGTGGAGAACAATTTTTTTTTTCCCTAAATATTATAAGGTGTGTTTCTTTGTCTCCTACTCTGGGGGTTAGGGGGTGCAATGAAAAAAGCCCTGAAGGAGGTTTAGGAGGAGAGTATCCATCCAGCCTTACGAACCTGGGCAAGTCACTTCAGAGAGGTTAATAAATTTGTCCAAAGAAATGTAAGAATCAGGACTCAGTCCTGAGCTTCACCACCCCCCATTCTACATTATCACAGAGAGCCAGTGGCCTTATAACCAATAAGGCAAAATTTATCCCATGCCCCATTTCAACAATTTCCAAAACCATACAGTCTCCTAGGGAAAAAAAAGAAACATTGAACGTGCAACGCATAAAGGTGCCTCTAACATCAAAGAGGCTTGGAGCTCAGAGACCCCGGAAAACCCAGGTGTAAAATGAAATTTTCAGCCACCTGTGCAGATGTGCTGGTTCTTGGCAAGCAACACCCCGAGAGAGCATGGCATCATTTGCTTTGTCGGTGCCAGCAAAGAGCACCTCACGGAGGAGGACTGGGAGCTCATCCATCAGGAGCACTTTTGGTTAATGAGCAGGAGTGGATTACTCAATAGGCAAGGTAACCACAGGCTTACTTGTGCTTATTTACTAATCTGTTGTGAATTATTTCCCACAGGTTTCCCACACCTCTGATACAGTGAAAAGTGTGGAAAACTGTTCACTACAGATTAGTAAGTAAGCACAGGCTGCCCTATGCTTACTGAGTACTCTGACCCTGTCAGGGATTATAGATCTGAATAGAGGCTTTGATTCTGTAGGAAGGTGTTGTGGGGTTGGGAAAGCGACAGATGCCAGCCATATGAAGAAGCAGAATCTTTGATGTGGTGAAAAAATGTGAAAATCTTCACTACAGATTAGTAAGTAAGCACAAGAAAGCTTGTGTTTACCTTGCTTATTGGGTAATCTGACATTGTTAATGAGCTCAAAAGATGCACTGTGAAAAAGCACACACAGCCAGTGACGGCACCAACCCACCTGTCAGTAGCACAAGCGGGTAGACAATTCTAGCTTTCTATCAATGGCAGGGTACTTTGTTTTACTTTCAAATGCTTCAAAAAAAAAAAAAAAACCTGCTCAAGGTGGGTGGCAAGTTTCACTTCCCCCTACAGGAAACTGTCAGGAAGGATGCTCTCGGCTTCACCAAGCAGTTCCCAGGGAGAGCCAGGAAAGAAAGCAAAGGCCAAACCACTGCTGCCGAGGCTCGCACCTCCCTCTGTGATCCAGAAAGCTGAGAGGAAAGGCCTCCTTTATGATAAGCCCAGGAAAGGGAGATGATGAAAAGCTATGACTTGAGACAGGGTTCTATATACTCCTATCATTATCTAATCGTTTCCTACTGTTCATCTCCTCAGCTAGATTAGCAGCTCCTGGAAGTCAGAGACCACACAATTCACTGCTGTCGTTTGTGGCATGTAGTTACCACCAAGTTTGTCAGTGAAAATCTATCTCACACCCACTATGTTAGTTTCCTATGGGACAGTGGTGGTTCAGGAACAGAATTCTCACTTCCCATGCAGGAGAACGGGGTTCAGTTCCTGGCCAATGCACCTTATACATAGCGACCACCCATGTGTCAGTGCGGGCTTGCACGTTGCTATGGTACTGAACAAGCTTCAGAGGAGCTTCCAGACTAAAGCAGACTAGGAAGGCTCCATGATCTACTCCTGCAAACCAGCCAATAGAAACTGGATGGATCACAAGGCTCCGATCAGCAACTGATCTTGGGGATGGTGCAGGATCCAGTGGTGTTTTGTTCTGCTGTGCATGGGGGAGTTGCACACCAGAGACTACCCAATAACCCCAAAACCAAACTCACTGCCACTGAGTCCATTCCAACTCATAGTGACCCCCTGTGGGTTTCCAAGGCAGTAAATCTTTATGGGTCTGACTCGATGGCATGTAACAACAACAACAACAAATCTTTACGGAAGTAGATTGCCCAGTGTCCTTTCCATGGGGTGGCAGCTACTCAATAGCTGCTCACAATAACAATTCGTGTCCTGCCATAACAAAGTACCACAAACTGAGTGGCTTAAAATGACAGATTTTTTTTTCCTCTCACAGTTCAGGAGACCAAAGTCTGAAATCAAGATGTCAGAGGGTTGATTTGCTCTGGCAGGTCTGAGGAAGAAGCCACTCAGTGCCTCTCTCCATGCCAGCAACCCTCGGCATTCCTTGGCTTGTAGCTGCATCAGTCTAATCTCTGCCTGCACTGTCAGATAACCTTCTCCGTGTGTGTGTCTGCTTTTCTGTATATCTCTTCCTTCCTTTCATAAAGATGCCAGTCATTGGATTTAGGACCCACCCTCATCCAGTATGGCCTCATCTTAAGTTAACTAATTATGTCTACAAAGATCCTATGTCCAAATAAGGCCACATTCTGAATGTGGACATGAATGCTGGGGGGACATTATACAGCCTAGTACACCAGCCCACACTGGAGGCCCATTGATTTGATTAGCATTATTGCTCAAATGAGGAGCACTTGTGGCATGGTGCCTAGGGCACTACTAACCAGAAGGCTGGCAGTTCCAACCCACCAGCTACTCCTCAGAAGGAAGACTGGGCAATCTACTTCCATGAAGATACTATTTCAGAAACCCGAGGAGGGGTCGCTATGAGTCTGAATTGACTCGACTACGGTGAGTTTGGTTTGTGTTTATTATTATTATTATTGCTAAAATGCTCCTTAGAAGTGAGGATGGTAAGATTTCATCTCACGTACTTTGAACATGTTATCAGGAGGAACCAGTCCCTGGTGAAGGACGTCCTGCTTGGTCAAGTAGAGAGTCAGTGAAAAAGAAGACACTTAACGAGATGGATTGACACACTGGCTGCAGGAATGGACTCTAACACACCAACAATTGTGAGCATGGTTCAGGACTGGGCAACGTTTCCTTCTGCTGAACCCAGGGTCACTATGAGTTGGAACCAACTAGATGACACCTAACAACAACAGCAACATTGAGTCTATCAATTTTCCTCATATTAGTGAGCAGATAATTGCAAACAGAATCATGATTCCCCTTAGCAACGACTCCATGATTGGGATTTCTGCTGATGATCAAAAATTCAGCATCAAATCAGTCATAAATATGACTACAATCATTTAAATAGAATCCACAGTCTCTTAAAAGAATAAATTATTCTTCAAGTTCCAGAATTTTAAAGCTCAACAGGACCTGAAAAGTGGTTTAGTCAACTGCCTTTACTCCACACAAGAGGAAGCAGAGACCCTGGGAGGTGAGCAATTACAAAGCCCCCAACAAGTTAGTGGCAGAACCAGGACTAGAACTCCAGTCTGTGGTATTTTCTCTTCGGCAACCTACTGCACCCCTATGACAGTCTCATAAAACATGCATAAACATATCATCTTCCTTCAATTTACAGGATGTTCCAAAGTACTCATTTCAAAAGTCCAACTCTACTATGACATGAGTCAGAATTACCCAAGTGCTTTTCCTAATATTCATCCCACCAAATGTTAACAGATGCTGTGCTGGAATTTCACCCGAATGCTTTTAGACTTCACTCTCACTCTTCTGTGCTGAATTGTAGGGGTGTAGGGACCCCCACAAAGTACATTTTCCAGACCCCCTTGCCAATGGACTTCCAGTTAGATTTTGCAAATGAAAGGGACAAGCAGGTGATTAAAAGATGGTTGCTGTTAGCTGCTGTTGAGGTGGCTCTGACTCACGGTGACCCTACGTACAGCAGAACGAAACACTGCCCAGTCCCGTGCTAGCCTCACACTCACTGCTGTGTTTGAGCCCATCATTACAGCCACCACGTCAGTCCATTTTGTTGATGGTCTTCCTCTTTTTTTTTGCTGACCCTCTACTTTACCAAGCATGATGTCCTTCTTCAGGGACTGGTAGGAGGGTGTATTAATGTTCCCTTGCTTTCTTAACAACATACCACACACTTAGTGACTTAAAACAACATCCATTTATCACCTCACAGTTCTGTAGGTCAGAGGACCAGTGAGTTCAGCTGGATCCTCTGCTTAGGGTCTCACAAGGCCAAAATCAAGGTGTTGGCCAGCCTGTGCTCTTACCTGAAGATTCTGGCAGACAATCCTTTTCCAGACTCATTTGGGTTGTTGGCAGGACTCAGTTCCATGAGGCCATAGGACTGAGGTCCCTGTTTCCTTGCTGGCTGTCAGCCAAGTGTTGTGCCCTGCTTCTAGGAACCACCCACATTCCTTGGTTCATAGCCCCCTCCATCCTCAAAGCCAGCAATGGCACATTGACTCCTTCTAGTGCTTTGAATCTCTCTGACTTCCCTTTCTGCCTTTCTCTTCTTCCTTCACAGATTCGTGTGATTACATTGAGTGCTCTCAGATAATCCAGGACAATCTCCCTATTTTAAGGTCAGCTGATTAGTAACCTTAATTATATCTTCCAAGCCCCTCTGGCCATGTAATGTGACATATTCACACACATGACACCAGGTTATGGAGATCAGGGAAGCAAAATCATGTCTACTACAAAGGGTGAAACCTGCTGGCAGTAGCAGGCAGCTGTGGTCTCCAGGGCTCTTCGGCACACCCAGCAGTCACAACTCTAGCCTCTTTTTGAATCTCAGCACCAGGGCTCAGCCCCTCCTCAGTAGTCCCACTACCTGTCAGGTCCCACCGTGCTCTGTGCCCTCCTTGGTGTTTCCAGCACCCTGTGAATTACCACCAGGAATGTAGACACAATGTGCTCCCAGATACTGGCAACATCATGGGCACCATTTGGGGTTGTAGCCACTTCTGTAATTGCTAATCTAGAGGTCATAACACCTTTTGGGCTCTTTGAGCTTTCCCAATACTTCTTAAACTAGATCTCTATATTAAATCCTCTTTGAAATAGAGAATTTCCTGGCTATACACTGAGGAATAAGGTAACAATAGTGTACATCCCAAATTCATGTCCACCCAGAACCTCAGGATGTGATTTTATTCGGAAATAGGGTATTTGTAGATGAAATTAGGGAGCTCTGGTAGCATAGTGGCTAAGGCACTTGACTGCTCACCAGATGGCTGGCGGTTCAAACCCATCAGCCACTCCTCAGAAGGAAGGTTGGGCAATCCTACTTCCGTAGTGATACTGCCTTGGAAACCCAAGGAGGGGTCGCAATGAGTCAGGGCTGACTCGACGGCACATAACAACAAACAACAACAACAGATGAAATTAAGAGAAGGATTGAAATATCATTCTAGATTAGGGTGGACCCTACATCCAATGACCAGTGTCCTAATACAAGACAGAAAAAGACACACTGAGACACAGAGAAGAAGGCTATATAAAGATGGAGGCAGTGATTGGGGTGATACATCTATAAACCAAGGAATGCCAAGGAATGCTGGGACTCCCAGAAGCTAAAAAAGGCGTATGGGAAGGTTTCTCCCTCAGACCTTCCAGAAGAAACCAACTACTGACATCTTGATTTCTGACTTCTGACCTCCTGAACTGTGAAAGACCAAATCTCTGTTAAGTCCCTCACTTTGTGGTAATGTGAATGGGAGCCCTGGGAAACTAATTTAGTACCATATTACAAAAGGGCCTTGTGGCCTTGGGAAACACTGGGTCAGCCAAAGTTAAGCAGTTGTCCTGCAGAACTTCTCAGAGCACTGAATATTTTAATGCGCTTTGTGAACCTCCGAGAAGGGGTTGTACCTGCAGCACTGTTTTCTAACTCTTTTGTCAACGGATCCTTGTATACAGGGCATCTCTTAGGTCTGGTGCTGATGGGACACACTTTCAGAGTTGAAAGCCCAATCAACACTAAATATTTCATTAATAAAAATTTCACCTAGATTTTTAGAATTTATTGCAGCACTTGGGAGTTCATCCTGATGGCGAGGGAAGTTAAGACTGGTTAAATTTGTTTTCTTAATCAATTTCATACAACTACCTGTCTTATAAGCATTGAAAGTCATTCCAAAGAATAGTCTCAAAAATAATCAAACCAAACTCACTGCCATCAAGTCGCATCCGACTCACAGCGATCCCTCCTTGGCTTTCCAAGGTGATATCGCTACGGAAGTAGATTGCCCAACCTTCCTTCTGAGAAGTGGCTGGTGGGTTTGAACTGCCAGCCTTCTCATTAGCAGTCAAATGCCTTGAGCACTACTCTACCAGCCATTAGTAAAGAGTCTTAACTGGGCAAAAGGAGCCCTGGTAGCACAAAAGATTACGTGCTCAGCTGTTAATCAAAAGCGTGGCAGTTCGAACTCACCAGCTGCTCCCTGGGAGAACCTCACAATCGGCTCCTAGAAAGATCAAAGCCTACAAAACCCTATGGGCGGTTCTCCTCTGTCACACGGGGTCACCATGAGTTAAAATAAAGTCTACAGAACCTAGCAACAACACCAATTAGGCAAAGGTCAAGTTTGCTTCCCACTCTTGCCTTTAGGAGTCTTCAGCTATGAATGTATATAAAGTGAGTGTCTCTTATCTTGACCTGTATATTCCTCCCGTGTTTCTCCTCCTCCCCACCCTCTTCACGGCTCATCTCCCCTCACTCCCACACCCAGAGGAAAGCAGATGGATATGACATCAACATCAAGGGCACCCCAATGGAGAAACAGAGCGCCAAAGCAGTCACAAAAGGCCCTGCCACAGAAAAGGGGTTAAGTAATCTGTTCCCTCTCTGTTAATTCTTATACAGTCATTAAAAAATGATAATTACAATGACTTTGCAGCAACATGGAAAAAATGCTTATGATATAATTAATGCTAAGTGGAAAAATGCAGAACACAAAATGATAGCTACACTATGATTACAACTATTTAAATTACATGTTCACGGAGACAAAAACTGGAAAGGAATATGGAAAAAATAAAAAGTAGTTTAGTTAGGGATGACAGTGGTATCATGGGTGGATTTTTTCTGGTTTTGTATTTGGCTAATAGTTCTGTAACATTGAGCACATTTTCAGAAACTAAAACAAAAAGCCCTAAGGATGAGACTGGAAGTGAGAGAGGACAGGGGGTCATTCTCATTTGCCTGAGAGTGGGAAAGCAGAATATATATGGAAGGATAAAAACAGCCAACCTGTTTCAAGATGAAAATTCAGTGTTCTGTTCTGTTCTGTTTTGTTTTGGGGGCATTATTTGCTACTTAAAAAACAGAGCACGGTGCTTGTAAGTAACCAACCAGTCCTACGTGGGACGGGTAAGTTTTATGTTACTAACAGTTTAGACCTCCAATCTAAAGGGTGATTCCACCGTCCCTAATTGGCCTAACTCAAGCCGTGGTATTTTCAATCACCTCATATGCATGTGAAAGCTGGACAGTAAATAACGAAGACTAAAGAGGAGCTGACACCTTTGAATTATGGTGTTGGCGAAGAATACTGAAATACCACGAACTACCAGAAGAATGAACAAACATGTCCTAGAAGGAGTGCAGCCAGAATGTTCCTTGGAAGCAAGAATGGCTAATCTTCATGTCACCTTCTTTGGTCATGTTATCAGAAGGGACCACCCTCTGGAGAAGGATACCATGCTTGGTAAAGCTGAGGGTCAGCAAAAAAGAGGAAGACCCTCAACAAGATGGACTGACACAGTGGTTGCCACTATGGGCTCAAGTGCAGCAAGGACTGTGAGGATGGTGCAGGACGGGGCATTGTTTTGTTCTGTTGTGCAGAGGGCCACTATGAGTCAGAACTGACTCAACAGCACCTAACAACAACAACAACTGGATCTTGCCACTACCCACTGGTCAGTTGTCCTACTGTGGTGGCTTGTCTGTTGCTTTGATGTTAGAAGCTATACCAACAGTATTTCAAACACCAGCAAGGTCACTCATGGCAGACAAGTTTCAGCAGAGCTTCCAGACTATAGTGTTATGTTTGTGTGTCAATTTGGCTGAGCCTGGTTGAGTGGCTGGGCAACTGGATATAGTATTCCCCATGATGAGACTGGCAATCAACTCCATGGTGGGATCTACCACAAGCAGCTGAGTAGCTGCCTTCGGGATGCGGTCTGCTTCCTGTATATAAGGAGAACCCTTGGGGATAGTCTCTAGCTTATGGCATGCTTGGACCCTGCATGTAGCCATGTTGTTGTTCAGCAGCCTGCCATGCTCTACCGACCTTGGGATTTTCAATGGGCATGAGTTAATGGCCTACCGTGTGGTTTGATAACATCAGGACTGTGCCTTTTTACTTGTCAACCTTGGGCTTGTCAGTCTCAGCAGCCAGTAGCTGAGAAGTAGTCTGAGTGAAGAAAAGCCTCTAGCTCCAGTGGGCTGGGAGCAGGAGGCAGAGCTGAAGCCCAAGGTTGAGGGGCTTTCACGCAGCTTCTAGAGCCTGGCACTTTGAACTCAGACTTAATGCCTCCAAACTGTGAGAGAATTAACTCCTATTTGTTCAGCCATCCCATTTGTGGTATATTCTTCTCAGAGAGGCACTAGGTAACCAGAACACACACTAACACAGACTAGGAAGAGAGGCCTGGTGATCTGCTTCTAAAAATCAGCCAATGAAAACCTTATGGATCACAAGTGACTAATGTCTGATACCGTGCTGAAAGATGAGCACCACACAATAACCACAACAACAGACCCAAACAAAGCAACGATCATGAAGATGACGCAGGTCCAGACAACGTTTCACTCTGTTAGACATAAGATAACCTGGAGCTCCAGCTGACTCATCAGCAACTCACAACTAACAAATTGCCATGTCATTATGGCAAGAACAAACAGGAAAATAGTAGGGCTTTTGCTGGATGTGGGTGGGAACCAGGAGAACTGGGAAGAAGGGCTAGTAGGAAGGACCCTGAATGGGGCCATCACCCAATACCACATCCCAGAAAATTGTCTAAATAGGTTTGTACCAGGAAATACCAAGGGATGGACTATGCCTGCACAGAGGGTCTTGCCAGCTGATCACATTACTCCATGTGAGTAGATACTCCATACATCTGCCCTCAAAGTGCCCACCTCTGGTGGCCCAGCTGTGGTGTGAATTTGCACAGTGACCTGCCTGAGCCTCAGGTCACAGGACAAGCAAGCCCATAAACTTCTAGATGAGAAAGGTGGTGAAGAGGAGCCTGGGGTCACGCTGAACATGTGGAGGATTCATAGCTAGGCATTCAGAGGGAGTGCTCAGCTACAATGTATATCAGCTTTAGAATCTCTTATCCATTGTTATGGCTATTGTGTCAATCCATCAATCCATCTCAGCTTGGCTGGGCCTGGTTGAGTGGCTGGGCAGCTGGATGTAGTATTCCCCATGATGAGACTGGTAATCAACTCCATGGTGGAATCTACTGTGAGCAGCTGAGTAGCTGCCTTAGGGATGTGGTCTACTTCCTGTATATAAGGAACAGCTTTGGGAATGGTCTCTAGTTTATGGCACGCTTGGACCCTGCATGTAGCCGTGTCGTTGCTCAGCAGCCTCCCATGTTCTGCAGACCTTGGGACTTACAACGGACTTGAATTAATGGACTGCCATGTGGTTTGGTAACATTGGGACTGTGCCATTTTATTTGTTGACCTTGGACTTGTTAGCCTCGGCAGTCAGCAGCTGTCTGAGTGAAGAGATGCCTCTAGCTTCAGTGGGCTGGGAACAAGAGGCAGAGCTGAAGCCCAAGGTTGAGGGGCTTTCATACAGCCCCTAGAGCCTGGCACTTTAAACTTGGACTTAATGTGGGAGAATAAACTCCTGTTTGTTAAGGCCATCCCATGTGTGGTATTTCTATTAGAGCGGCACTAGGAACCAGAACAAGGGATTCCCTTATTCTCACTAACCATCAATTTCACCAAACATGATATCCTTTTCTAGCGACTGGTCTTTTCTGATGACATATCCAAAGTAAACAAGCCAAATAAAGTGTAGTGAGGACTGATTATGTGCCAGGCATTGCACTGTATACCTGACATATCCTCCCTCATTTGACTCTGAGAACAATTCTATGATAAGCACAATTGCCATCACTACTTTACAGATATGGACACTGAGGTTCACATGCCCAAGCAGGGAAGCTGGGATTTGAACCTGGGAAAACTGACACCAGAGCCTGAGCTCTGCTGCATCACAAAAAGGAAAGAGTGTTAACTCTGCCATCTCCCCCACTCAGGAAGAGTGGAGTAGAGAACAGTATCCAGAGGGGAGAGCTGCCTCCTGAATTCACGACGGGTCCATGTTTGTGCAGAAGTAACACATGGGCAAAGGAAGGGCTGGTTTCTAGAACTACAAACCAGGAACTCCTGCAGCCTGGGACATTCTTTGGGCTTTAAAGACTAACGCTGACAACCTAAATGTCCAAAAATATAAAGGATTGATTGAATAAATTATTTTTCATTGACACAATAAAACACTAGGAAGCTTTTAAAATTTATGGTGTAGGTCTATATTTATTGACACGGAAAAAGATGTTCCTAATACATCATAAAGTCTAAAAAGCAAATCACTAAACAATATGCCCAGCATGAACACAGACACACGCATGCAGAGAAGAAGTCTGGAAACATATAAACAAACCACCACCCGTCTATTAAGTTTATCGTACTGTGATGGCCTATCTATTGCTGTAATGCTGGAGGCTATGCCACTAGTAGTTCAATTACCAGCAGGGTAATACCCATGGTGTACAGGTTTCATCAAAGCTTCCAGACTAACACAGACTAGGTCACAAGGCCTGGCAGTTTACCTCTGAAATGTAACCAATACAAACCTTATGGATCACAACAGAATATTACCCAATAAAGTGCTGCAAGATGAGCCCCCAGGTCAGAAGGCTCCAAATACACAGTGGCCACAACAATGAACCCTAACAAACCTGTGATGATGAGGATGGCACAGCACAGGGATTGGAACGATTGATTCTTTTGTATTGAGGTCACTGTGAGTCAGAACCAACTCACCAGCAGCTAGCAACATCTCCACAAAAAGCATTATCAGTGATGATGTCTGAGGAGTAAGAATACAGAGGATTTAGTTGTTTCTCCCTGCTTGCTTATCTTTTTTTTTTTCCAAATTTTCTACAATAAAACTGAATTTCTTAGATAATGTTTAAAGGTATAAAACTGATTCAAACAAGGATGTGCAACAAGAAAAATAATGGTTATTAAGGATCCACTACCTAGCAGACTGAGTACTGATAAATTTATATAAATTTAATCCTCACTACCATCCAGGAAGCAAGCTCCAGTGGCACCATGGTTAGGAAATTCGGCTGCTAACCAAAAGGTCTGAGCCTCACACCCACCAGCTGTTCCACAGTAGAAAGATAAGGCAGTCTGCTTCCGTAAAGATTTACAGACTTGGAAACTATGGGGCAGTTCTACTCTGCCCAATAGGATCGCTATCAGTGGGAATCAACTTGATGGCAGTGGGTTTGGTTTTCACCACAGGGAGGTATGGGCTACCACCCTCATTGTTTCAAATTAAAATATTGAGGTTTAGAGAAATTAAGTAATTTGTCCCCAAATTACCCAAACTGAGGGTATTAGAGTGAGTTTTAATCCAGGCTTAGCTGGCTCCAGAGCTGACGCTTTTCTCTGCTACACAACCTTGTGTTATCCTCTAGGTGGTGCAAACGGCTAATGAACTTGGCTGCTAACTGAAAGGTTGGTAGTTTGAGTCCACCCAGAGTGCCTTGGAAGAAAGGCCTGACCATTTGCTTCCAAAAAAATCAGCCACTGAAAACCCTATGGACACAGTTCTGCTCTGACACACATGGGGGTGGTCCTAAATTGGAATCAACTCATTGGCAACTGATGGTTATCACGAGGTTCTAGTCAAGCAGGCATGCAGAAGGAGTCAAGGTGGATCAAAGGATGGTGAAGGGGAAAAAGAAGAGGATCTTGAAAGACGGTATGGGATACCTCTTCACTGTAAGAGGAGGGGGACTCTGTGCTTTGTAAGACTCTTAACAGCAATCCTTGGTCTTTGCTCACTAGATGCAGCAACACCCATTCTGCCCCACCCCCACTTTGTCAACCAAAAATGTCTCCAGACGTTGCCAACATCCCCTAGAGGGAAAATTCACCCTTGGTTGAGGATCTTTTCCCTATAGGATTGTTACCACCAGACTCACATGGTGATAGTCCCTGAACACTGATGGTTATTTGTGTACTCATGGTTATGCCATCTGTGTGGTTCACTCCGCAATGTGCATCTGTCCTCCTCAACTAACCCCTTTGTTGTTGGGTGCAGTAGAGTCAATTCTGACTCACAGGGATCCTGTATGATAGAATAGAACTGCCCCACAGGGTTTCCTAGGCTGTAATCTTTACAGGAACAGATAGCCAAGTCTTTGCTCCCACAGAGTGGCTGGTGGGTTCCAACTGACAACCTTTCAGTTAGCAGCCAAGCACTTACCCATTGCACCACCAGGACTCCTTCATCCTTAGTCGTTATAAATTCCTGGGATAAAACGGCTCCTTCAAGAATTGTTAAAGACAAATGTCCTAACTGGTTAACCCAAATGATATTTGTAGCTATTGTCCTAATCTCCAGAGGACAAAATGTTAAGTCGCGCTGCTCCAAGAGTGGTCCCCGCAATAAGCCTTTTGCCTCCCTTCTGAGAGGGTTCATCCACTGCCCTGTGTTCTCTGAATTAAAAGTAAGGGAAGCTGTTTTTTCTTGTAAATACCAAGCTGTGCAGTCATTACAAGCTTGCTTGGAGATAATCAGGGCTGACACTTGCTGTACGTGCAGGGTTTATTGGAGACCACCCACAAAGTTGACTCAACTCAAAATGGCACTACTAAGTAATCTAATCCCAAAATGTAGATTTCATTCCAACAAATTGCACACAAGTGGTCTCCTGCTGGTTTAACTGTTGCCTGGAAAGGCAAACCCAAGTGTA
The DNA here is from genome assembly GCF_000298275.1 of Orycteropus afer afer. NCBI lineage: Eukaryota > Metazoa > Chordata > Mammalia > Tubulidentata > Orycteropodidae > Orycteropus > Orycteropus afer. The sequence continues at coordinate 10,148,442 of NW_006921589.1, forward strand.
CGAGTGGCAAATATGTTAGCACAAAGCAACTAAACCATAAACAGAGAAAGAAAATGCCATATCCGGGACCATAAACATTGAACATAGCAGAGAAAAATGAACTTCTTTTATATTGAATCAAAATATGATTAGAAGATAGGCTTGAATACACCTTCTTTGTCCTAACTCACTTTCACTTCACAATCAAAGACCAAAAAAAGCAACAAAAAAAGATGAAGAAATATAAATGCTTCCTGCAGGCCTTACATTTTGAGATGAACCAAAGTTTGAAAAACCAGAACCCTGACTTTATTCCCACTCAACAAATGTGTGTCTACAGTTGCAAAATTCAGTCCACAGGTGAGAGAAAGGGCATTTAGCTCACCCCAGGAAAAAAAAAAATCAAGTATACCAAAAGGCTGGCGGTTCAAACCCACCAGCCACTCCTCAGAAGGAAGGTTGGGCAATCTACTTCCATAGTGATACCACCTCGGAAACCCAAGGAGGGGTTGCTATGAGTCTGATCCAACTCCATGGCAGTGAGTTATCCTCATC
>NW_006921589.1:10149075-10156071 GCF_000298275.1 Orycteropus afer afer
ACCCACCAGCCACTCCTCAGAAGGAAGGTTGGGCAATCTACTTCCATAGTGATACCACCTCGGAAACCCAAGGAGGGGTCGCTATGAGTTGGGTCCGACTTGACGGCATATAACAACAACAACAACATACAAATAATGGATTGATGAAACCTAATACTTTGAAAAAGTCTCAGAGCATAGGGTTTGACTACAAGTTCAATGTGAACCAACAATTTGACAAAGTTGTCTAAAAGGTTGATACCATCTTAGGATGCATTAATAGAGTGTATTGTTCAGGTTAAAGGAGACGATAATCTGACTGTTCTGAACTGATCCGACCACATGTGAAGTACAGGTGTTCTAAGACTGATTCATGGTCATTTGTTCTGGCCACTCAGCATCCATTCAACTCTTCAGGTAGTGGCAGACCATAGTGTGGTGCCATCTTCAAATGCTAAAATCTAACCCAGATGTTCGATAAGGGAGGGACAGCTCAAATGTCTACCAGATGGTTCCTAACTCATGTCTTCACCAACTCATTAGTTAGATCCAGCATTTCGAAGGCAGGGTCAATGTCTTATTGCTCTTCTGTCTCCCCCCACAACACCAAAAACTGGTCTAGGCACAGTGTGGGTACTCAACAAATACCTGCTAGATTTCCAGGTAAATCCTCACTCAGATGTCTCTTTGTTAAGAGGCCAAGGGGGGGAAGGAGGGAGCACTGAGTATGCGATTTAAACCAGTGATCTTAAACAGTAGGTCATAAGCTATTTTAAAATCAGTTTAGTAAGTCTGTGACCAGTTTTTTTTTTTTTTTTCTTTTTTAATGAAAAAGAAGAGACATCTTCAGACATCTTCTCCTTACTAGCACTCTGTTGGCATCTCCAGAAATCCACCTCGTTACGTGCTCTGCACCTGCACCCACACATCTGAATGGGCTGGAGAAAAGTACACAACTACACCCGCTGGACTTGCTGTAATTCATTAGCAGGACTTCCAGTGTAGCCTCATGCTGCCTGGCCATCACACCTCATTCTTTCATTCATTCACGCTCCCACGCTCCTGGATGACAACCCTGTCTAAGAGCCAGCATCTCTGCTCCCATCCTCATTCTCAGCTGCTGACCTTGCTTCCTACCTCACTGAGAAAAGAGAAGCACTCAGAAAAGAACTGTCCAACACCCACCTTCACTGCTAGCCGCTTGCTAGCATCTGACCCCATAAACTCTCCCCTCCCACCTTTACTATGGATGGACCATCCTTGCTCCAAGAGAAGGTCAGTCTCTCCTCTTGTACAGTGGGTCTCTCACTCAAAGACATTGCTCTAGCATTTGAGCATCTTCTCTTCTCTACATATGTTGATCTCATACAGTCCTTCAGTTTTAAATTCAACACATCCACTGAAGATTCCCAAATCTATACCTCCAGCTAGATCCTCTCCCCAAACTCCAGGCTCAAGATCCAAATACCTACTGATCTTCATTTGCATGTCTAAGAGATATCTCAAACTTAACAGAGCCAATTCTGATCTCCTGATATTCCCCCACCACAAAATCTGTTCTTCCTTGATGTCTTTCCCATCTCAGTTGATGGAAACTCAGCCCTTTCAGTTGCTCAATCCAAAAATCTCAGCAGTATCCTTTATTCTCTTTCACACTCCAAATTCAATCCCTCAGAAAACTCTGCTGACTCTACTTCTACTTTCAAAATATCCCCAGAATCCAACCACTTTCAGTAAAACCCCTATGCTCCAAGCACCATCAGTTCTTACCTGGATTATTTTACCTAGCTCTCTTATCATCTCCCTTATTAACATGTCCCAACAGAGTGGATAGAATGAGTTTATTAAAACATATATCAGATCTAGTTGTTCCTCTGCTTAAACCTCCAGTGGCTCCTAGTTCACTCAATTCTACATGAGGACAGCCTTAAGAGGATTCTTCTAAGGCCCTTCTAAGGCCTGCTCCCTTCTGTCATGAGGGCTACCGAGATGCCACTTTTTCATGGCTCTCTAAACAGAGGTCATTGGTATGGACAATCTGTTCAGTGGAAACTGTTAGATCCAGCTAATCATTTCATTCATAAACTACCAACTAATGGTCATCCTGGAATCCTTCTGACTAATTCAAGTCAGGTGTGATCCATGACCTCCAGGTGGACAGTGGGGTATCCAGTTGGCCACCACTTCCCCCGGAGCCATCCTGGTGTATTAAAGTCCTGATGTTCCACGAGATTCCCTTCCCTGACAAATCTCCAATCTCCCAGCCCCCTGCAGGTGCACATCTCAAATCTGTAGCTGCAGCAGCTCCTGCTGGTATCAATGCAGCTGTTTCTTTTCATGCACCCCTTTTGTGCACTGACATATCTGAAAAAAGGGGGTGGGGAGCACATTGAATTTCCATAGATGAACAAGCTGGTGTAAGACAAAAGAGGAAGAGAAAGATGACATTGTCTGTGGGACACTTCACATGAGAACCTATTTCCAGAAATCCTTGTCCATATGGGGTGTTATATGGTGTTAGTCTTGCCCCTGAGATATGGATTAAGGTGATTCTGACCATAAAGACTTTCCAAATATTCCTCCACGTCTGGAATGTAGAGACAGCTTAGGAGCTCAGCATCTCAACATTGTCACCATGCCCCACTCCCTGGTTTCAAATTCACTTTGCTTTCTTTCTTGTTTTATTTTTTCCAGGTGCAGAAATTGGTTAAATGGTCACATCATACTCTTATTTAACAACGTCAGTGCCGACTTGAGGACTCAGTTAGTTAAATTGGAACTGGGGCCAACATGCGACTTTTTGACCTTGTAATTGCAAATATGGGGCTGTTTGTTTTTTCAAAAGTGTCTAAAACATGTGGGACAGGTATAAAGTTTCCACATAAGCCAACCTCTTTGGTTTGTTCTGATCTAAACAAACTGTCTCCCACAGCTGGGCCAAGAATATTCCCTCCAGTCCCATCTTCATGAGCAGCCCCAAGCTTGGAGATTTCCCAAGATGGAATTTTGCCATGTCTCATATGTGGCAAAATCTTAAACCAACACTTCTCAGTGCCAGAAAAATAGCAACCTAGCCCAGGAAAAAAAATCAAAGCTACGTTTCTATTAAACAAGGTCACTAAATGGTAGAAAAGAGGAGATCATTTTGTTAATGGTCAAATATACGGACTTCAGCCAATTAAAGCTTTGAAGCAAACAATCATAGATAGAGTCCCTCACTGGAGCTAATCATTACAGCAAATGACATTTGAAATCTTTTCTTTCTCCTCTCTCTCTCTCTTTCTCCTCTCTCTCTCTCTCTTTCTTTTAACTTTAGGAATTAAAAGTTAAATAAGTCACCAGCACAGTGTTGGAACTCCTGAGCTTAAAGTGCACTTTCTCAAGGCACAGCAGAGCCTTGAACTCAAACGAGACAATTCCTTCTTTGGTCTAAACAAGCTAAAAAGAAGTCACAGAGAAACTGCCTAATCTAGTCAACAAAAACTGAATTCTGACAAAGCTGCAGGGAAGAGACTCAGACGCCTGAATAAAGCAAGCTCCAAATAACCCACCTCAGTTCTTGTTCTAGCATCTCCTGTCCTTACTCTGAGCATCTGACCAGTTGGTCAACATGAGACAATTAAGAGTCCAAAACCTCTATGACAAGTTAGCCCCATTCAGTTTTTCAGGCAAAGATTGCTCCCTTCACCTGGTCACCCATTGTAGGATGAAAGCCCCTTCTCTCCATGGGAGAAAACCTGGGTGGTGCAATTAAATGTTCAGCTACTAACCGGAAGGCTGGTAGTTCAAATCCACTCAGAGGCACCTCAGAAGAAAGGTCTGGCCATCTAATTCCAAAAGGTCAGAGCCATTGAAAACCCTGTGGAGCACAGTTCTACTCTAGGGGCACCAGGAGTCACAATTGACACTGATTTGCTTTTGTTTTGCTTTTGGTTTTGTTTCTCTGTGTGGAGCAACCAGCCTGTGGAAGGGGATGGGGAAAAATTGCATTTGCTAAAACAGCTGTGAAAACAAAGTTTTCACTATTGATTGGGAGTTTGGCATCGTCTAAGAACGCAAAGAAGGGAATGCTACTATGGACTCTAGATTGATAAGTAAAATATGTAATGAATAACTCATTCAAAAGAAGCATTATTTTTCATATCTTAATACAACTTGTATGCATTTTGTGCCTAATAATTATTTGTGATCTTTAATTTTACAATAATAATACCCTGCATTTTTATAGTGCTTTACAAGTTATAAAGCCTTTTCACACACATTAATATTTGTTTTTGTTTTTAATGCTATTAGATGGCAAAGCAGGCATCATTACCCCATCTTACAGATTTAAAAAAGTTCAAAGAAATCAAGTAGTTTTCCCAAAGTCTCACTATAAAGCAATTAGAGAAAAGGACCAACACCAAGCTTCCTAACCCGCAGGTGCTTACCTCTACACACAGTCTGATGAGTGGATTTTAACACCTGTCCCTGGAGAAATACCAAAAAGTTCAAAGTTGCAGCTCTGATCAATCTCATGTGTGCAGATGAAATGGAAAGTAAAGAAATGTGGATTTTTCCCTCCCTGCCCACCCCCCTCCCCACCTAAGCACAACTGTGTCCATATGACAGCAACCAAAAGAATGAAATAATTCACTGACTGGTCCTTGATAGCCACCTAAGGATCAGGGTCCCAAGAACTAAACAATTCCTCTCACCCCTCCCTTCTCACCCCCACTGCCATATAAACTCTCTACAGATCCATGTACCTGTACCTACACCTACACCTACACCTATACATATACATATATTCTTGTCTTGAAGGCAAGATCTAGGTCATACTTGACTCCAAATGGTCTGCTGTGCCTGGCAGACTTCATATTACTTAAAAAAAAAGAAAAATGGTTGCCATTGAGTCTATTTCAACTCAAGACAACCCCGTGTGTGTGTGTGTCAGTAGAACTGTGCTCCAGAGGGTTTTCTGGACACACATTACCAGGCCCTTCTTCTGAGGCCCCTCTGAGTGGACTTGAACCACCAGCCTTTTAATTAGTAGCCAAGTACTTAACTATATGCAATACTCAGGGACTCCTTCATTTCACTTACCAATTGCTTATGAAAATGTCCATTGTTTATCCATCTGAAAAAGTAAGAGGATGAGCAAGAAGGATGGCATGGACAACCTTGCTTCCACATTAAGAATCATCCACTAGGCTACTTACATTCCCTGAAGAGAACATGAGAGGATCATGTTTTATCTCAGGAATTTGTAACAACTATAAGATTAGTTAGTAGCTCTTGTTAGACATACTGGTTAAAGAGCTCAACTGCTAACCAAAAGATTGGCAGTTCAAACCCATCAGCCACTCCATGGCAGAAAGATGTGGTAGTCTGCTTCCATAAGATTTACAGCCTTGGAAACATGGGTACATGGATGGATAGATAGGTGGACAGGCTAAACGATTAGGTATGTCTATGAAAGAGGGAGTGTATCCAGGATCATATATAGGGTTGGCAGACAATGGTCCTATAAGTTTATGTGAATGATCAGAATCCCCAGGTGTATAGTAGAGCTGACAAGGGGCAAGGTTATGGTCACTGCTTGGTCACAGCCAGCTACCCAGAGCAACCGAGTAGTTGATCCTGAGGGCTTGGGACCATAGTCACAGGGGACATCAAGCTCAATATTGGCATAACATACTATACAAAACACCTCCTACTTTGGTGAGTAGTGACTGGGATCTTAAAAGCTAGCAAGCTGCCATCTAGATGCAATGATGGGTCTCTCCTCGCCAAGAGCAAAGAAGAAAGAAGAAAACAAAAATTAATGGAAACAATCAGTCCTCATGACTGGTACACCATCCGATCTGCAACCTATACAACTATGAGACCAGAAGAACTGGATGGTGCCTGGCTACCACTGTCATCCACTTGGAAGGGATGTAGGAGATCTTGGATAGAGAGGGAGAACAATGTGGAACAAAACTCAAAATCATTTGGAAGGGAAAAAAAAAAAAGGATGGTTGGGACCAGGTTTGCTAGTCCAATAGAGCCTGGTGGAACCACTGAGACTATGGCCCCTAGCTGCCCTTCAGGTCTGGAATTGAACCCACACCTGTGGTTGCCAGCCAAACAAAGACAGGCATGTGAGTTAAACATTTACCTCAAGCAGACACACGCCCTGGAGAGAACAATCATGGGAGAAGGAAGGGCTGCTTATGCACAGGGAGACAGCTCAGGGGGCAGGAGAGTATGGAGGGATGAACACTGGGAAGCGGTAACTATGGGGAGGAAATGGGAGGGGAGTTGTTGCATTATGGTAAACTGTGGTCAATGACATGAGACAAAGTATATGTGAACGGCTGTATGGAAAGTGAATTTGCTCTGTAAATCTTCACCCAAATCACAATAAATTAAAAAATAATAATAATAATATAATAAAAGGAAAAAAAAGATTTACAGCCTTGGAAACTCTATGGGGCAGTTCTGCTCCTCTGTCATATAGGATGGCTATGGACCAGAATCAACTCCACAGCAGTAGGTCTGGTTTTTGTTTTGTTTGTTTTGTTAATAGGATTAGTTGAGAAGGACAGATCTAACATTGTGTAGCAGCGTCTTTGGTCTTTACCCACTAGATGCTACAACACCACCACAACCACAACTTCCAGTTGTGACAACCAAAGTGTCCTCAGACACTACTAAGGTCCCCTGTAGGGCAACACGAGAGAACATGAGAGATGGGACCCCATAACTACAGGTATGGAGGCAGCTGTGCCAAAGCATTGGCTCTATGTTTTGATAAATATTAAAGAATTTTATACATGGAATAATACCTTTTGCTACTGATAATAACAGCTTATAGAGAATGTTGTTGTTGTTAAGTGTTGTCGAGTCGTTTCCGACTCATAGCGACTCCATGCATAGCAGAACGAAACACTGTCCAATCCCGCGCCAGCCCCACAATCCATGCTATACTTGAGCCCATCATCGCAGCCACTGTATCAATCCATCTCCCTGAAGGCCTCCCCCTCTTTTGTC
>NW_006921589.1:10156250-10164285 GCF_000298275.1 Orycteropus afer afer
CCAGCACCACAACTCAAAAGCATCAACTCTTCTTCGGTCTTCCCTATTCATTGTCCAGCTCTCACATGCGTACCAGGCGATTGGAAATATCATGGCTTGTGTCAGGCGCACCTTAGTCCTCAAGGAGATATCCTTGCTCCTCTAAGCCTATAGATTCCATCATCCAAAAAAACCAAACTCACTGCCATTGAGTTAATTCCGACTCATAGGGACCCGTTTTGGGTTTCTGAGGCAGTAAATCTTTACAGAAGTAGATTGCCCAGTCTTCCTTCTGCAGAGTGGCTGGTGCGTTTGAACTGCCAACCTTCTGGCTAGCAGTCAAATGCCTTAGGCATTGCACCACAAGAGCTCCTTAGAGTCCACCATGGGGGGGGTTGTAAATTAAAGGAGATTCCCCATCTCTAAGTCAGTCCCATTATGTGGACCATCAGGACAGCATAGCACCAGTTCATAGCTCTGAAAGTTTATGGGTGGGCTGGGCACATAGGTATAACCTGCAAACCAAGCTTAGGTGGAACAAAGAACATTAGGAGGCACTATCAAACATGTAAAGTATTGAAGTAGTAATGAATAATCCATGGCATCATGCAGTTTCTTCCTTGGCTGAGCATGGCAGACATCATCAATGGATCACAGCACTCTTCAACCAGCCAAAGACACTACACTTCAGGAAACCACCACCATTTAGTTGGGGGTTGGGAGCAAGATGTAACCTATTTGCAACCCCTACCTTGAAGGCATCTCCTCTTTGCTGAAAATCTGCTTCTTGGTTCCTACAGCCTTTCACATATTTGGCCTAAATCATGGTGCTTCCCCAGACTCCTCTGATTCCCAAATTCTTGATCTCAGATTAGGAATCTAATTCTGATCTCCCAGGCTCTTGATTCATCTCTTACTTGGTATCTGCTCCTTCCCCTCATCAGCCTACGATCCTCACCTCTGACCTGAGATTCTGACTCTGACTGGTGACCTGCCCCACTCCGGATTCCTGTGCTGCCTGGCAACCTTCTTGACATTCCTCCCTTGACTCATATTTACACCACCCACCACCATCACAGAGGCTCAAAAGGAAGTACCTTGACAAGGTCAAGATTTCCATCCATGACTGCATAACAACACAAGGAAGCTGGAGAACTGACATAGATGTGGCTGAAGAAGAAAACTAATGCAGGAGAAAGGGGGAGGTTAGCTTATTGTTCACAAAACCTCCCTCAGCTACGGAGTTTATCTGAAGGTTGGGCCAAGTCTGTAGATATCCCTTCAGAGAATGTGAAAGATTTCAGTCCTGACTTTTTCTGACTCATGGTAAAGTTTCCACCTTTGAGGTAAGGAGCAGATGTTTCCTAAGCTCCAAGGGATTTCTCTGCCTTGTTCACACCTTCAGCAGACAGTTCATCTCAGTTTTAATTTATATGGGTCTGTTTCACTGGTAGGACAATAATTCTCATTCCACTTTAAGTCACAAAATAGCTGCATGAAAGAAAACAAAGCTATGCCTCACCACACCTAGCTTTGAGCCCGTCCCTGCTCACTTCCGTACATCCTCTTCCTTTTCATTATGTTTCCCCTATTCCCAGTCCAAACAACATAGTCAATCTCAGATTTGCAACTTGTTGCCAAGAAGGACGCCATGACTGAGTGGGGAACATTCAACTGGAAGCTAGAGGCTCTGAGTTGAAGGCCCAACTCTGCCAGCAACTTACTAAACAAATTTTTCCCCTTCTCTAGGCCTCAATGTATTAGTTTCCTCAAAAAAAATAAATCCATTGCCATCAAGTAGATTCCAACTCATAAAGACCCTAGTCGTTGTTGTTCAGTGCCATCGAGTCGGACCCAACTCATAGCGACCCCTCCTTGGGTTTCCGAGGCAGTATCGCTACGGAAGTAGATTGTCCCATCTTCCTTCCAAGGAGTGGCTGGTGGGTTTGAACTGCCAGCCTTCTGGTTAGCAGTCAAGTGCCTTAGCCACAAAATTTTCCCATATGGTTTCCAAGGCTGTAATCTTTATGAAAGTAGACTGCCACATCTTTCTCCAGTGGAGCACCGGGTGGGTTTAAACCACTGACCTTTCAAATAGCAGCTGAGCACTTAACTACCGCATCACCAGAGCTCCTAGGACTGCCTTAATAAAGCACCATACACTTGGTGGCTTATATGAAATGTATTATCTCACAGTTCTGGATTCTAGGAGTCAAAATCAGCAATTGGGCTCAACTATATTCCTTCTGAAGTCTCTAGCCGAAAGTCCTTTCTTGTCTGCCCCAGCTTCTGGTAGCCCTAGGCATTGTTTGGTTTATAGCTACAGCATAACTCCAAGGTCATAGGCATCATCCCTCTGTGTCTCTGTGTCTTTTCTCCTATTTTACAAGGACATACCACTCAGTTGGGATTAAGGCCCACCTTACTGAGTTTGGGGATTTGGGGGGTGGGGGCTACTGCAATATGACATCATGCTAATTTAACTGATAACATCTTCAAAAACTCCATTTCCAAACTAGGTCAGCTTCACAAGTGCCAGGGGTTAGGATCTCAGCATATATTTTGGGGGGACACAATTCAGTCTATAACATTCAGTTTCTTCATCGATAGGCCAAGGAGGTTAACTTAATGATGCATAAGTTTCCATGCAGCTCTGACATTCTGGTAGAGTTTATTTGTGAAGGGGTCTTTCAACCTCCACTCTGCCATGTGTACCATCCAAAACCTGGGAAAGCTTCCCACAGTGCCCTTTGCCACTCTTCCACCATTTAGGTTTATACCAACAGAGGGGAGAATCATTCCCAGCTGCTAGTAGCCTAATCCAGCTGCCACGTGGGGAGTTTTGTTATGCCTATTTCACAGTGGGTCATGTCAAATCAACATGTATTTCTTAAGTGCCTCTGACAAGCCCAGAGTGTGGGTGGACCTCTCTGAGGTCTCAGTGACTTTATCTGTGAAATGAAAGGCTTATACTCATTGGACCTCTAAGGTGCCTCCCAGCGCTGAAGTCGTCAGACACAGGATTCCACTGGGGGAAGGGAAGGTACACCCTGGGGTTGCCAAATGCCAGCTGCACCCCTGACAGGGCCCAGGCCTAGCTCCTTTCAAGCCTATGCACCTGGGGCCACACATGGCAGAGGAAACTCAAGTCAGATGTGACTCATGCAAAGACTAGAGATGATAAGTGTGCATCACAAACACAGAGTGCTACCTCCAACACTTCTCTGGGGCTGAGCCTCAGCCCTGCCTGTCCCCCAGCTCCCATGTCTCTGGGCCGCCCTCACATGAGTAGAGGGAGAGGCAGACACTTATCTAGAAGGTGTGATTTGAAGGAATTCTCCATTACACTCCACAAAATATCTCCCTCACAGCCCTGCCTGGAATCTTTATGACAGGCACTCCAATTCTTTGCATTTAGGCATCTTGCTTCCAGAAACTTCCAGAAGTTTCCTGTTAAGTGCATGCTTGCACAGAAATGTTGCATGTACTCAGCCCTGGGCTTTTTTTTCCTAATATCACCCTCTTGCTACTAACATTTGCCAGCTCCCGTTGCCACTCCCCAGCCACCCAAGTACAGAGCAAAGGCATTGGACAAACACAAGGAGAAGTGCCTTTCCCCCAGCGGAGGCAGAAAACTCAAATGTATGAAGAAAAATCTGAATAGGAATGAGAAGTAAACAGTCAAGCCTCCTGTCTGACTTCCATCCTGATACATTTTATGTCCTCACAACTAATGAAGGAAACTGGAATTGTTTTCATTGGAAAAGAAAAGGAGGATACGGAGTAATATAACGGTCATTTTCAAATCCACTGTTATTAAGGTTTTTAAGAAATAAAATTTCTCACTTCTGAGAGTTGTAAAGTCCCAACTCTGTTTATTTGACTTGGCTACATGCACTTCGCCTTAAATCACTACACATGTTTATTATTTAAATTTGAATGAATAAAAATTAATTTTGAATGGAGACATTTTGAGAGATAAGTGGAGATACATGGGTGAAAACCACTGATATGCAGAATTAGGATCTCTCTGCTCTCCTCATTGAGACTGGAAGAAGACAATTGGCTTCACCTTGCATCCAGCAGGATCTAAGACATGGTGGAAGATTTTCCTGAGGAGAGTTGTTAAGTTAGAAAGAGGGAATCAAGGGAGATTGTGAGAATATTACTCACAATATCTTTACAACAGAATTAGTTCCCCTTTGTGCTGGGAGATCTGTTGCTGCCTAAGGAAAAGGGATGAGTTGGGATAATCAACAAACAGGAATTAGCTACTATTCCAGGCACTGTTTTATGCCAGTAAATACGACAACATCCCCAGCAGGAGTGGAGCAACCTCCTCAGAAGACCTCTAGCCCACTGGGTCTAAAATTTATGTCCATGGTTCTAACCTGTTGCCTCCAGTCCTATGCAGCTGTACTTTTCTCAGAAGAGAGAAGAGCAGTGCTCACTGTCTGCGTGAGGGACACAGGCACAAATGACTTGCCCCCAGCCGTAAGTCCAGGGGCAGTGCTGGGGAGTCCAGATTCGCCCCATCAGGGATATAGAGGACAGTACTGTGATGAAATAGGAGACAGCCTATTGTCCTTCATTGACAAAACCAGCAGCCCACGTGGACCTATACATCTGGAATGGCCTCTTGAGTCAAAAAGGACCAGTAAAAGTCTGATGTCTTAAGCCAAGGGCAATGTCGAGGGATAGTTACCTTCAAGAAGCCACAGAAGACAAGAGAAATATAGAGATATTTACTTTTTTTATTATTATTATTGTGATTTGGGTGAAAATTTACAGAGCAAATTCATTGTCCATACAGTAGTTCGTATTTTGTTTCATGACATTGACTGCAATTCCCACAATGTAACAACTCTCTTCCCACTTCCTCACTGTGGCTACCTTCTCCTGTGTCCTTCTTTCCTATGCATACCTGTTCTCTAAGTTATCTCCCTGTGAAAATACTTCTGATCTCCCATGATTGGTTGTTCTAAGGAGTGTACCTACCTGGTATAAATATTCACCTTATATGCTTATTGATTGTTCGGCTAGAAGTCATGGAATGAGTTCAATTCCAGGCCATAATCTCAGAGGTTTCACCAGTCTCTTTATCAGACCAGTAAACCTGGTCTTTTTTTATGATTTTTCTCCCACTCTATCCAGGATCTCCTATACTAATCCCTTTCTGAGTGGTTGACAGTGGTAGCCAGGCATCATCTAATTCTTCTAGTATCAGGGTCATGTAGGCTGAGTTTGACATGGTCCACTAGTTCTTTGGACTAATTGTTTCCATGTGTCTTTGGTTTCTTCTTCATTCTTCTTTACTGTGGACTGGAGAGACCAATTGTTGCATCTAGATGGCCACTTGCAAGGTTTAAGACCCCAGTTGCTACTACCAAAGTAAGGTGTAGAACAATGTTTTGTGTAGTATGCTTGTGTAGTATGTTTGTATAGTATGTCATGACTTTGCCCTCTGTTAGTTCTATTTATATGGACATTCTTATAGCACATACAAATAAATATGTAGAATATCATCTGCCAAACTTATATATGGTCATGGGTATATTCCCTTTTGCCTAGACATACCTGATCATTCAGCCTCTCTACCTATGTATCTACCCATAGATTAATGTTTATTATTACTGATAATGCAGTGCTGTGTATGTAAAAGTGCTTATCTTTGTTATTAGTACCTCTTGGGCACCTCTCTGTGTCTTCCTTTTCCCTGGTGTTATTGTGTTGGTCATTTATTTTCGGTATATTGCCTTTCTCTTCACCCAAATCAATACTTGTCTCTTACCTAGCTAGCAATTTTCCCTCCCCTCCCCTCCCCTCCCCCCCTCCCTCCTGGTAATGAACAAAGAAAGTTTCCTTCCCTATATAAAACTTTCCTTGACTTTTTATAATAGTGGACTAATACAATATTCCTCCTTCTGTGATTGACTTATTTCACTCAGCATAATGTCCTCCAAGTTCATCCATGTTATGTGGTGTTTTGCAGATTCTACATTATTCTTTAGTGTTGCATGAATCCATTGTGTGTATGTACCATAGTTTGGTTGTCCATTCCTCTGTTGATGGACACTGAGGTTGTTTCCATCTCTTTGCTATTGTGAATAGTGCTGCTATCAACATGAGTGTTCATGTATCTATTCATGTCCTGGCTCTCACTTCTTTAGCATATATACCTAGTAATGGGATTCCTGGATCAAATGGTATTTCTGTTTCCAACTTTTTAAGAAATCACCATACTGATTTTCACAGTGGTGGTATCATTTCACAGTCCCACCAGCAGTGTACAAGAGTCCCAGTCTCCACATGGAGAAATTCACAAGAGAACTTCAGGGCTGGATTAGTTTCCTAGGTCTACTATAACAAATTACCACCAACTTGATGGCTTCAAACAACAGAGATCTGTTCTCTCACAGCTATGGGGCCAGAAGTCTGAAATCAAGGTGTCAGCAGGGCCATGCTCCCCACAAAGGCTCTGGGGGAGAGTGCTTCCTTGCCTCTTCCAGCTTCTGGTGGCTCTAGGCATTCCTTGGCTCATGGTTCCATAACTCTAATCTCTATCTCCATCACCACATGGTCTTTGGCTCTTCTTTGTGTGTCTGATCTCCTCCTGTCTCACTCTTATAATGACACCTGTCCTTGGAATTAGGGTCCACTCGGGTGCCATTTTTCCAAATATGGTAACATTCACAGGAACAGGAATTGAGATTTAGACATATCTTTTGGGGAGCCACCATGCTGGGTATGCAGGTGGCAGGTGACCTGACACAAAAGCAGAAGTCTGGCAACCGGAAAGCAGAAGGTCAGGTGAGTAACACAGTCAAGGCCTGGGCAAGCCCTTCCTCCTGGGATGTGTTTCCTCACAAGCACTCATGGAGATCCATGTCATCGTGGCCATTCTACTTCCACTGACCAGGAGGAAGAGTGTGTTTCTGTTCTTGAGGATGCTTTTACCTGCAGACCATGACTGTGCCATCTGCAGCCCAAGGGAAGAGCAGCAGTCATAGAGAATCCTCAAAATCCACCACCCAGTTAAACTTCTAAAATGGCAACAAGAACTTTGATTTACAGACAAAGGAAAAGGAAGGGGAGAAGGGAGGGAATTTAGAATAGATCTTCACCAAACCTTGAAAATCCAGTGAGCTCAGCTTTCCCAGGGATCCTAAGAAAATGCCTATTATTTGCCCCATAAAGGAAAGGGGAAAAAAGAAACTCCTGAAGCCTCTTTTTGCATTTGACCAGACACATGCTGAGTGCTTTGTCCTAGCACAAGGCAACATCCCTTCTGCAATGCAGTAAATTACTTAATATGGCCCTTCTACCCATAGTCTTAGGAGCTCTGGTAGCATAGTGTCTAAGGCACTGAACTGCTAACCTGAAGGCTGGAGGTTCAAACCCACCAGCCACTCCTTGGAAGGAAGGTTAGGCAATCTACTTCCATAGTGATACAGCCTCAGAAACCCAAGGAGGGGTCGCTATGAGTTGGGGCCGACTCCATGGCACATAACAACAACAATAATCCATAGTCTTTGAAACTCCCACCAAATGACTAGATGGGGCTATGTAAATGAGGTGCTTATGACCCACCAATGAGATAAGATAGCTTGCTAATAATGTAAATTAAGTGGTTGGCACCCTTGTGGGAGTGGGACTATGCAAATAAGGTATATGGAACTTTAATAAAGGGATTGGTGTGTTTTGCCATCTCACTAGGGTTAAAAGAGAGCCTATCCCAGAGCACAGGGTGAGAGGAGGAAAAGGTGAACCTGACAACCATCAAGAAGAAGAGATGGGAGTAGAATATGGTCTCTGAACCCAGGGTCCTTGTGCTGAGAACCTCTTAGACCCAGGAGAGAGAGAGCTGTCACAAGAGATGGCAAGAAGTAGAAGCAGAAAAACAGCAGCAGCAGAGTCAGCAGAACCAGGATGCCAGTGGGAGGAAGCATGGTGGGCTGCCTGGCTCACAGAGCAAGAGCAACGTGCAGAGTCAGCAGAACCAGGATGCCAGTGGGAGGAAGCACGGTGGGCTGCCTGGCTCACAGAGCAAGAGCGA
>NW_006921589.1:10165552-10166332 GCF_000298275.1 Orycteropus afer afer
AACCAAATAACCGTATCCTGAGTTGTTCCTGATCCTGAATTGTAACCTATTACTTTCCTAATAAACCACATAATAATTAGTATTGTCTCTGAGTTCTATGTGGCCACTGCAATAAAGTACCGAACCCAGCAGAGAAATAGAACAAAAGGAAGAAATGATGAAGTAAAAGAGATGAACAGAAGATTTCAAAGGGCAGCTCAAGAAAACAAAATATTATTATGAAATGGCAAAGACCTAGAGTTAGAAAACCAAAACCAAAACTCATCTGGCATTTCTCAAACTGAAGCAACTGAAGAAAAAAATTCTAACCTCAAGTTGCAATATTAAAGAATTCTATGGGCAAAAGACTAAACAATGCAGAAAGCACTGAAAAGAAAAGATTGAAGGAATACACAGAGTCACTGTACCAAAAAGAATTGGTCAACTTTCAACCACCTCAGGAGGTAGCATATGATCAAGAACCTATGGTATTGAAATGGTATTGAAGGAAGAAGGGCAGGCTGCACTGACAGCACTGGCAAAAAAAAAAAAAAAAAAACAAGGCTCCAGGAATGATAGAATGCCCACTGAGATATTTCAACAAATGGATACAATGCTGGAAGTGCTCACTCATCTATGCCAAGAAATTTGGCAACTCACGGATCTCAAAACCTACTATACAGCCACAGTAGTCATAACTGCCTGTTATTGGTTCAATGACAGATACATAGACCAATGGAATAGAATTGAGAACCCAGATATAGATCCATCGACCTATAGTCAGCTGATCCTTGACAAAGG
>NW_006921589.1:10168437-10187014 GCF_000298275.1 Orycteropus afer afer
GCATTGTAAATTTTGGTCAATGACATGAGACAAAGTATATGTGAACTGCTGTATGAAAAGTGAATTTACTCTGTAAATCTTCACCCAAATCCTAATAAAATAAAAAAATTTAAAAAAAAAAGAAATTTGGCAACTCAGTAGAAGAGATCAATATTTGTGCCCATTCTAAAGAAAGGTGCTCTAAGAGAATGTGGAAATTATCACACACAAGTAAAAATTTGCAGAAGATAATTCAAAAATGGTTGCAGTAGTACATGGTCAGAGAACTGCCAGAAATTCAAGCCAGATTCAGAAAAGGACATGGAATGAGGGATATGAATTCTGATATCAGATGGATCTTGGCTGAAAGCAAAGAACACTAGAATGATGTTTATTTGTGTTTTATTGACTATGCAAAGACATTTGACTGTGTGGATCATAACAAATTATGGATAACATTGCAAGGAATGGGAGTTCCAGAACACTGAATTGTGCTCACGTGGAACCTGTACATAGACCAGGAGACAGTCATTTGAGCAGAACAAGGGGATGGATAGTGCATGGTTTAAAATCAGGAAAGGTGTGTGTCAGAGCTGTATCATTTCTCCATACTTATTCAATCTGTATGCTGAGCTAATAATCCAAAAAACTGGACAATATGAAAAACATGGCATCAGGATTAGAGGAAGACTCATTAACAATCTGTGATACACAGATGATACAACCTTACTTACTGAAATGGAAGAAGACTTGAAGCACTTACTGATGAAGTGAGTATGTATTACAGCCTTCAGTATGGATTACACCTCAACATAAAGAAAATTAAAATCCTTACAACTGGACCAATAAGCAACATTATGATAAATGGAGGAAAAATTGAAGTTGTCAAAGATTTCATTATACTTAGATTCACAATCAATGCCCACGGAAGCAACAATCAAGAAATCAAATGACATATTGCATAAGGCAAATGTGCTGCAAAAGACCTCTTTAGGAGCTCTGGTAGCATAGTGCCTAAGGCACTTGACTGCTAACCAGAAGGCTGGTGGTTCAAACCCACCAGTCACTCCTAGAAAGGAAGATGGGGCAATCTACTTCTGTAGTGATACTGCCTGGGAAACCCAAGGAGGGGTCGCTATGAGTTGGGTCTGACTCAATGGCACATAATAACAACAACAACAAAGTGTTCAAAAGCAAAGATGTCCATTTGAGGACTAAAGTTCACCTGACCCAAGCCATGATATTTTCAATCACCTCATATGCAAGCAACATCACAATAAATGGAGAAAAGATTGAAGTTGTCAGGGATTTTATTTTACTTTCATCCAAAATCAACACCCATGGATGCAGCAGTCAAAAAATCAGACTTCATATAATCTGCTGCTAGGGAACTCTTTAAAGTGTTAAGGAGCAAAGATGTCACTTTGAAAACTAAGGTGCACCTAACCCAAGCCATGGTATGTTCAATCACCTTATATGCATGTGAAAGCTGGACAATGAATAAGGAAGACTAAAGAAGAGTCAAGGCCTTTGAATTATGGTGTTGGCGAAGAATACTGAGAATACCGTGGACCGCCAGAAAAACTAACAAATCTGTCCCAGAAGAAGTGCAGCCAAAATTCTTCTTGGAAGTGAGAATGGCCAGACTTCACCTCACCTGCTTTGGTCATGTTGTCAGAAGGACCATTCCCCGGAGAAGGCTATCATGCTTGGTAAAGTGGAGGATCAATGATAAAGGGGAAGGCCCTCAACAAGGTGGACTGACATCATGGCAGCGCTGTAAGGATGCCCTCAAACACAGCAAGGATTGTGAGGATGAGGCACAGCTGCTCAGTGTTTCATTCTGTTGTACACAGGTTCCCTGTGAGTTGGAGTCAAGTCGGTGGCACCTAACAACAACATACACATGCAAAAACTGGACAATGCATAGGGAAGATGGAAGAAGAATCGACGCATTTGAGTTTTGGTGCTGGCAAAGAACACTGTATATACCATGGACTGCCAGAAGAACCAATAAATCTGTCTTGGAAAAAGTACCGCCAGAATGCTCCTTAAAGAGAGAACGACAAAACTTCATCTCACATATTTCTGACATGTTATCAAGAGCGGCCAGTCCCTGGAAAAGGATATCATGCTTGGTAAAGCAGAGGGTCAGAGGAAAAGAAGAAGATTCTCAACAAGACGGATTGACACAGTGGCTGCAACAACAGGCTCAAGCTTAGCAATGATTGTGAGGAAGGCTGAGCAGCGTTGTGTTCTGTTATACACACAATTGCTGTGAATCTGAACCAACTTGATGGCACCTAACAACAACAAGCACATAACAACAACAACAAACTTACCCTTCAGTACCTGGACCTGGGTTCTGTGCATGGCCAATGTTCAGTGCAAGTCACCCTGTATTTCATTCTTCCTCTTTTTCCTGCAGAAACTCACATGGGGATTCTCTCTGAGGGTTTGTACCAGTCTCCTCTAGGGTATTATGAAAAATACCCTACGCTTCTGCATTTCCTTGGACTAGGGACTCATGACCAAGAAGCCAGCCAGTCATTGGGAACGATAAAGGAGAAAGGGTGACCTCTGCTGGTGAAATGAGTTTTTTAAATGGTTTCTCCAACTCTGCAAAGTAAACAGAAACCAGAGAATGGAAGGAGGTAGGGATAAGGCAAGGGTCTCTCTAAACAAATGACCATTTTTTCCGCACTAATAATTTTTACAGTCTCATTAGCAAAAGGTCATGTTTGTTTGTTTGGCTCAAGAACTCTTTAAGCATGTGTAGAAATGAGCTTCAACGAGGATTTTACGTTTTAATGATTATTCCCTAGGAAAAAAAATATAAGGAAATACTTTCTTTTGGAATTCACAATAATTTGTCTCATTTTCTTTCTTTCTTTCTTTTTTTTTTTTTTTTTTTTTTGGATATTGTAGTAATCAAATGAAGAATGTGCAACAGATTTTGAAATGCATGGGTGAATCAAAATAAAGAAACCACAGCCCACAAATGTCTCATTGAGGTTGCATTTGCTGGGTAAATCCACATTTCATAAATTAAAAGATTAAACACTTTCTAATAGTCTCTACATTTTACAACTCAATTTTTTATGAAACACTTGAAATAAGTGACTTGGCTCTAAACTATAGCAATGCTTAAAACAAAATCATTTCCATGTAATTCTCCTTCAGTTGCCTGATTTTACCCCTCTGTATATGCTTTCATCACCTCTTGACAAGCAGAAAACATGCGTTGTGCCACTGGTTCTCTAATAGTGTTCAATTATTAGTCAGACTTTCCCGGATCACAGACATCACTTTGGTCTTTAGCTTTGCTGAGTTGAAAGCAAAATCTTTCATTTCAGGTTTTCCACAGAAAAACTGGGCAAGGTCTTTAAAAGTTTCATTTGTTTTTTTAAAGTTGTCTGATGCTGCTCTTGGAGCCCATCGGTGGTACAAATGGTTAATGGGCTGGGCTGCTAACCAAAAGTTTGGAAATTTGGAGGCTCAAGGCTACCCCAGGGCACCGTGGAAGAATGACCTGCCAATTGATGTCAGCCATTAAAACCGTATGGAGCACAGTTCCACTCTGACACCCGGGGTCACCGTGAGTGGACTCGACTTCAAGACAACTGGTTTTGTTCTCTTTTTAAAACACTGCTATACAGGTCATCATTACGTGTGTGTGATCAGGGCTTGCTGAGGGGAGGAGAAACAGAGGAGGGGCAGCAAAGCTGACTTGGAATTCTACTCTCAGATTTATATAAGCTGGAGTCACTTTTGGGAACCATAACTATAAAAGACATCAGCATCCAGTATAATGGAACACATGCGCTATCTTTACCCATAAAATTTAATACTCAAATTAAGTATTTATTTAAATGTATGTTTCTATCTCCCTATGTAACAAAAGAATTGTATTCTTGTCAGATGCTTTTCTTCAGCCAGTGCACTATCTCTTCCAAATCTCGGTCTGAGGAGAGGACAGATTATTACACAGTCAACACTTCTTGGGAAATCTGGCAGTGAAGACCGAGAAGAGGAAGGAGAAGATAGCGTTTATTGGGTGGGCTGCTGTCTTGGACCTAAACTGAAGAGAGGAGGGAGGGGAGAAGATGAGAGTGAGCAGTGGGGAGTTCAGATAGGAGTCATTCTCAGCACAGGCGGGGACTCCTTCTCCCCTAGCTTTCTCATACTCCCTCTGGTAGCTTAGTGCCTAAGGCATTTGACTGCTAACCAGAAGGCTGGCGGTTCAAACCCACCAGCCACTCCTCTGAAGGAAGGTTGGGTGATCTACTTCTGTAGTGATACTGCCTTGGAAATCCAAGGAGGGGTCACTATGAGTTGGGCCCGACTTGATGGTACATAACAACAATATAATAAACATATTTGTTCCTTTCTAAGAATACCAGGAACATGTGAAATTTCTTGACAGCAATACCTTTTTGTTAGGTTTTATGAAAAAACATAAACATTGCATTAAGAAATCATTGTTAGGTGCTATCGGGTCAGTTCTGACTCATAGCAACACTATGTATGACAGAATGAAATACCGCCTGGTCCTGCACCATCCTCACAATCGTTGTTATGCTTGAGCCCATCGTTCAGTCACAGTGTCAGTCCGTCTCATTGAGGCAGGGAGCAGTGATGGTTCAGGGGTAGAATCCTTGCCTTTCGTACAGGGGACCTGGGTTCAATTCCTGGCCAATGCACCTTGTAGACAACCACCACCCAGCTGTCAGTGGACACTTGCATGTCGCTGGGCTGCTGAACAGTTTCAGTGGAGCTTCCAGACTAAGACCGTCTAGGAAGAAAAGCCTGGTGATCTACTGCTGAAAAGTCAGCGAAAACCCCCTGGATCCCAGCAGTCCGATCTCATTGTACATGGGTCACCTTAAGTTGGGGGCCGGCTCAACAGCAGCTGACAACAAATGTTAGCGTTTATTTTAAAAAATAATAATTCCAGTTTCAAAAAAATAAATATGGAACCCTAAGAAATTCAAGTGTTGTTGTTGTTGTTGTGTGCCGTCGAGTCAGACCTGACTCATAGCAACCCCTCCTTGGGTTTCCGAGGCAGTATCACTACGGAAGTAGATTGCCCCATCTTCCTTCTGAGGAGTGGCAGGTGGGTTTGAACCACCAGCCTTCTGGTTAGCAGTCAAGTGCTTTAGGCACTATGCTACCAGAGCTCCTAGAAATTCAAGTAGTCATATCTAATGTTAATAACAGAAAACAGTAATGGTAGAAGACACATGTTCCCAAAACTGTATATATTTCTTGGCCAAAGACCACTCACCAGGTTTAATCATTACTACGAGCATTCAATGAGCAACCATCAGTTAAGTAGCTCTCTGTGAGGACTTAAGTCTTTTGTCTCATTCGATTAATATTTATTGAGCACCTACTGTGTGCCACACACTGTGCTGTGTAGCAAGGGGACACCCTGATGACACCAAATGTCCTCCTGGTCTTCTGGAGCTTACAATTTCGTGGGAGGGTCAGATATCAATCAAGTATCCCCATCAGTAAATAATATTATCAGAGCGATGAGTGCTACAATCAAGAGATGGATGGTGCTACTTGAGCACTGATTTTCTTTAAGAATTCTTTGAAAACAAACAAACAAAACAAAATCCATCTGCGTGGCAGGAACAATCAGCATTGTTGAATTCTGGCCTAGGGAAGGCCGTTGAAAGCTCAAATCAAAGAACCAAAAATTAACCTTTTATAGGCACAACACAGGGAGCGCTGATGGCGTAGTACCTAAGGCATTTGACTGCTAACCAGAAGGCTAGCAGTTCAAACCCACCAGCCAGTCCTGAGAGGAAGGTTGGGCAATCTACTTCTGTAGTGATACTGCCTCAGAAACCCAAGAAGGGATCACTATGAATCGGGGCCAACCTGATGGCAATGAGAGGCACAACATGACCCAGCAAACTCGGAGGTACTGGCAGTGGTAGTAACCCAATAAGCTAGGTAAGCACAGGCTTACTTGTGCTTACTTACTAATCTGCAGAAAATAATTTCACATGTTTTTCACCACATCCTGTGTTTACCTTTGCCTACTAGGTACTCCGTCCCTGTCAGGGATTATAAACTTGGAAAGAGGCTTTGATTCTGTAGGAAGGTGCTGTGGAGTTGGGAGGGAGATGCAAGCCATACCTAGAAGCAGAATCTTTGATGTGGCAAAAAAAAAAAAAAAAAAACGTGAAATTGTTCACTATGGATTAGTAAGTAAGCACAAGTCAACTCATGCTTACCTTGTTTGTTGAGTAATCTGACATTGACAATCCTGGGTCCAAAAGGTGCCTGATTCTATTTAAATATACTTGTTCATGCTGTATGAAAAGTGAATTTACTCTGTAAATCTTCACCCAAATCCTAATAAAAAAAAAAAAAAATACTTGTTCAGCATCTGTGCTATGAAAGAGTGCTTCCCCCAGCCTGATGTGCAGGGAAATTACCTGGAGATCTTGTTAAAATGTAGGTTATGATTTAGTGGATCTGAAGTGGGAATGCAAATTCTCAGCTGGGGGTTGAACTGGAATTAAACTGTTCAAAGCCCTGGTCCCCACTCCCCAAACCGAAAAAACAGACCTAATGCCGTCGATTCTGACTCTCATTGACCCTATAGGACAGAGTAAAACTGATTTCTAAGGCTACATTCTTTCTAGAAGCAGACTACCACAACCTTCTCCCACAGAGTAGCTGGTGGGTTCAAACTGCTGACCTTTCAGTTAGCAGCCAAGAGCTTCACTGTGCCACCAGGGCCCCTTTCCTGTTCCTCAGCCCATCAATTCAGTAGGAAGGAGGAAGGTGAAGGAGAAGAAAATTGCAAGAAGCCCCTGCATGTGCTGCGGCTGTTCTGGCCTGGTGTTTGTGGGGCATGGCCTTGCCCTGGGGCAGGAGGCAACCAGCCAGACTCCCAGAGGATAAAATAGGGGGAATTCTGCTCCTGATTCCCCTACAACCTCCCCATCACTTTGGGCAAACAGTGCCTCCACTCTACCCACGGTTCAGAGATCTGGTTCAAGTGTTCTCAGAAGAAACAGGAAAACCATTGGTAGCCAAACTTATTTCCATATCCATTCCAAACCCCCAGGGCTGGAGAACTGCAATCTATTTGAGATGGTGGAACTCAAACATGGCTGCCCATTAGAGTCACCTAGAGAGCTTTAAAAAGCACTGATGCAAGGGTTGCACCTCCAGCGATTCCAATGAAACGGTCAGGGCATGACCTGGCCATCAAGGCTTTTACAAGTTTCCCAGGTGATTTGAATATGCAGCCAAGATTCATAGCTGAATTCTCAGTGACTTTTCCAAATCTGTTTCTCTATGGGGAACAAAGATTAAAGGCCTGACCCAATGGATTGTTTTGTGGGGTAAGGAGCAATTGGATATAGCTTTCTGGTGTCTGAACTCTGCCCTGGGGCTCACATACCCCTGGCCCTTGAGTCCACTGAGGCTAACAGGGGCTGGGGTCTGCCTTTCCCAAAATGCACCACCTGACTGAGTAGCCAGTACTCTAGGAGAAAACTGAGCTCACAAAACAAAATAACAATGCAACAGTTGGTCTCTCCTCATCCAGGACAAAGAAGAATGAAGAAAACCAGACACATGGAAACAATTAGTCCAAGGACTAATGGACCATGGAAACCTCAGCCCACATGACTCTGAGACCTGAAGAACTAGATAGTGCCCTACTACCACTGTCAACAACTGAATAGAGTGGGAGAAAAATGTGGAACAAAACTCAAAATCATACATAAGACCAAGTTTATTGGTCTGATAGACATTGGTAAAACCCCTGAGACTATGGGCCCTAGTCACCCTTCAGGCCTGAAATTGAATTCATTCCCATGGCTTCCAGCCAAACAATAGACAGGCATAGTATAGGGTGAATATTTACACCAAGTAGGTACACTCCTTAGAACAATTAACCATGGAAGATCAGAAGGGCAATACACACACACACACATATCAAAGACAAGAAAACAAAACTCACTGCCGTCCAGTCGGATTCAACTCATAGCGACCCCTCCTTGGGTTTCCAAGGCGGAATCACTACAGAAGTAGATTGCCCAATCTTCCTTCCAAGACTACATATGTGTGTGTGTGTGGGTACATATGTATTTACAGATATATATAGTAATACCCCTGAAAGCTGGAACCTGTGTAAGGCAAAAATGGAAACAAGCAATAGAAAAGTGGTAAGACTGCTCCATGTCAAAGGCAGGAAACTTGCAAGATCCAGAAAAACAAGGCAGTCTCATGGAGTTCCATCCTGCACGTATGTATCATTATGTCTAGGTGTGCATTTCCCAGTTTCAAGGAACGGGGGAAATGCACACCTGGACATAATGATAAAAGTGAAGAACATTAAAATCAAAGAAAAAGTTCTAAATGCTTTAGAGAAAAGAGCAGACCACACACCAAAAAAAAAAAAAAAAGAGCCAAAATCAGACTGACTTTAGTAATATTCGATGGAAAAGAAAGGATGATGTTTCCACAGAATTGAGGGGAAAAGAACTTACAGCCTAATAGTCGACATTCAACCAAACTGAGAGTATAAAAATATTCTCAGATACACCATGCAGGAAATAGTTTTGGTTGAAATACTATGAGAGACAAAAATCTAAGAGATTTTGCAAGACATCTGAAGACAAAAGTCATCAAATTCCTTGATAAACTTTCCTGTTGCTTCAAAAAATGGAAAAGCAAGCTAAGACTAATGAACAAAGGGGAATTACATCTATAAAAATTCCAAATTAAAATCCTAGGTTACATTAACATGATAGGGGTGGGTGGGGGAGAGAGCAGAGAATTCTAATTTTTTTCTTTATGAGTGCAGAGATCCAAATATATCATTAAAAATAAAAGTAAGAAAAATTAGAACAAAGCATTGAAAAAGGGGCACAAACTGAGATAACAAATTAGAAACAAACAGAAACAGGTCCAGGTATGTCATTCATTGTAATGAAGTAAAGGAACTGAGCTTGCCAGTTAAAAGGCAAGAACCGCTGGATTGGATTTATTCTACAAACTCTAACAGCTCCAATTTACAAGGGACATACTTCAAATATAAGGACATGCAAAGGTTGAGAGCAAAAGAATGGAAAAAGACATGCCAGGCAGATATTAACACAGAGAAAGCTGACTTAGCTATATTAATTCCAGATAAAACAGTCTTTAAGTAAAAAGCATTATTAAATATCAAACTCAAAACCAAACTCACTGCTGTCAAGTCGAACCAGACTCATAGTGACCCCTCCTTGGGTTTCCAAGGCAGTATCACTATGAAAGTAAATTGCCCCATCTTCCTTCCGAGGAGTGGCTGGTGGGTTTGAACTGCCAGCCTTCTGGTTAGTAATCAAATGCCTTAGCCACTATGCTACCAGAGCTCCTATTATTAAGTATAGAGTACCTTAAAACTCATTGTCGTTGAGTTGATTTCCACTCATAGTGACCCTGTAGGACAGAGTAGAACTGCCCCATAAGTTTTCCAAGACTGTAAATCTTTACAGTAGGCTATCTCATCTTTGTCCTGCAGAAGCAGCTGGGGGGTTCAAACTGGCTGCCTTTCAGTTAGCAGCAAGCACTTAACCACTGTGCTACCAGAGTTCCTTTGAGAATACCCTAAGACACAGCAATTCCACCCCTAACTAACCCAAGGAAAGCCCTGCACATATTCAAGGTGGCAGACAGACTTGAAGATGGGTCCCGTTATCCTTATTTCCTGGTATTCATTCTCTTGTGTAATCTTCTCCCATTGAGTATGGACAGAACCTGTAACCTGCTTCAAACCATTAGAATATGGCAAAGGGGATAAGTTGTCATATCTATAACCATTACAAAATATTGTAACATCTGTTTTGCTAACAGACTCTCTGCCTTGCTGGTTTTGACGAAGTAAGTAACCACTCTGAGGAGATTCACATGGCAAGGAGCTGAGGGAGGCCTCTGGGCAACAGTCAGCAAAAAATTGTAGCCAACAACCTACAAGAGCCTGAATCTAGGCACCAACCACATGAGCTTGGATGGGAATCCTCCCCAGTTGAAACTTGAGCTTAGACCCCAGCCCTGGCCAGGACTTTGAGTATAACCTGGTGAGGTCTTAAAGCAGAGGACCCAGTTCTCCCATATTCAGTCTCTCTACTCACAGAAACCAAGAGATAATCAATGTGTATTATTTTAAGCCACTAAGTAAGTTTTTGATAATATTGTTACACAACAATAGATAACTAATACAATACAGAGAGAGAGAGAGAGAGACCGCATTGCAGTGAATTACTTAACATGGCCCTTCTAGCCATGGTCTTGGGGAGCTCTGGTGGCATAGTGCCTAAGGCATTTGACTGCTAACCAGAAGGTTGGTGGTTCAAACCCAACCCACCAGCCACTCCTCGGAGGGCAGGTTGAGAGATCTACCTCTGTAGTGATACTGCCTTGGAAACCCAAGGAGGGGTCACTATGAGTCGGATCTGACTCCATGGCAGTGAGTTAGAGCCATAGTCTTGAGACTTCCACAAAATGATTGGGTGCAAATAAGGTGCTATACAGCTGCTAATAATGCTTACAAGGTACATAGACTCACTGAGGTGGGACTATGCAAATAAGGTGCATAGGACCCTTGAAGGGGAATGGTCGGTTTTACCACTCCACTAGGCCTAAAGGGAGCCAATCCCAGAAGCAGAGAGGGGACATCACTACCATCTACAAGAAGACCCAGGAGCAGAGCATGTCTTTTGGACCTTGTGTCCCCACATAAGAACCTCCTAGACTCAGGAGACAGAGCTGTAACATTGGAGAAGGCATGATATGGCAAGAAGGGGAAGCAAGTGTGGTAGAGAAATAGCAGCAGCAGGGTCAGGAGGCCAGTGCAAGACAGTCCATGGAGTGAGGCACTCACAGTGGGCTTCCAGGCCCATGGGGTGAGAGAGCTGCAAGCCTTTGGGCAGGAGGCTTGCCTGCAGAGTGGGGTGCTCTGGGAACTTGTTGGTAGAGCTAAAGAGTTTCTTAATACTGGCCCAAGTAGGGCAGAGGCCTAAGGGCTGAGGAACACAAGCCCAGGCTGAAGAATGTAGGGCCCAGGCCAACAACACTGGACCTACAGGCAGCAGCCAAGAAGATGCCCTGACCAAAGAACTATATCCTAAGTGGTACCCTGTTGATCCTGATCCAAGTTGTACCTATTCCCCAATAAACCCCATAACTGTGAATACAATTTGTGAGTTAAGTGTGGCCATTGCAACAAATTATCAAACCTAGTAGAGAAATAGAGAGTGTCATGGGAGGGACTGCTGGTGTCAGAATTGACTAAAAGTTGGAAAGAGGAAATATGGCTGACCTCCACCTCATGGAAATCAACTTTGGGCTGTTGGTGATGGTGATTCTCCTCTCTCTCTCTGAAGTTGGAGGAGATCAGACACCATGCCATTTGCACACACACACACACACACACACATGTGGTGGTTATGTTTGTGAGTCAACTTGGCTGGGTCTGGTTGAGTGGCTGGGCAGCTGGTGGTAGTTATTCCCCATGATGAGAATGGCAATCAACTCCATGGTGGGATCTATCACAAGCAGCTGAGTAGCTGCTTTGGGTATGTGGTCTGCTTCCCGTATATAAGCAGCAGCTTTGGGAACGGTCTCTAGTTTGTGGCACATTTGAACCCTGCATGTAGCCATGTCATGGTTCAGCAGCAGCTTGCCATGCTCTGCTGACCTTGGGACTTACCAATGTGGTTTGGTAACATCAGGACTGTGCCATTTTATTTGTCAACCTTGGGCTTGGTAGCCTCAGTAGCCAGCAGCTGTCTGAGTGAAGAAAAGCCTCTAGCTCCAGTGGGCTGGGAGCTGGAGGCAGAGCTGAAGCCGAAGGCTGAGGGGCTTTCACACAGCCCTTAGAGCCTGGCTTTGAACTTGGACTTAAAGCCTCCAAACTGTAAGAGAATAAACTCCTGTTTGTTTAAGCATCCCATTTGTGGTATATTCCTGTCAGAGTGACACTAGGGAACCAGAACAATATAACACATAGATTTGCTGTTAGCTGCTGTTGAGCCGGCCTCTGACTCACAGGGGATGGTGCACAGTGGCATGAAATGACAGTGTGCAGTCCTGCACATCCCATCATCAGTTACAAATGGAACCACTGTGATCGATACAGCTTATATAGGCTGATTTTCGGAAGCAGATCACCAGGCCTTCCTAGTCCATCTTAGTCTGGAAGCTCCACTGAAACCTGTTCAGCACCATAGCAACAGACAAGCCTCCCCTGATGGATGGTGGCTTCACATGAGGTATGTTGTCCATGAACTGAACCCAGATCTCCCACAAGGAAGGGGAGAATTCTCTCACTGAATCACCAAGGCCCTCTCATAATACATACACAAGAGTGTGAGTAGTAAACCAAACAATAACAGAATCCTAGAAATAACCAAATGTCCATCAATAGGCAAGTGGATGAATGAACTGTGGTGCAGTAACTTGCTAGAACATGACATGACAGTCAAAGTGAAAACTCACAACCATATACCACGATACGGATAAACTGTAACAATGCTACTGACAGAAGAAGAAACCCCCAAAAGATTACCTCAGCATGATACTTCCATAAAGTTAAAAACAATTTAAACCAAAAATACATTATTTATAAAGTTAAACACATAAAGTTCTGATATAGTTAAAGATACACTTACCATGTGACCGACCCAGCAATACCACTCCTAAGGATTTACTCTAGAGAAATGAAAACATATGCAACAAAAACACCTGTATGTGAAAGTTTACAACAGTTTTATTTATAATCGCTGAAAACTGGAAACCACCTCAATGTCCTTCAGGTGGTGAATGGATAAACAAACTATGGTGCATGCACACAATGAAACACTGCTCAGCAGCAGAAAGGAGCAACCTACTGACGTATGCAACACCGTGGGTGGATCTGAAAGGCATTATGCTAAGTGAAAGAAGCCAGAGTCAAGAGTACAGCTCTAGGATGCTGCCTTTGTGGAAGAGCAAACCGTGGGGCAGGAACTCAAGCTGCAGAGGAAGCGAGGAACTGACTACCAAAGGGGCATGTGGGAATTTTTCAGGGTGACAGAACTATTCTATACGTTGATTTTTATAGTAGTCATATAACTGGATTCATTTGTCAAAACTCATCAGTTACACACTAAGAACGGTCAGTTTCACTGCATGCAAATTATACTGCCATTAAATTAAAAAGGTAAGTGCCCATTTGGGCACAGAGTCTCTGAGGGATACAGATGCATAATGTGTCATTGAAGAGTTGGGGGGTTCAAGTCCACCCAGAGGCACCTCGGAAGAAAGGCCTGTCAATCAACTTCCAAAAACTCAGCCACTGACAGCCCTATGGAGCACGGTTCTCCTCTGACTCTGGGGAGTGAGAGTGCCCTTGACGGCAACGGGCTTGGGCCCCTTCTGGCAAGCCCTGAACACGATCCTCCACCCTGCCGCCCACGCGCACAGCTTCTTCCTGCCTCTTACCTGTTGTTACTTGCTGACGAGTCCATCCCGACTTGTGGTGACCCAATGTGTATGGAGTAAAACGTGCTTCTCAAGGCTGTGACCTTTCAGAAGCAGGTCACCAGGCCTCTCTTCCTAGGGGCCTCTGGGTGGGTTCACATGGCCACCCTTTCAGCTGGTAGCACCACCCAGGGACTGCCTCCTCTAGGAAGAACAAATGAGAAACTGGGAATGTTAAGATTAAAATTACTATAGAAACAATGTTAAATGGAGACTGGGGGTCGGAGGGTTTACAATAAAGAGGTGTGTGAGAAAGGGAGTCGGAAAAATAGAGAAAAGGTAACCATTCCTTTGTTTGCTTTGAAGATGGGAGATGTTTATGACTTTATCATTGTGAACCTCATTAGCTCAAAGAGGGGTCACTGAGCCAATCTCCAACCACCTGAAATACAGGGCCCCTTCCCCAAATCAGTAGCCCCATTTGGTCCAGATTCACTTTGCCTTGGACACCCTGATAAATGGCCCACTTGCAGCCACAGGAGATTAAGAAACAATTCCATGTAAGAGAATGCACAGTTTAACAAAACGATCCTTGAACCAGAATGTTCTGCTTCTGCTATCTTTTATGAACAAAAGGAGCAGAGGTTTTGAGGTCACAGTCAGCCTGACCATATTTTGTTCTTATCTCCTTATTTTCTACTCCATAATGAAATTTAAATAGCTTGCTATCGCTAAGTAAATAATTGGCGCCATAACAGCCTTCTGGAAGCTTTTACGTGTGTCAAACCAGCTCTTCAATTCTAAACATTCCTTACAACTGAGTGATATTTTAGAGCTTTTGGTGTCTTCGTGGCAGATGGAGATAGGAACACAAAATGGAACAAGGCAGGACCTTTTCATTAAGCATGGTCTGCTCCTTTATTCATAGATCATAAAATGCCTGAGGTAACTTCTTTGACGTAGTGGGGGGAGGGAGCAGGAGTCTGACTAAGAAGCAGAAAGTTTGGATTGTAGTCCCTGCTGGGCCCCTCAGTAACCTCTTTGCACTTTATTTTCCTGACATGGACACCTGACTCTGTAGCCAGGTGTCTCCTCCCCACTGTCCCAGGTCACGATGTTCCAGTAGATGATCAGCTTACCCCAAAGTTCCAGACTGAGAGCTTCTCCTTAATCTTGTTCATGGGTCTGCTTTGGTCTTACCAGTGTCTTGGGGACGTTGTGGAGAAGTGTCCCCATAGGGAAGCCAAACTAGGTGGCACACAAGGAAGACTCCAGGCACTAGCCAGACACTGCTGCCGCGCCTGCTGTAACCCCAGACAAAGCATTACCCAAGACAAAGGCTGCTGTGATCAGATTCTATGGAAACACTGAGCAAAAGAAAGCCAAACAGATCTCTTTACTGTAGGACTTCCTAGCCTTTCCTTGCTCTTGGCCTGTGAGACTCTCCTAGAGGGAGGTACAGAAGTATTTGACCAAGGAATAGTGTCTTCAAGGGTCATCACCCAGATCTGGCATGGCTTGAAAACACTGGTCCAGATTTACAATATTATCTGTTGATTTCTCATTCATTATCCTCTAATCAAGAGGTACTCAATCCTAACTGTAGAATCTCATCCCCTGGGCCCATCACCTGGGTCTCATGCCCAGAGGCTGGGATTTAATTGGTCAGAGGGGTATTAATTCCACACCCCTGGTGATTGTAGCCTGCAGCCAGCAGAGGAACCAGTAGTTCCTGAAGCCTGGGAAGGTGCCTCTCTTGGCATGACTGTTCCGGAGCATTAAAGAGGGGAGCAGATCCCCACCCCCAGCCAGTGTCGGGGGAGCAAACCCAAAGAGGTTTGCATCTCCCTTATTGTTGTTGTTGTTGTTAGGTGCCATCGAGTCATTTCTGACTCATAGCCACCCCATGCCTCTCCCTACCCAGCATCAAAGCCACACGATCCAGGAGCCCTGCCTACTGGGAGAATCTTTGAAGGATCTGGAATAAGTAACAGCATTTCCTAATAGTTAGTTATTCAATTTGGAGTCATGCCCTTAAAAAAAAAAAAAAAAAGCCACAGAGTGAATTCCAATTAATGACAACCCCATGTGTTACGATGCAGAACCGCTCCATAAGGTTTTCTTGGCTATAATCCTTATGAAAGCAGATTTCCCAGTCTTCCTTCCACAGTGCTGTTGGGAGGATCGAACCACCAAGGTTAGGAGCGGAACACAAACCATCTGTACCACACAGCGATCTTCAGGCCTCATCATCTCCTTAAAACCCTGTGGGATTTTTCTTTCAAGATGGAAGCATCCTTACTGATTTGCTGGTTCTAAATTTAATGTCTGCTCACTGTGGGAATTTTAAAAATATATATATATTAAAATGTAAAGCAAAAAATAAGCAACTGTTCTTAAACCCCCCTCACTGTGAGCATTTTAGTTTACTTCTAGACATAAATAAATGTTTTCTATTGTTTGTAACCTAGTTCTGAAACCTTGTTTGTAACCTTGTTTTTTACTTATCAATATTTCTTGAGTGTCTTTCCGTTTCAGGATACCACATCCACTGCCCTTGAGTCGATTCTGACTCACAATGACACTATAGAACAGAGTAGAACTGCCCCATAAGGGCAGCTGGTGGGTTCAAACTGACAACCTTTTGGTTAGTAGCCAAATGCTTTACCACTGTGCCACCAGGGCTCCTTCTCATTTTGAATGGTTCTATCATATTCGGCTCTTTGGTTGTACAATAAATTATTTCATTGGCCCTCATTTAGCTACTCTACTATTTACCATCAGTGAACGAATGTAAGTATCTTTGCATGTGTACTTGATTATTGTTGTTAGGTGTGACTGTTATTAGTCAATTCCAACTCATAGGGACCCTACAACAGAACGAAACACTGCCCATGTCCGGTGCCATCCTCACGATCATTGCTGTTAGAGCCTATTGTTGCAGCCACAGTGTCGATCCATTTCATTGAGGGTCTTCTTTTTTGCTGTCCCTC
This sequence comes from Orycteropus afer afer, assembly GCF_000298275.1. Classification (NCBI taxonomy): domain Eukaryota; kingdom Metazoa; phylum Chordata; class Mammalia; order Tubulidentata; family Orycteropodidae; genus Orycteropus; species Orycteropus afer. Next base: position 10,184,889 of record NW_006921589.1, read on the forward strand.
TACTTTACCAAGCGTAATGTCCTTTTCCAGAGACTGATCCCTCCTAAAAACATGTTCAAAATATGTGAGACAAGTCTCACCATCCTAGCTTCTAAGGAGCGTTCTGGCTGTACTTCTTCCAAGACAGATTTAGTCATTATTCTGGCAGCTCTTGGTATGTTCAATATTCTTTGCCAACACCAAAATTCAAAGCCATCAATTTTCTTCAGTCTTCTCTATACATTGTCCAGCTTTCACATGCATATGAGGTGATTGAAAATACCATGGCTGGGGTCAAGTGCATCTTAGTCCTCAAAGAGACATCTTTGCTTTTCAACACTAAAGAGATCATTTGTGGCAGATTTGCCCAATGCAGCATATTGTTTGATTTCATGACTGCAGCTTCCATGAGCGATAATTGTGGATTCAAGTAAAACTGAATCTTTGACAACTTCAATCTTTTCTCCAGTTACCATGATGTTGCTTACTGGTCCAGTTGTAAGGATTTTTGTTTTTTTTATGTTGAAGTGTAATCCATGTTAAAGGCTGTAGTCTTTGATCTTCATCAGTAAGTGTTTCAAGTCCTCTTCACTTTCAGTAATCAAGGTTGTGTCATCTGCTTATTGCAGGTTGTTAATGAGTCTTCATTCAATCTTGATGCTGCATTCTTTTTCAAATAGTCCAGATTCTTGGATTATTTCCTCAGCATACAGAATGAATAAGTACGGTGAAAGGATACAACCCTGACAAACACCTTTCTTGATTTTATACCATGCAGTAACCCCTTGTTCTGTTTGAACAACTGCTTCTTGATCTATGTACAGGTTCCACATGAACACAATTAAGTATTATGGAATTCCCATTCTTCAAAACGTTATCCATAATTTGTTAGGATAAACACAGTCAAATGCCTCTGCATATTCAATAAAATACAAGTAAACACCTGTTTGTTATTCTCTGCTTTCAGCCAAGATCCACCTGATATCAGCAATGATACTCCTCATCTCACATCCTCTTCTGGATTGGGTTTAAATTTCTGGCAGTTCCCACCCATGTCATCCTGCAACCCTTTTTTAATTCTCTTCAGCAAAATTTTACTTGCATGTGATATCAACAATATCATTCAATAATTTCCACATTCCGTTGGATTGCCTTTGTTTGGAATCGGCATAAATATGGATCTCTTCCAGTTGGTTGGCCAGATAGCTGTCTTCCAAATTTCTCAGCATAGACAAATGAATGGGCACTTCCAATATTGCACCCTTTTGTTGAAACATCTCAATTGGTATTCTGTCAATTCCTGGATACTTGTTTTTCATCAATGCCTTCAGTGCAGTTTGGACTTCTTCGGTACCATAGGTTCTTTACCATATGCTACCTCCTGAAATTGTTGAACATTGACCAATAATTTTTGGTACAATGACTGTGAATTCCTTTCATCTTCTAATGTTTCCCATATCTTTCAATCTTTTGCCATGGAATTCTTCAATATAGCAACTTGAGGTCTGAATTTTTTCTTTAGTCCTTTCTGCTTGAGAAATGCCAAGTGTGTTCTTCCTTTTTGGTTTTCTAACTCCAGTCTTTGCACATTTCATTATAATACTTTATTTTGTCTTCTTGAGCCACCCTTTGAAACCTTCTACTCAGCTTTGACATCATTATTTTTTCCATTTGCTTGAGCTATTCTATTCTCAAGAGCAAGTTTCAGAGTTTCTTCGGACATCACTTTGGTCTTTTCTTTCTTTTCTTTTAATGACCTTTTGCTTTCTTCATGTATATGTTCTTGATGTCATCCCACAACTCATCTGGTCTTTGGTCATTAGTGTTCAATGCATCAAATCTACTCTAAATTCAGGTGGGATATACTCAAAGTCATACCTTGGCTCTCATGGACTTGTTTTAATTTTCTTCAGCTTCAACTTGAACTTCCAAATAAGTTAATGGTCTATCCCACAGTCAGCCCTGGCCTTGTTCTGACTAACGATATTGAGTTTCTCCATCATGTCTTCCCAAAGATGTACTAGATTTAATTCCTGTGTACTCCATCTGGTGAGGTCCACATGTATAGTTATCATTTATGTTGTAGATAAAAGGTATTTGCAATGAATAATTCGTTGGTTTTGCAAGATTCTATCACATGATCTCCC
>NW_006921589.1:10188145-10218915 GCF_000298275.1 Orycteropus afer afer
CTGGAAGCTCTGCTCAAACCTGTCCATTATGAATGACCCTGCTGGTATTTGAAATACAGGTGGCATGGCTTCCAGCAACACAGCAATACAAAAGACACCCGCAGTATGACAATCTGACAGACAGGTTGTGGGTATTTAATTGGTTCCTTAATAAACTCCTGGAAGTGAAATTGCTCAGTCCAAATCCCCAGGCAACCAGACCCACTTAGTTGGGCCTCCATTTTTATTTACCCATCCAGGGGAACTGTTACTCCTCTTACTCTCCCAACTCCCTTATCCCTTCCAGCTTCCTCAACTCTCTAGTCCTTGTCCATAAAGTATTTTCTATGTGCTATTGGTCTGAGACCCTCCACCCTTTGTCAAATATCCTTCAAGCTCTACCTTTTAAACTAAGTATTTTACTTTAGAAATCCTTCTTGTCTGCAAATCTCCCCTCTCCTGCCACCAGCTCCCCGAGTTTAGGCTGAAGGTCTGTTTCCCCAGCAGAGGTCACCATATCCTCTTTTAAGGAATTAGTAAGGAGCCATCAAGCTAAGGTTATCCTTTGTAGAAAACCTTTGGTGACATCCCTCCCACAGGCATTCATGACACCTGTACCTTTTGCCCTCCCCCCCCACACACAGAGCTGTATTTCCATCCTCAGTAGCATTGTCATTTTGTATTAGGATTGTTTATACATTCGTCTCCCCACAACCCTGAGTCACTTGTGCCTTCTGACTCTAGCACCATGCCTGGCTGAGAAGACACCTTCAGGGCTTACAGAATGTCAGCTGCTAAAAGGCACATTTTTCCAGGAAAATTTCCAAGCTGTATTCCTTTCTAATATTAAAAGTAGTAGCTGTGATCCACATCCCCTTGTAAACATCCCCACCTTTTGCCAGAAAAGACACAGCCACATTTCATGGCTAGGCTAACTCACGTGACCTTGCCACTAAAGCACAGAAAGTGAATTGAAAAGCATTCAGCTTTTCTTCATGTTTTTTCACACCAGCACCTACTAACCTAACCCTGGCAATCTTCATGGGCAGGAAAGCTGTTGATGGAAACACCTCACTCACATGTGGACCCTGTCGACAAAAGGCGTATGGGTCTTGTTCTTGTCAACTCCATTTAGGGGCTCTCTGCAATGCATAAGTTCATTTATCCGTTCAACAGGTATGTTTCAGGACTGGCAACCCATGATCCAGTCCTCGGAGAGGTCATATTTCAGGGAAATCAAAAACTAGTGAACAAGCAAATCAAATGATTGTAAATTTAATAGATGCTGCTTTAAGGAGGTAAAAAAGAGAGAGAGGGTAAAATAAAGAAGAAAATATTCCTCCTCAATTAGAGTGATCAGGGAAGCCCTTTCAGAAGGAATTGACCATGTACCTATGGTAGGTGGGATGGGAAATATCTTTGCAGGTGAGGGAACAGCGTTTTGAGGTGACCCTGAGGCAGGAAAGGAGGGGCATGTTTAAGGCCTGGTCCCTAGTGAACAAAGGAAAAAGAGTTGTGAATTTGGGGAGACAGTCAGGGGTTTTGGGTATATAATGAGATGTCTGAATTTTAAATTGTTATCTGTCAGAATTCAGGTCCAGTTGATTATTAGCTCTAAGTTACCCAGACTCAAAAATATTAAATACCTCAAGTTTTTGTTTTTGTTTTTGTTTTTAATTTTTATCGTGATTTGGGTAAATGTTTACAAAGCAAATTCATTTTCCATACAGCAGTTCTTACACATTTTGTTTCATGACATTGACTGCAATTCCCCAAATTGTAACAGCTCTCTTTCCACTTCCTTCCTTCCTCTTGTCCTTCCCTATGTCCTTCCCTTTTGTCCTTCCCTCTTGTCCTTCCCTTCCGTCCTTCCCTCCCATGCACTCCCACCCCTACCCCAGCTATCTCCCTGTGCAAACACTGCCCTTCTGTTATCCCATGATTGATCACTTCAGGGAATGTATCTGCCTGACATAAATGTTCACCCCATATGCCTGTCTATTGTCTGGCTGGAAGCCACAGGACTGAGTTCTGTTTCAGACTTGAAGGGTAACTAGGAGCCATAGTCTGAGAGGTCTCATCAGGCTCTATCAGACCAGCAAACCTGATCTTTTTTTATGATTTTGAGTTTTGTTCCACCTTGTTCTCCCATTCTGTGCAGGATCTCCTGCACCGAACCCCCTCCAAGTGGTTGACAGGGGTAGCCAGGTACCATTTAGTTCTTCTGATCTCATGGTCATATAGGCTGAGGACTGCATGGTCTACTAGTCCCTTGGACTAACTGTTTCCATATGTCTTTGGCTTTCTTCATTCTTCTTTTCTCTGAGCAAGGAGAGACCCATCTCTCCTCTAGGTGGCTGCTTGAAAGCTTTTAGTACCCTAAAATAGGATGTAGAACAATGTTTTTGTTTAGTATGGTATGCCAATTGAGTTTTATGTCCCCTGCAACCATGGTCTTGAGCCCACAGGTCCAATTACTTGCTCCCTCAGGGTAGCTGGCTATGGCCAAGAAGCCACCACAACCTTGCCCCTTGTCAGTTTTACTATATACCCAGACATTCTTATAGCACATACGAATATGCATGAGAAATATTGTCTGCCAACCCTGCACATGATCATGGGCGCACTCCCTCATGCCTAGACATACCTGATCATTCAGCCTGTCTACCTCAAGTTTTATGTGTCTCCTATAAACAATACAAGAAGCTCTGGTGGTGTAGTTGATAAGGCATTTGGCTGTTAACCAGAAGGTCAGCGGTTCAAACCCACTAGCCACTCCACAGAAGGAATTCTACTTCCATTAAGATTTACAATATACTTCCGCTAAGATTTATAGCCTCAGAAACCCAATGGGGGTCACTATGAGTCACAATCAACTTGATGGTAGTGAGTTTGTTTGGTTGGTTGGTTGGTTGGTTGGTTGGTTTTTTATAAACAATACAGTTATTTTTGACCCTTCCAAGTGTCTCAAACCATGGTTGTGTCAAGACAACCCACCTGGATTATGATAATCTGTTTAAGGAGAACCACACAAAAATTCCCTGAAACTCTCATTGTGAGGCAGTTTCGGTTTCTTTTAATCAAAGAAATGAATCACATCTGTAGATGTCATTTTCATATTTTTTCTTCTTTCATTTCAACTTTTTAATAAAAAGATCTTCAGCGATTCCTCCACTAAGGGGAGGGGGAACGCAGGAGAAAATGAGGCAGGAAAGAGTCATTTTGTTATGGATTGAATTGTGTCCTTCCAAAAAAGATATGTTAAAGTCTTAACCCCCTGCACCAGTGAATGTGACCTTGTTTGGGGAAATAGCGTTTTTCCTTGCACATGTTATCAGTTAAATTAACAGTTATACCAGAGTGGGGTAGGTCCCAACCCGAATCCCGAGTGATGTCTTATAAAACAGTGGGACAGGCTTGGAAACAAAGTCACACACAGGGGGAAAACACTGTGTGAAGATCCATCTACAAGCCAATGAACACCAAGAAACACGTAGGGCTACCAGAAACTAAAGGAGGCCAGGAAGACTCTTCCCCTTAATTAGAGATGGAGAGAGAGGGAGCATAGCCCTGCTGATACCCTGAATTCAGACTTCTAGCCTCCAGAACTGTGAGAAAATAGATTTCTGTTCTTTAAAGGCACTCACTTTTAGGCGTTTTGTTATGGCAGCCCTAGGAACCCGAGACACATTTCATACAATTCTCAAAATAGGAACATGAGCCCTCATTCTCAATCCTAAATAGTATTCCTTAAATCTCCCATTCTTAGCCCACAGTGCCTATGCCCACTCCTATCCGGAGTCCCACTTCTAGCTGTGACATTTTTTGGATACAGCTATTTTTATCTCCATCCCCATGTTTATTTATCTGGCTTCAAAGTTAGAACATAGGTAGGCAAGTGTCCATTGAAACAGTGTCAGCCATGAAAGAGGTACATAAATGAGGAGCTATTTTCTGCTTTGGGGAAGGGAGGGCTACCACTGGCTAACTCAAGAAAGTGTTATTGGGAAATATGACAACATTCACACAAAGTCTTCTTTATTCAGGTCTATTTGTGAACAAAATACTCATTGAAGCTTTCTGGGTGCTGCCTTTAATAACCTGCTTCCAGTTAGGACACCTTCAACTATTCTGCTTCAGGAAGTTTGTCTTCGCAGATTTCTAAAAGTAACTCAAATCCGGAGTGTCTGGGGAAGGGAGGAAAAGGGAAGCAGGATAGAGAACCCACAATTCTATCATGATTTGCTTGGATTAACATCGTTCAGCCAGCCTTTTTACTCTGACCCTGAAAATAATTCCAAAGACAAATATTTTTTAAACAATTCATTTTGCAAATGTGTACTGAAGTCTTAGAAAATTTGCAACATTGCCAGAAACAGTGGGAAAACAAAGAAAAGCAAGACATAACAATTGGTCTTAAAAATGTTTACTAATTAAATGCCTACTGAAAGGTTCATTATCATATAATAAAGGGAGGTGAATGAGAGAGAGGAGATCTTTTTATTTTTAACTTTTTATTGTGATTTGGGTGAAAGTTTACAGAGCAAATGTGTTTCCCATTCAACAGTTCATACACATTTTGTTTTACCTTCAGACAAACAAAGGACAGGCCTACCACATTGACTGCAATCCTCACAATGTAATAGCTCTCTTTCCACTTCTCCCGTGTTACCTCTTCCCTGTGTCCTTCTTTTCCATGCATTTATACCCCCTGAGCTGCCCTGCTGATCTCACAAGGTTGATTGCCTCAAGAAGTTCACCTCCCTGGTGTAATTGCTCATGTGGTAGGCCTGTCCTTTGTTTGTCTGAAGGTAAAGCCACAGGAGTGAGCTTAATTCCAAGCCCAAAATGTAACCAGGGGCCACAGTCTTGGGGGTTTCACCAGTCTGTATCAGACCAGTAAGTCATTTTTATGGTTTTATGATTTTTGAGTTTTGTTCCACATTTTTCTCCCACTCTCTCCAGGGTCTCCCATTTTGATCCCTTTCCAAATGGTCGGCAGTGGTAGCCAGGCACCATCTAGTTCTTCTGGTCTCTGAGTCATATAGGCTGAGGTTCCCAAAGTCAACTAGTCCCTTGGACTAATTGTTTCCATGTGTCTTTGATTTTCTTCACTCTTCTTTGCTCCAGACAAGGAGAGATCAATTGTTACATCTTAGATGGGTGCTCACAATCATTTTAAGACTCCAGTCGCTGCTCATCAAAGTAGGATGTTGTTGTTGTTGTTGTTGTTGTTGTTGTTGTTGTTAGGTGCCGTCGAGTCATTTCCGACTCATAGTGACCCCATGCATGGCAGAACGAAACATTGCCCAATCCCACACCAGCTCCACAATCCCTGCTATACTTGAGCCCATCATCACAGCCACCGTGTCAATCCATCTCATTGAAGGCCTCCCCCTCCTTCATTGACCCTCCACCTTACCAAGCATGACATCCTTCTCCAGGGAATGGTCCCTTTTGACAACATGACCAAAATAGGTGAGACGAAGTCTGGCCATTCTCACTTCCAAGGAGCATTTCAGGTGCACTTCTTCCAGGACAGATCTGTTAGTTCTTTTAGCAGTCCATGGTACTTTCAGCATTCTTCACCAGCACCACAACTCAAAAGCATCAATTCTTCTTCAGCCTTCCTTATTCATTGTCCAGCTCTCACATGCATACAAGGCAATTGGAAATATCATGGCTTGTGTCAGGCACACCTTAGTCCCCAAGGAGACATCCTTGCTCCTAAGCACTTGAAACAGTTCCTTCACGGTTGACTTTTTCAATGCTACACGTCATCTAATGTCCTGACTGCTGCTTCCATTGGCATCGATTGTAGAACCAAGCAACGTGAATTCTTTGACAACCTCAGTCTTCTCTCCATTTATTGTGATGCTGCTCATTGGTCCAGTTGTGAGGATTTTTGTTTTCTTTATATTGATCCATACTGCAGACTGTATTCTTCAACCTTCATCAGTAAGTGCCTCAAGTCATCCTCACTTTCAGCAAGCAAAGTTGTATCATCTGAGTATGTCAGGTTGTTAACAATTCTTCCTCCAATCCTGATGCCACGTAGGATGTAGAACAGTGTTTTGGTGTACTATGTTATGCAAGCTGAGGTTGATGTGGGGATCTTATTGGGAACGAAGTCAAACAGAGGAAATTTCTCCAAGTTCTATTCTGCTTCTCATGCTTCAGTATTGAGTAGGTGCTCAGAGAGGCTGAGTCTTACCAGGGTCGATTTTTCTTGCCACTTAAATTACAAGGAAACATCACTGAGTTTGCACAAGTACAAGATTTTTCAGAGTTCTGAAGTCTTTAAAAATAAAGGGTGGGATTCTAAAATTTTCAGATTTTGAAACCAGTTGAATCCAAAGAAGGTTCAGGAGGTTTTTAACATTGCTTTTGGCCATACCCTGCACTAAGGACTCCACTGTGACATCAGGAAAAATACATGTGCAGGAAAAATAGCACAAAGCCTCAGCCAGGGCCCAAGGGCTAAAGGATGGTTCTCCAGCTCCTCTCACGTCTTATCTAGGGCTCCACAGCCAGGATTCCTTGTTTAGCTTAGTTGTTATTGTTATTGTTATGGTTGTTGTTATTGTTGTTAGTTGCCATCAAGTCAGCCTCCAATTCATGGCAACCTCACATTCCATGGAACAAAACACTGCCCACACCTGTGCCATCTCCATGATCAGTTGTGGATCCAACTGTTGTGATCTATAGGGTTTTCATTGCTTGATTTTCAGAAGTAGATCACCAGGTCTTTCTTCCTAGTCTGTCTGAGTCTGAAAACTCTGCTGAAACCTGTTCAACATCATAACAACATGCAAGCCTCCAATAACAGACAGATGGCAGCCATGCATGAAATGCATTGGGTGGAACTCAAACCTGGATCTCCCACATGGATGGTGATAATTCTACCACTGAACCACCACCTGAAATGCACCAGTCCCTGTGGTCAAGGGAAGATGTGTTATTTCCACTACGAAGCCCCAGAAACCTTTAGGCCAAGGGCGTGGCATATGCTGCATACAGTTAGATAACTCCCCATCCCATACCCCAGGCAGACATCACAAATCAATCATGGCAATCATTCTCACCAAGCCTAGATGCTGTCCCAGAATCCTCCTCAACTTAGGGAATTTCAGTCAACACAGGATTCCAGGAAGTCACTACCAATCAACAGGAATTGCCACAAGAGATGGAACTCAAAGGCCATCTCTGTCCTTAGCTTTACAGCAGCTCGATGCTCCCATTGGGGGACTTGTTTTCCTATGAAAAGAACTATAAGGCAGGTAGCACTTAGAGTTTTGGATGCTGCAAAAAGCTTTAGAGAGAGCTAAGGCAAATCACTAAGAAGATGGCTATATCTCCTCTCAAAATAAATGTATGTGAAGACTTCCAAAGCTCACTGAAGAAATGGTGCTCTTAATTGGGGGTTGACTCAGATTTGAGTTTTAAATATATATGGTGATCCCAACTTTCAGAACAATCAAGATGGTGACTGTTAAGTCACTTTACAAAAGAGCTTGCCAAGGATTTCTTTAAATATCAAGCTCCTCTCTTGGTACCGAATGGGTTGAAGACTCTTAACTACCTGAGAGGAAGCCCACCTGATAGAAAAGTAAAGGAAGAAAAAGGTTGGATGAATAAATGCAGATCCCAGCTGTGAGGCACCACAGCCAATGGAAAATGAGTCCCACATGATCATGAAGCAGCTATGAGAAATGTGATTCTATTCACACAGCCTTATTTATAGTGATATCTTCAGAAACACCTCTACTGTTTGGGGAAAAAAAAACACACACACACACACTGGGCTTCACATACTGGGCCTTGTTGCTGAATAGCTGTCAAGTGTGAACCTCGGGGTCGAGGGCAGAATAATCTCACAGAGAGGCAGAAAAGGAACTGGTCATTTATCACTAAAAGCACATATTAGGCTGTGTCCAAAAAGCACAAGTCAACTGCTCTGAAGTCATCCTGGGGTTTTCACCCCATCACAGAACAGTCATTCTCATTCAGTTGTTACTAAAACCACAAAGACCCACTCAGCAGGATCATACTCATTTTAATTTAAAGTGTGGTTTTTCAAACTCCATTCCCAAAGGTGGCTGGGGGCTGCCCAACTGGAGTGGAGGTGGGGCTGGACACGATGCTAATGATCCCATCCCAACAAAAGCACAGGCTCTCATCAGAGCACCCCCCTGTCATCTCCTCTACAGCTGGTGTTCCACGTGAGATGTCATTTAGAAAGAAGGGGTTTCACTACCAACAGGAAGAAGGGGAAAAAAAAGAGCTTTTTTCGTTATTGTTGATTTTACCTATTCAAAGAAGGGACCAGAATAAAAAATTCTGTGCCCAGAACCAAAAATTATACACAAAACAGTCAGGGAGACACATGTTCCTGCACCCAATGCAGGATGAGCAGATTGAATTTTTCTTTAACTTTTTATTTGGAAATAATTTTTAACTTGAATAAGAAATATAAAAGGAAGTATGCATTTCACTTACACATATTCATCTATCCTAACATTTTACCCATTTGCTTTATTTGCTTCCTCTGTGTGTGTGTGTGTCTACATTTACATACATATACATATACATTTTCCCCTAAACCATTTAGAGAAAATTGCATTTATCATAGCTCCAAAATATGTCTCTGCATTTCCTATGAATAGAGACATTCTCTTACATAACCATAATATAAGGAGCCTTGGTACACAGTGGTTAAATGCTTGTCTGCTAACTGAAAGGTCAGCAGTTCAAACCCACCAGCCACTCTGCAGGAGAAAGACGTGGCGGTGTGTTTCCATAAAGATCATAGCCTTGGAAACCCTATGGGACAGTTCTACTCTGTTCTGTAGGGTCACCATGAGTCGTAACCAACTTGATGGCAGTGGGTTTAGTCATAATACAGTAATCATCTTCCATAAATTTAACATCAAAACAATACTTTTATTCAATCTACCATCCATACTCCATTTTTGTCAAATGAACTAATAATGTCTTTACAGCATTTCCCTCCACTGTAGCATCCAGTCTAGAGTTAGAGTTGCATTTAGTTGCCATGTATCTACCTCCTTCGCACTGAAGCATTTCTGTCACCTCTCTTGGTCCTTCATGACAATGACATATTTAACTATAAAGCCATTCCTGCCCCTGTCTCTAATTTTAATAGACTGTTTCTCACTTGGGGTTTGACTGATATTGCTTCATGATTTGGGTTATGCATTCTTCGCTAAACTATAGATAGGTGACAATGTGTCTTTCTTGGCGTACCACATCTATATGCACACGATATCCAACTGCCCTCATTGGTGATGCAAATTTTGATTACTCGGTCAAGGTGTCAAAGTGTCTAATTTAATTGTTATCCATATAACTATTCTATACCTTAAAGCTATGCAAATATCCTACTCCTCAGCTACATTTCCTCTTGAATTTAGCATCCATTGATGATACTTACCTGATCTAACCTTTACTATAAGGGTTTCAAATACTAATTTTCTAACTCTGATACCTCCTCTCAATTTACCAGCAAGCATTCAGCATTTCACTGTAAGCAAAAGCTCCCCTGCTTCTCCTCTATTTATCAATCTAACTATCTATATTTATCTATCCATTTATTATCAGTATGGGCCATGAATTCCTATTTTAAATGATTTATGATTCGTTATTATAATTATTTTGGTGTTCAAACTGTCCCAGATTTAGCCAGAAGGAGCCCCTTCAAGCTGGTTCCTGTGTCTTTGTGACATGCTCTCATCTCTTGAGTACTTCCTTAATTTCTAGCCTAAAAAGATACTCCAGGCTTATCCTGTGCCTACCCTTTCCAGCCTGAAATCAGCTATTTCTTCCAGAAGCCCTGGTTCCTTTTAGTGGGGAATGGTATTGGAAACCAAAATCTGGACACTAGATGTGCTCATTACTGTGGAAGTATCATTGCTTTCTGACCCTTTCAGATAAAGGTAGGTGATATAAGCATAAATATGCATTTATACAACAACTCTAGTGGTGCAGTGCCTAAGGCATTTGACTACTAACCAGAAGGTTAGTGGTTCAAACCCACCAGCTGCTCCATGGAAGGAAGATAAGGCAATCTACTTCTGTGAAGATTTACTGCCTCAGAAACGCAAGGGGGTCACTGTGGGTTGGAATCAACTCAGTGGCAGTGAGTTTGGGGTTTTGTTTTAATGCATTTATAAATACATATACCTACTCTTCACTTAACGACACGGTTAGGTTCCAAAGACCAGATCATTAAGCAAAATTGGCATTATGTGAAAAAGGAGGATGACCATATTAGATCACAAAATAGAGGATGACTACATTAGTACATAACTGCCAAATTATATAATTATTTAACTGCTAAATCACATCATTACGTAACTGCTAACCCACTGAGAATCACACCTAGCCAGGTTGACATATAATCTTACTATTGTAGCCAGCCTTACTCTCACTTCACAACTCAGCATTCATCATTGCCAGATGTAACCTGTTAGTGGTCACAATAGTTGGACAGTAGACTTTTTATTATTGTCATAAATGCAAAATATTGGATAATGAGATAATCAATAAGTGAGGATAAGATGTACACATACATACAAATGTGCATATACTCATGTTGTTGTTGTTGTTAGGTGCTGTCACATTGGTTCCAGCTCATAATGACACTGTGTACAACAGAATGAAACACTGCCTGGGCCTCACAATCATTGCTATGCTTGAGCCCATCATTGCAGCCACTGTGCCAATCCATCTTATTGAGGGTCTTCCTCTTTCATACCAACCCTCTATTTTACCAAGCATCATATCCTTTTCCAGGAACTGGTTCCTTCTGACAATATGACCAAAGTATAAAAGATGAAGTTATTCCATTCTCACTTCTAAGGAGCATTCTGGCTGCACTTCTTCCAAGAAGATCTATTCGTTCTTCTGCCAATCAGTGGCATTTTCAATGTTGTTTGTCAATACCACAATTCAAATACATCAATTCTTCTTTGGTCTTCCTTATTTATTTCCAGGTTTCACATGCAAATGAGGCAATTGAAAATACCATGGCTTGGATCAGGCCCACTTCTGGCCTCAAGTGACATCTTTGCTCTTCTACATATAAAGGGGTCTTTTGCAGCAGATTTGCCCAGTGCAATTTGTTGTTTGATTTCTTCACTGCCGGTTCCATGGGCTTTGATTGTGGATCCAAGTAAAATGAAACCTTTGACAACTTCAGTCTTTTCTCCGTTTATTATGATGTTGCTTATTGGTCCAGTTTTGAGGATTTTTTGTTTTCTTTATGTTAAGGTGTAATCTATACTACAGACTGTGGTCTTTAATCTTCATCAGTAAGTGCTTCGAGTCCTCTTCACTTTCAGCAATCAAGCTTACATCACCTGCATATGGCAGGTTGTTAATGAGTCTTCCTCCAATCCTGATGCCACATTTTTCTTCATACTGTCAATTGCTCAGATTATTTGCTCCGCATACAGATTGAATTAGCATGGTGAAAGGATACAACCCTGATGCAACCTTTCCTAATTTTAAACCATGCAATATTCCCTGGTTCTGTTGGAAAGACATACACCCATACACGTGCATAAATACATTGGTACATACATGCAATAAATACATACATGTACATATTTTAGGAATAGTCACACTAATACCTCAAACTTCAATGGAGCTCAAAAAAGTTCTTTCTTGTTTTTGCCTCATTCTTATTATGTCCCTTTTTCCTTAGTGAGCTCCCTGGCTCCCAAAAAAAACAACAACACGTTTACTCATTTGTTCAGTCCTACAATATATAGAAAGTTGTTTCAGAATGGCGTCTCCTTACCATTACAAAAAAAAAAAAAACTACCAAAAAAGATTTGTGTGAAACCCTCCCCCAAACCCCCAGCCTATGACTGATTGTATATAGTCAAATATAGTGTCCCTAAATTATTTGGTTTAGGCCTTCTTTTTCTCTCTTCAGTGTGGTTGTGGTATTAATTTGAAATATAATTGCATAATTTGATTCAGTTTGCTTTCAGTTTTAGGGATTTTCCCCATCCCCATCCTTATTAACTTTACTTCTGAGTCTATACAATGTTAACATGCAATTGAAGGTCGAAACTATGCAAAAACACACACTCAGGGGAGTTTCCCTCCCCTCAGGCCTCTTCTGCCCTACTCCCCTCACTCCTTTTGGACAGTCAACTTCAATATTTAGTGCTTTCTCATTCCTGTGCTTCTTTTGGAGAAATAAGCAGATATATGGATATTTTATTACTCTTCTTTCTTACACAAAACATACATAGCATATTATATATGTACTTTTTGTTTTATTTTCTTCCACTTAGCACTACCTCTTGGAACTATCTCTAGTTCATAGATATCCTCCTCATTGTTTAAGCTGAATTGTATTCCATTGTGTGTGACTATCAACCTCATTCAACCAATCGCCTATGCTTGGGCATTGAAGGGGTTTCCAAATTTTTGTGATTACAGATCATACTACAATAAACACACTGTGCATTTGTATTTTCAAATTATTAGAAGCATATCTTCAGGATAAATTCCTAGCAGTGGTATTGTTGGGTCACAGAATACATGCAGATATAGTGATGTTAAGTATCACCTAAGTCCACTCCACAAGAGTTGCACCATTTTTCATTCCCACCAACAATGTAAAAAAAGACCTATTTCCCCACAGCCTCACCAACAGAGTACATTGTCAACCTTTTGAATAATTGCAAATCAGATGGATCAAGGTCGGATTTAAATAAAGAACACAGTTATGTATATTAAGGATTTATGAAAGGAAAATAAAAACAACACATAGAAATGTCATTGCACAGAATAGGGGAGAGAGGGAGGACTTCATGTGCATTGCGTTATAAATCCATAAACTGGGGATAAAGAGGTAGCATGGGATGAAAAAAGGACGAGACTAAAACTAACTTAAAAAAAAAAATCTAAATTACTTCTTAATCTTAGGATTGTTAAATTAACCAGGAGCTCTGGCAGCATAGTTGTTAAAGCATTCGGCTGCTAACCAAAAGGTCTGTGGTTTGAACCTACTAGCTGCTCCATGGGAGAAAGATGTGGCAGTCTGCTTCCATAAAGATTTACAGCCTTGGAAACCCTGTGGGGCAGTGATGTTCTGTCCTGTAAGGTCTCTATGAGTGGAATCAACTCGATGGCAATAGGTTTATGGGTTCAGTTTACATTGTAGTAGAGCAAGGATATTCTGCATTACTGAGCGATGGGTGAATTCTGAGGTGGCATGTTTAGAAGGGGATAATGCCAAGATGCATTTTTCCCTTTCTATTAGAAATGCCAAGTCGTATTTTCTCCTCTCCAGTGACATGCCACCTCTGTATCCTGTGTATACTTATTTAATGACACTTAACTCACCATATTACAATGACTTATTTTCAAATTTGCCTTCTCTTCCAGACTGAGTTTTTTGAGGACAGAATGACTTCTTATTCCTATCTTTATTTTTACCACAGACCAATTCCAGATGAACTTGGTCTCTGTCAAATGATATTGGTTGGAGGGAAGGAGAAATGAAACAGCAGTACCCTCCAAGAACCTGAATGGAAGCACTATACATCAGACCACTGCGGTCCACTTCAACGGGAAGGTTTTGTTCAAGGAAAGTAGAGTTTTCCAACAGTCAACTTACTGCAGCTTCTCAACAAAATATTTTCTAAACACATATTGAAGTACAAATCATTCCCATCAGACTAGGAAGAGAATGTCGTAACCCTGGGATGATGGTACTGCCAAATGAACAGGAAAAAAAAAAAATGGAAAATTTGTGAAATTTGTCAAGATTAATCTTGGGTGCCTAAGTAAACCTCCAGTGTACAATGCGACCTTGGTGAGAAATGGAGGTCAGTGACATTCAATGAAGCAAGAAATTTAAGCACAAAATCCCTTACTGTTGTTGTAGTTATGTGCCGTCGAGTCGTCTCCAACTCATAGCGACCCCTCCTTGGGTTTCCGAGGCAGCATCACTACAGAAGTAGATTGCCCAACCTTCCTTCTGAGGAGTGGCTGGTGGGTTTGATCCCTTACTAGCAGGCATTAATAAGTCACCATTACCGCTGATGAAATAAATAGCTAAACCTGATAGCTTATCAACACTTTCACATATTATTTCTTGAGATCTTAATAACCCCAGGAAGTAATTTTTGTGATCGCCTTTTTACAGAAGGGGAAATCAACTCCTAGTTACTTCAGCCAAAATCAGTGGGTCCTGATTTTCTGGAGGCCAAACCTGCATCCTGATACTCTGAACTCCATGGCTCCATACTATAGGTCAAGGAGCTAAGTTAACACCTAACAAGTGATTAGAATTGACTGCAGAAATGGGAACCCAACTCTAATTAAGGAATTTGCTAATTGCCCTTCTCTCTACAGACATTACTCCATTCTTGGTCTTTAGCCCTGGCATGGGCTTGACCTCAGTCATGGTTTCTGCAAAACAGCAATGGCAGATAGAAAAGATTGTTTCCCAATTACATTTGTCTACAGAACAAGGGCCTTCTGTCCTCACTGAATCTGCATTCCCAAGCCCTTGGGGCACAGAGCTGCCTCTGGCCCCAGAAACTGTTAGAGCTTCAAGTTTTGAACTTGTCCTGAGCTCACCTTCCTGGCTCCCACCCAGGCTTCTCCAGGCTTGGGCTCCCCAAGGCTGAGGGCCCCATTGGCTTTCCCATCCTCTCTTATCCCGTTTGAACCTGGTAACCCAGACTCCAGGATGTCTACTTCCTGACCAACTGGGAAATCTCCTGGGATGCAGCCCCTAGAACTACCCCCAGGCCCCACAAAGCACTGCCAGGGTTCAGTGTCCACCCCAGGCCAAAGCATGAAACTGTCAATGACCAAAACAAGGATCAGGTCATCAGGACCTCCAGTCCTCTTCCAAGTCCATGTGCAAACACCAATGCTACAGTTTTCTTCACCATCTACCATTGAGCATTACAGAAATAAATAGAATCTAAGGGAAAGGAGAATAGTGTGGAGAAAATAAGTGGTATGAGCATTCAAAGTTATATATGCCTGTGTTCCTGTCTTTATTCATAGGGCTACCGCAAGCATAGTGGTTCAGGGCACAGGTTCTGGAGCCAGACTGCCTGGGGTAAAATTCTGGCTCTGCTACTGAGTGGCACTTTGGACAAGCAACTCACCCTTCCTGTGCCCCATTTTCTTCATCTGTAAAATGGAGATGAGACTAGGAACTACTTCATAGGGGTGTTATGAGGAATCAATATGAAATACACAAGAAAACACTTAGAACAATGCCGGGCAAAAATTAGCTATCATGTTCACCACTTCCTTTACCCAGGCTCCAAATTCCTCACCCATTCATAATCAGTCAATAATGAATAGTCAGTCATTATGTCACCAGGTGTCCCACAAATTCTCTGCCTTCTCTCCATTCCTTTGCCACTACTTGAATTTAGACTCTGAGACAGTCTACCACTTGCCTTCCCCAACATCCCTTCCTTCTTGTCTCCTTAATAAAAGGAACCCTCAATTTCAGCCAGACACATGGCCACCCACCTAAAAGACTACATTTCCCAGACTCCTCCAATTAGGTGTGGTCATGTGACTAAGTTCTAGCCAATGAGAAATAAGCAAGAGTATTACATGGGTCTTCTGGGATGTTCCTCCCCACACCCCATACCCCCCAAAAAATTGCCTTTATGCTCTTTTTCCATTTTGCTGCCTGGAATGCTGATGTGATGTCTAGAATTCTAGCAACCATCTTGAGGACAAGGGCAACACCGTAAAGATGCCTGAGCAAAGAGCTACAAGATTAGATCCCTAACAACTTTATGGACCGTATATATTAGATCTAGACTGCTTATCACTGCCTCTTTTACAGGAGAGAGAAATAAACTTTTACCTTGTGAAAATGACTGTTACAGGCAGAAGAAATTAATCCTGACTAATACAGATCCCATTACCTCTCTCTCCCTTAAGTTAGAGCAATGGCTTCCTGAATTCTCTCTATCTGCCAATCTCTCTCCATCCAGTCTCTCTCCATCCAGTCTCTTTCCACACTGTTGCTGCCAGATCAATCACCCTAAAGCACAGCTCTGCACCTCACAGGGCCTTCAATGACTCCTCCCATACCCCACATTCCCCAGTCTCCTTAGACAGTCTAGGCACCCCCCCCCCACATTTCCTTCCTTCTTCCTCCTTTCTTGCCCCAACCAAACCCAACTGCTTTCTGTTTCATAGCCTCACTCATTTTTCCTGCCCCTCTGTTTTTACCCATAATATTGTCTCTTCCTTTAGGCTTTATGTGCCAAACCTAAACTGTCTTCCAGGGTTTGAATGAAATTCAACATCCTTTATGGAGCCTGCCCTGATTCCCAAGCTAGGAAAAATTCTCTGGCCTCAGAACCGCCCTAGCATCCCCCTTCTGTTTGCATCAGGGAGCCCCAGAAGCCTTTCCATGCCTACACCAGGCATGTTCCTGCACACCTAACCTGTGCACCTGAGCTTTTCCTCCCCTCAGGCCTCAGGGAGGTGCCTGCTCACCTTCTCTCCCTTCATCCTCTTTCTACCCAGCCTCTTCTTACCTGCCTGGCCCAATTGCCTTCCTCCCTGTGCCCAGAAATGGAAGTGGCATGGGCAGAGGTGGCTAGAACACTATACCTAAGCTTTGGGGAAAAGTCTCCTTCTGTCTCTTCACAAACACACATTGGGACTCCAT
Source organism: Orycteropus afer afer (assembly GCF_000298275.1). NCBI lineage: Eukaryota > Metazoa > Chordata > Mammalia > Tubulidentata > Orycteropodidae > Orycteropus > Orycteropus afer. Next base: position 10,204,833 of record NW_006921589.1, read on the forward strand.
GCCTGATCTGGGGCAACCTGCTCTGCACAGCTTCCTCAGGAACTCAAAATATTTCTGAAGGAAGGGGTCTAGGGACCCCTAGAGTCCAAGTATTTTTCTCATACATTCTGGAAAGGAAAACAAGAAACTTGAACACCAAAGACGGTTTTGAGGAAAACCTCAGATGCGGACCCTACAGCTTACACAATTTCTCCACTCCACAACCTCCACTTCACAACCATTTGGTTGTGAAACTTTAAAAAAATGTTAATAAAGGCAAGTACTATAGTTGTTTGTGTGTGTGTGTGTGTGTGTGCATATGTGCTAAGGAGGTGGGGGGTGGGAAGAAATTCATTGAATGAATATGGTTCCATATTCTCCGATCTGCAAAATTCGTCTTAAACATGAAGAATAAGAATCACATAAGTTTCCTTTCTGTTGGAACATCCTGAGTGAAACAGCTTGGACTTGCAACCAAGGCAAGAATTTCTACCTTGGGAAAGGAAGAATTTATTTCATAAGTTGGTATATCAATCCAAAATAATTGCTGATCATTATGGAAGGATTCAATTAGATTTTCAAGTTGATGTCATCCAGTGTTTCAGTGTTCCTGTGAAGTCTTTATGTAATCAAGGGCAAGTCCCTCCCAATTGCAGGAGGTCACAGATGAGAGGGACAGCTTGACCCAGGCTTCATGCAAAGCAGATGTCCCTGTTTCATGCCAATTAGCAGGCAGGAACTCTGCTCTCTGGCCCTGGCTCCTGATTATCTGTTTATGTGAAGTTATATGTAACTGGAACCTCTTTGAAAGCTAAACCGTGTGGAAGCCATTTACAATTATTTCACTTCTAATTATAGGCCAGATAGAGCCATTTCATGCAAGAGGAGGAGCACTTCAGAGACTGTCAAAGTTCAGAACATTCCTTGGGTGACAGGTGGTCTGAACATTTGAAGAACTTTCTGTGCCCAAGATAACCTTGACTGCAGGAGTGAGCAGGATAATTTCAAAGGAAATACAAACCTTGCATACAGAGTCAGAACATAAGGGACACTTATCCAGCCCTCAGTTTGGAAGGTGCATTGGACGGGTAGGGCCATTGACTTTATCTGGGAGGCGACGTGGTGGTGGTGGTAAGGAGGGACTGTGGGCTTTGGTTCTGAACACAGCAGGGGTAAGTAAACCTGGGCAAGTTCCTAAATCTCTCAAAGCCTCAGATGACTTATCCATAAAATAATTCCTACTTGCAGTGTTCTTGTTCTAAAATTAAATGAGAAAATGGATGTGAAAACATCTAGTCCTGAGTTTGACACATGGCAGTTTTTCCACTTGCTGTTATTGTTATTTGGTGCCATTGAGTCGATTTCAAATCATGGTAACCCTATGTGATGGAGTCTATCTGCCCCATAGCATTTTCTAGGCTGTAATATTTGTGAGAGCAGATCACCAGGTCTCCCATGGAGCCACTAGGAGGATCCGAACTGCCAACCTTTCTGCTAGCAGCCAAAGGCTTAACGGTTGTGCCACCAAGGGCTCCTATTGCTCAACTACATGACAGCTATTATCCTACTCATTATTATTACTATTGTTGTTGCTGTTGTCCAGTGCCATCAAGTTGGTTCTGACTCGTAGCAACCCTACGTACAATGGAACAATACACTGCCCCGTGCTGTGCTACTCTCACAGTCAGTACTGTCTGAGCCCACTGTTGCAGCCACTGTTTCATCCAACACATTGGGGCTGTTCCTTTTGGTCACTGACCTTCTACTTTACCAAGAATGACATCCTTCCAGAGACTGCTCCCTCCTGATAACACGTCCAAAGTACTCAAGGTGAAGTCTTGCCATCCTTGCTTCTAAGGACCATTCTGGCTGTGCATCTCCAAGACAGATTTATTCCTTCTTCTGGTGGGCTATGGTATATTTCATTTTCTTTGCCAAAACCACAAATGAAAGGCATCGATTCTTCAGTCTTCCTTATTCATTGTCCAGCTCTCACATGCATATAAGGTGATTGAAAATACCATTGCTTGCTTGGGTCAGGCACACCTTAATCCTTACAGTGACATCTTTGCTCTTTAACACTTTAAAGAGGTCTTTTGCAGCAGATTAGTCCAATGCAAAACATCATTTGATTGCTTGACTGCTGCTTCCATGGGCACTGATTGTGGATCCAAGTAAAATGAAACCCCTGACAACTTCAGTCTTCTCTCCGTTTATCATGATGTTGCTTATTAGTACAATTGTGAGGACTTTTGTTTTCTTTATGTTGAGGTATAATCCATACTGAAGGCTGTAGTTTTTGATCTTCTTTAATATATGCTTCAAGTCCTCTTCAGTTTCAGCAATCAAGGTTTTGTCCTCTCCACATTGCAGGTGGTTCCTCCAATCTTAATGCTGCATTCTTCATATAGTTGATTCTGGAATTATTTGCTCAGCAGAATGAATAACTATACAACCCTAATACACACCTTTCCTAATTTTAAACCATGCAGTATCCACTTGTTCTGTTTGAATGAGTGCCTCTTGATTTATGTACAGGTTCCACATGAGCATAATTGTTATGGAGTTCTCATTCTTCAAAATGTTATCCATAATTTGTTATGATCCACCCAGTCAAATGCCTTTGTATAGTCAACAAAACACAGGTAAACATCTTTCTGCTATTCTCTGCTTTCAGCCAAGATCCATCTAAGAGCAGCAATGATATCCCTCATTCCACGTCCTCTTGAGAATCCAGCTTGCATTTCTGGCAGTTCCCCGTCCATGTACTGCTGCAATGATTTTTAATTATCTTCAGCAGAATTTTACTTGTGTGTAATATTAGTGACATTATTCAATAATTTCAACATTCTGTTGGATCACCTTTCTTTGAAATGGGCACAAATATGGATCTCTTCCAGTTGGTTGGCCAGGTCGCTGTCTTCCAAATTTCTTGGCACAGACGAGTGAGCACTTCCAGTATTGCATCCATTTGTTAAAACATCTCATTTGGTGTGCCATCAATTCCTGGAAACTTGTTTCTTACCAAGGCTTTCAGTGCAGCTTGGGCTTCTTGCTTCATTCAGTACCACTGGTTCTTAATCATATGCTACATCCTGAAATGGTTGAATATCAACCAATTCTTTTGGCACAGTGACTCTGTGTATTCCTTCCATCTTCTTTTGATGCTTCTGGTATTGTTCAATGTTTTGTCCATAGAACCCTTCAATATTCCAGCTCAAGGCTTGAATTCTTTTCTTCAGTTCTTTCAGCTTGAGAACTGCCAAGTGTGTTCTTCCCTTTTGGTTTTCTAACTCCAGTTTTTGCACATTTTATTATAATACTTTACTTTTTCTTCTCATGCTGCCCTTTGAAATCTTCTATTCAGCTCTTTTACTTCATCGTTTCTTGCATTCACTTGAGCTGCTCTCCATTCAAGAGCAAGTTTCAGAGTCTCTTCTGAAATCCATTTTGGTGCTTTCTTTCAGCTCCGCTGAAACCTGTCCACCATGGGTGACCCTGCTGGTATTTGAGATACCAGTGGCATGGCTTCCAGCCTCACAGCAACACACAAGCCACCACTGTAGGGAAACTAGCAGATGAGTGGTGGTTATTACTATCAGTATTATCAATTATATATCTGTAATAGTAGGTTAGGACAGGTCACACATATAACTGGTTCATCTTAGGCAAGGAGAGTTTACAGTGGCCCTAAAAAATTGACAAGGGAAATATAATCTCCAACTTCACCATTAGTACATAAATCCCAAAGCTTTTTACCTTATCCCTTTTTCCTTTCCAGTTCTCAGTCCTTCTATGGAGAGTGGAATGTCTCAAAAATTCAGTATAAGTGACAACATTCAGAGCTAAGGATTCCATGGGAACCAGGAGTTCAACTTTCCCACAAGAAAGTACATGCCCACCTCCACAAGAATTGGCCTACTAAGCTGACCCACTACAGAGTCATGGAGGCTAGAATATGGTTAGGCCAGATGAACCTGTGGACCAAACTGGACCCCAGGGAAAAATGGTCACAAGTAAGAGATGTTATTTACCTATGGTCCCAGGTATGACCAACCCCAGCTTGAAAGCCTGCCTACTGGAAGTTAAATAGACTGCAAGGAAAACAATTATTGCAACACTACTCAGTTGCCTCATCTAATGAAGCCTGAGGGTAACTCCTTGTAAATCCATTTCACATCATCAGTTGTCCATAACTTCAGACAATTCAGCTGATGCTTATTTTCACAGCTGGACAAGATATTGTGGGTCACAGCTTGGTAAGCCAACTCATGCGGGGAAGAGAAAGTTCAAAATATTTGACACCCTAGTATGACGTGGATAAGGACCAACCACACATGAGCCCTACATCCAAAAGGGTCCTGGTAGAAACAGCAGTACTGTGCATGTTGGCTGAGGACCCTGAATGGAACTGATTTTTTTTCACACCAGTGGTCAGAATGTACATTAACCAGCTAAACCCAGCTTTATACAAAAACTTGAATGCCAAGTTTAATCCATTGTGATTGAAAAAGCTGAGCTCCACATCTCTCCAAACTGGGCTTAAATACAGAATGTTATAGGCTTGTAATTACATGCAGTACCACTGGCAAGCATAGCTATGATGCCATTTTACTATACAATGGAGAACTATTGAGTTCTATTCACAAGAGAATGTGCTACAAAGATTCCTCTCCCCGTGGGATGAAAAGAGAACGTCATAGCACATATTTTTCCTGTAATTAATTTTTGTGAAACCAAGCAGAAAGGATAATGCACCTAATCTTTGTACTCTGTGTGTGTGTGTGTGCCCTGGGGGAGTTCTAGCAAACCAGGAGAAGCAGGAACAATGAGGGGGCCCATCCAGCTTCCAGTAGAAGAGTCAGCAGATACTCCCAATGTGAGAAGTAAATTTGTGTCCTTAACCTTGGCTACCTACCTTCCTCCCCCAGCCCCAGCCAACGTCCACTACCAGGCAAGACCACACAAAATCCACCCCAAACACAGGAGACTCTCCTGTTAGAAAGGCCCTCAAGGGAAGTCCACTGGGTCTTTAATCTAATGATCACCAATTGCTGTCAACAACAACAAACAACTCACTGCTATCAAGTCGTCCTGACTCATAGTGACCCCTCCTTGGGTTTCCAAGGTGGTATCTCTACAGAAGTAGATTGCCCACTTCCTTCCAAGGAGTGGCTGGTGGGTTTGAACCACCATCCTTGTGGTTAGCAGTCAAATGCCTTAGGCAAGTCAACTTCAAAATTCATGGCAATCCCATGTGTGTCAGTGCAGAACTATGCTCCTTAGACTTTTCAGGCTGATTTTTTGGAAGTATATCACCAGACCTCTCTTCTGAGGTACCTCTTGATGGACTTGACCTTCCAACCTTTCTGTCAGTAGCCTAGCACATCAACAGTTTGCACCATCCAGGGATTCTTCCCAATGATTACCACTGCTCATTATGAGAAAAGCCTGCCTCACCACAAAGTTTTCGGTAAGTGAGATGGCCAGCCTTCCTGCCTCACCCACACATCCCCTGGGTGCCTTTCATGCTTCAGGCTCTCTCTAAAGTGTAAGTACCTATGGCTCTCTTCCTATAAAGGGGAGTCATTGCCTGCATAGAACCCAAGAGGACCTGGCAACAGAGCCAGAGCAAGTGGAGGGGCGAGCCAAGAGCATGGTTCCAGATGAAGTCCTCTGCCTGGCTCCTGCTGTGGGTACTGGCAGGATACCCATCACAGTGGTTCCTTGTTCACCCTCCTCCATTTCCTGGACTGCAAGCCAGCCCTAGAATGCAAGACCAGGGGGTTCAGCCTTCACCTTCTCACAATTCCAGAGCCCCAGGCACCTTGTCTTCCCCAAGTCTCCTTCCAGAGGGTTATCAGCTTCTACCCCCAGACTCTGGACCCAAAATATGTGATCCCATCCCCTTTACTGGAAAATAGAACCAAATCCCCACCACCTTTCTCAGTGTCTGCAGGAGTACCAGAGTCCCTGGGTGGTTGATGGTTAACACATCAGCTAGTCATTGAAAGACTGAGGGTTTGGATCCACCCAGAGACACCTCATAAGAAAGGTTGGGTGATTTGCTTCTGAAAAGTCAACTGATGAAAACTCTAAGGAGCACAGTTCTACTAGGATATACATGGTGTCCCCATGAGTCAGAATCAACTCAGTGACAGCAATTGGTTTACAGAGATCCAAGACCTCTTCAAGGGCACAGGGAAGGGATACTTTCAGTGACTTGAGACAACCAAGTAGCTTTCTGTTCTCTCTCTTGCTAGAGAAGAAGAAAAACACAGGTTTAATTTCCAGTAGGGCATACTCTCACATTGATGGTGTACATTTGTTTCCTTTTCTTTTCTTTTTAATTACTTATCTATTAGATATGGAGTAAAATTGATAAGTCCTCTGTGTACAATACTTGAATATTATCATAGGAAACCCCCCCTTCTATTCTTTTTTCTCAAGTTTGAACGAGTTCCTTTCTTTCACATGCCTTGATAATGCAGATAAAATCCCACTAGAGCAAATATAATTAAGTAAATGTTCTATGGAAAACCATTTGCTTTCCATTACAAACTCCATTGTAAAATGTCAATGTGAAAACGGTAAATTTTCATTTCAGCAGCTTTTAACTCACACAAGCTAAGGATATATGTCTCATTTTAAATTGGTAGCAATTTACTAATTAATTAATTGCATTGAAGAGATTACAAGGCTGTTCACTGCTGTTTCTGATAATGATTGGCCTTTCCTGTGGAGTATTTAAATATACAAGTACACTGGTACTTAGGGAATGTGTGTTTTGAATCAACTAAGTTCAGCCTATAGTTCAACAGTAGAATATTGGCCTTCTAGGCAGGAACCCAGGATCAATGCCCAGCCAATGCACCTAACATGTAGCCACCAGCCATCTGTCAATGGAGACTTACATGTCGCTATGATGCTGAACAGGTTTTAGCCGAGTTCCAGACCAAGATGAGTAGGAAGAAACACCTAACAATCTACTTCCAAAAATTCAGCCATTGAGAACCCTGTGGGTCATAATTTTAATGCCATTGTGCATGGGGCCCCTGTGAGTCAAGGCTGACTTGATGGCAGCTAACAACAGCAGCCACTGGCTCTGTGGCAGCCACGGTAAGCAGCCTCGCAGACATCCAACTCTGGGTTGCATAATTCATCAGGGGCAGAGCTGCTGCACCCTGAAATCTAGCTCCAGTTTTGCACCTAGGCAATGCTTCCCAAAGGCTGCCCCCAGCCAATGACAGCACAGCAGGGAGAGATGCTAAGACACATCCAACTTTGTTTTTGTTTAACGATTGTTTTAGTTCCTAGTTGTTGTTTTAACATTTTTTTGTGATTTGGGTGAAAGTTTTCCATTTAATAACTCACAGACATTTTGTTTCATGACATTGATTGCAAGCCCCATAATATAACAGCACTCATCCCATTTCCTCCCTGTGTTTCCCATTTCCATGCCTCCTTCTATCCCTTCCCGCCTTCTAAACTTTGTCCCTGGGTAAACACTGCCCTTGATCTCAAATGGTTAGTTGTTCTAAGGAGGGCAGGACCTCCCTAGTGTCACTTTTCACCTTACAGATCTCTCTATTGTCAGCCGAAAGTTGAGCCGTGGCGGTGGGTTCAGTTCAGGCCTGAAGGGTGACTAAGGGCCATAGTCTTGAGGATTCCACCAGGCTCTATCCAACCAAGGAGCCTAGTCTTTTTTATGATTTTGAGTTTTGTCCTACATTTTCATCCCACTTTATCCAGAACCTTCTAACGTGATCCCTTTAAGAGTGGTCCGTAGTGATAGCTGGGTACCATCCGGTCTCAAGGTACTGGAGGCTGAGGTTTGCCTTGGCCATTAGTGCTTCGGACTAATTGTATCCATGCATCTTTGATTTTCTTCCCTCTTCTTTGCTCCAGACAGGGAGAAGCCAATAGTTGCACCTTAGATGGTTGTTTACAAACTTTTAAGACCCCAATTACTGCTCACCACAGTAGGCTGTAGAACATTGTCTTTGTGAACTATTGTGTGCCAATTGACCTTGATGGCCCCCAAGACTACATTCCTGAGCCTTCAGGCCCAGCAACTCATTCCCTCAAGGTATTTGTTTACGGCTAAGAAGTTTTTTATAACTTTGCCTCTTGTCTGCTCTACTACTTTCATGGATATATTTGTAGCACTTATAAATACCTGTGTAGAAATACCTTCTGTCAAACCTACATATCTATTTGTGGGTGTGATCCCCTTTGCCTTCCCACACCTCCATTTCCACGTCTTTCTAGATATTCACTTGTTATTGTTATTACTGTTATTGCAGGGTTATGTATGTAATCTCCAGCAGTCTTGCTGGACCTTCCTCTGACTACATACCAGTCAAGGACCTTAGCATCCAACCCTCTCCTCTTCCCTTCATTTGTTGGTCAGATTCAGTGGTCAGCAGGGGGTTCAGGTCTACGTACCACACCCCCTGACACTGGCAGAGGGAATGCCACCCAAATGAACCCAGGTGCACAGAGGTGGCTCTGGTGGTCAGTCCAGTTCTGCAGGGGTAGAGGGCACCAAGGTGATGGAGTCATTAGGGTTGACATCACCTGTCACCCAGGGTGATAACTCATCACTCCTACCCTCCACCCTCCAGTTAGGATCCAGGTGGTTGGGCCCCAGTGCCTGCCATTGGGCAAGGCGTCTCTGCCTTAGCCAATGGGGAAGGGGGCGGACTTCAAGGAGCCACGAAGAAGGGGGCAGGCCTGGGAGGAGAAGCCCCTGATCTGCTTGACATGGGGGGAAGGTGGGGAAGGAGCAGCTCTGCCCGCAGGGCAGGGGTGTAATTCACCACCCATCATTGTGGGGTGATACAAACCCCTAGTAACGCCACCGGTCAGTCTTGCACCACAGTCTGACAGCTCTCCCAAACTTCCACTGTTCTCTCTCCATTTTTCCTCACACAGGCATTTCTCGTAATAAAATCCTTGCATGCTTAATCCTATCTTGAACATTGCTTCTCAAAGAACCCAGACAAACCCAGCTCTCTAGAGCAAGGACAGTTGTATATTCTGAACTGGGGACCCTCCTGGACCCCTCCTTCTTCACTCTGCAAACATTCACAGATGGCTTGCTGTGCACCCAGCACAGGGTCAGATGAGGGGGTGCCTGGCAGCTCCCCAGGAGGAAGCAGGTGGAAAAAGAAACTGGAAGTCAAGGCAGAATCCACCAGTCTGATCAGAACCTGCAGCACTGTCCAGAACCCATCACAGCCCCACCTCAGACCCTAAGGCAAGGCAGATAGTGGGCCATTCCTTACTCTGCCCCCTTTGGGAAATAGTACCATTCCTGGGAATGACCTGGGTGTGAGGAGTGTCTAGCCAGTTTGATAGACAGGACCCAAGTCCAGGTGAGGCTGAAGAGGCTCAAGGATTAGAACCTATATAGGAAATAAGTCCCAGCATAAACCCAAATGGACAATCCAGCTTAACAGGTGGAAACGTTTACTTGTCATACACCTTCATTGTAAAAACCCACAAAGTTGGCTCTTGTCAATTTTTTTCAAAAATCAATTTAGACTTTTAATGACAATGAATCCGTGGGATGAGACCATTTGGTTGGCCATCAATGTCACCCAAGCATGGCTCTAACAAGGCTTCTCATGCTTACACTTGACTGAGGGTTAAGATGCTGACGGCAAGTTTATTAAATGAAGTCTCGGTAATATGCACCAACTCCCCCTGCCCGGCTCCCCTGTGGCTCAGGGGTAGCGTCATTTAGCCAAGAGCCTCGAGCTGGTGGGTCTCAGTCATCAGGCTAATCTGCCTTTGCGTTATGATCTGGCGGGTGTGACAAAAAGGAATTTCAACATGATCTGAAGACAAATTGAAGCCTTTTTATCCTACTAAGAAAACCCAGGGCCTAAAAGTTGTTAAAGCTCCGCTCTGTCACTAGGTGGTTCAACACCCCCGAAGGGCTGTCACAAAAACAGGCCTGTGTCATTGCTGATAAAGAAAAGTAAGACTCAAGCCAAGTTCATCAAGCGGACTTGATGTTGCAGCCGTTAGCTTCACCTGATGTTGGAAGCCAAAGAAATTTATAAGGTCTTCTTCTCGGTGGGGGATTATTGCTAACAGAGCCAGCTCCAGGCAAACTGTGAACAAGGCAGCCTGCTCTCCTCTTCCTTTGGCACCTCCTTAAACACCACACCCTCTCTCTGTCCTAGAGTTCCCATTCCAGGACCCAGTAAGGGTGAGGGGGAGGAAAGATGGCTGTTCAATGTTCTGCTTCGTCACATCCCCCATTACCACAGTAGGAACTCGCTGATAAATTTCTAAGAACAGTGATGTTTAACATTGAGCTTGTTCCCTGACCTGCACCATAAACCAGTTGCCTTCAAGTTGATTGCAATTCACAACAACCCTGTGTTCTGAAGTAGAACTGTGCTCCATAGAATTTCCAATGGCTTCATTTTAGAAGTAGACCACCATACCTTTCTTCCAAGCCACCTCTGGGTAAATTTGAATCCCCAACCTCTCAGTTAGCAGCCAAGTGCTTTAACCGTTTGCATCACCCTCTAATGGCTCTAAACATTTCGTGTAGGTCTGCTCACCTGTGTTTTATCACTGCTGCATTAGGGAAATGAAGAAAGAGAGGTGAGTTCCAACAAAGGGTGAAGCAAGTAAGAGGTGAAGGCAGTGCTAGCAGACAGCATGAGCGTGAGGAAAGAACAATAGTGAAAACAAAGACAATGCCGTAGGCTGACAAGGGTGTACACAAGAAACAGTATGTCTTAGTCCTCTCATGCTGCCATAACAGAAAATACCACAAGAGAATGGCTTTAACAAACAGGAGTTTATTCTCTTGCAGTTTAGGAGACTAGAAGTCCAAATTCAGAGAGCTGGCTCTAGGAGCTGGCTGAAGGCCCCTTGACCTTGGGCTTCAGCTCTGCCATTTGTTCCAGGCCCACTGGAGCTAGAGACATCTCCTAACTCAGGCAGCTGCTGTCTGCTAAGACTGAAGCACCCAAGGTTGACAGGTAAAAAGGCACAATCCCAACATCAGCAGGCAACATGGCAGACCACTAGTTCAAGTCCAGGAACTAGAGATGAAGACTCAGCCAAATGCAGGATCCAAACATGCCAAAGCTAGACACCTTTCTCAAAACTTTTCCTTATACCCTGGAAGCAGGCCACACCTGAGGGCAGCTGCTTAGCTCTCACAGCAGATTCCACCATGGAGGCGATTACAGTCTCATCACGGGGAATTGCTACATCCAGCTGCCCAGCCACTCAAAAGCACAGCCCAGCCCAGCTGACAGACGACTTTAACTACCACACAGTGTATTAAAGGAAGATGGTCCTTGACAAGAAGAAGGCAGACTGTTGGCTAACATGTACGTGCCCTGTTTTGTGTCTATTTTTTGTATTTAATCCTATAGCGTAAACAATTGAAACGAGGACTGGCTTCCTTACCTGAAGGTGGCACTTTCCTTACCTTTTGTTTTATATATTCAGAAAACACCTGGCCTTCCCAGAGAATCCCAACAGATATAGTTTCTAATTACCATAATGTCTGCTAAAAACTCACAGCACAAAAATTAAGACAAAGGCTTAATCTTAAAACCGGAGGGGACCCGAAAGCAAATACAGCCTCAGCCGGGGACCAAGGCTCAGAGAGGCTAAGGGAGTTGTCTAATGTCAGAGTGGAGAAGAGGCCCATCTAGTGTTGGTTTCTACTCTAATCTGGCTCAAGTGTGTGTCCTTGCCTGCCCCCTGAAAACAAACAGAATGACTCACTTTGCAAGTTCTCAATCTTTTGAGACTCCAACTTCTCAATTTCAGTGAGATGTTGGCTTAACGTTTTTTTGACCACATTGTCTTTGCCCAGGAGTTTGCTCTGCTCCGTTCCCTTGCCCCTCCCCCCTCCACACTTGGTTCAAGCCTCTGGAGTAGTTTAGCCACGGTTGGAGTGGAGAGAAGGGAGGGATGGGGTGAGGGTGTCCCTAATAAGCATAAGCTGGCTGGCTGCGAAATCCTTTTCAAGAACCGAAGCTTTTGCTGTCTCATGGCTTTTCAGTCAAATGACAGGGAATGATGTTTTGGATGATTAAGTCTGTGATGAAACTGGTTATAGAAGCTATTTCAGAACCACAGCGGTTCCCACTTAAATCTGAACACGAAGATCTGCCAACGACACTCCATCTGAAACTATTTCAACTCGTTACGGTCTTCTGCACATGTCAATATTCTCTCCTTCGCAAAAGTAATCAATAACTAAAGGGGCGGGGGGAAGCAAACCTTGGTGGAAGAATGTATTTGGCGATCCTTTCTTGTCCAAAATACTGTTTCATTCTGCGATTCTCCGTTGTGTCTGTGGGCCTTAATTAGCTGGGCCTTGCGAGATGCCTGTGCTGTCTTCTGAACTATTTTTGTTCTTGAACTGTGTTTACTTTTGAAATAAACTTTTTTTCATTCCAAAATGGGCCAAGGATGCTATTGTAGACAATCGAAGCTCATGCAGCATAAAGTGGATTTATGATTTAATAACTATCTGATTGGGGTTGATCATCGGAGAACATCATACCAGTTCTTTTCATCCCAAACGCCCGTTTGCAGTTGAGAGAGATCCCTTGCCGCTCTGGAAATCAATCATGTTGACTGGGAACAGCCAAACTCCCAACACCCTGGGGGCTGAAGACACCTGCTTGATGCTAACAATTACAAATGAACAAGCCTTTGGATTAATTCATAGCTTAGTCTATGCAGAATTTTTCAGAGCAAAACTGACATGCTACAATGTTGATCAGAACCATAAAAATAAATCAGTAATTGGGTTGCATGGTGTTTTCCTCCACTGTAATATTAATATATATCGATATGTGTGTCTGTACACACACACACATATATATATATACACAGTGAAAGCCAGACCTCGACAGGACTGCCTTGTTTATATAGATTTCACAAGTTTTCTGCCTCTGACTGGGTGCGGTCTTACCACTCATTTTAATGAAAAATATCTGTTGTCCTTCTATGACAGGTTTCTACTTTACACAAGTTCCAGCTTTCACGGTTTGGTGTATGTAAAGCCCATTGCTATTTTAAGTTCAATCCGAGTTGTAGTGACCACACGTATGTCAGAGAACAGAGCTTCACAAGGTTTCCAATGACTAATTTTTTGGAAGTAGATTGCCAGGACTTGCCTCCCTGGAGCCGGTGGGTGGACGAGAATTTCCAGCTTTTCCGTTAGCAGCAGAGCACGTTAAACGTTCGCACCACCCAGGGACTACATATACACTGCATATATTCTTACACACACACGTATGGGTTGTCCCCAACTTATGCCAGGGTTCCATTCCTACGACTCCATCAGAAGTTGGTTCTGACATAAATCAGGTATCTTTTTTTCCTTAGTTTTCATTATTATTGCCTTTTATTATCAATATTTTTATAAGTCTGATCTTTATTTGTCTTTGGCGTCTAGAAACATTACATCTAAACTTATATTATAATACATTGTTGTTGGTGTTAGGAGTCGTCAAGTCGGTTCCAACTCACAGCGACCCTCTGTGCAACAGAACGAAACATTATCTGGCCCTGAGCCATCTTCACAATTATTGCCATATCTGGGCCCATTGTTGGAGCCAGTGCGTTATTCCACCTCACTGAGGGTCTGTCTTCCTTTTTCACTGACCCTCTACTTTACAATACTTTACAAGTATGATGTCCTTTTCCAGGGATTGGTCCCTCCTGATATATACATACAATAAAAAAAATACACAAATAAGAGAAATATGCTCTGGCAATGAAGAAGAGTTGGACAACACTGGCATTTGGTCAGTTGCAGTAATGACCCCATTTGTGGAAGGTTCCGGATCACCTGGGTTCTCTCTGGGAATGAGAATAGTGTTTCTAGTCAGAAAAATGAGCTAATCCTTTCACTGTAGATCACGACACTGAGCATCTGTGAGTGAACATCTGAGGCTGACAACATCAGCAAATTACACACTGCAAGGCTGCATGGAGTTCATATTACTGATGATGTTGTTGTTGTTGTTATGTGCCATCGAGTCAGCCCTGACTCATAGTGACCCCTCCTTGGGTTTCCGAGGCAGTATCACTACGGAAGTAG
>NW_006921589.1:10219015-10227177 GCF_000298275.1 Orycteropus afer afer
ACCTTCCTTCCGAGGAGTGGCTGGTGGGTTTGAACCACCAGCCTTCTGGTTAGCAGTCAAGTGCCTTAGCCACTATGCTACCAGAGCTCCTATGATGATAAGATGTGGGAAAAAAAAAAAAAAAAAAAACAGACGGTTGTGAGTGCAGTTGGTCGTAACTCAAATACATCATAAGTTTTCCATCTCTCTATACATGCCCCATAAGAAAAGCTAGCAAAATATTTGGAAAATAGTCAGGAACTCCCTCCACACCACTTGAGGCAGCTGCGTCCTCCCCTCTATGTGTTTCCCTGTGTATCCCTCCTTCCCCACTCACCACCCCTAAGGCAAGAAAATTGGTGCAGAGACAACCTCTGTGTGTACTCACTTTTGACAGGTGGGATTTCTCTTTGCACTTGAACTGCTAATAACCCACTCAGGAATTTTGTTTACTGCCTTGAATTCACTGCAAATTTGGTATAATAAAGAGTGTAGGAAACACCTTGAACACCATACCTGAGAAGCAACAATGTCTTGGAGAGAACTGAGCATGTGTCTAAGGGAGGCACTGTCTAAGGAAGGCACTGTGATAAACCTTCCCCCCTCCAGCTATGTGTAAATTGCTGGGAACAGAGAAAGCTTGAGAAGAATGAGATAAGCTAATAAATGTGGGCACGCTTTGTAAATGATAAAACCAAAAAAGTCAAACCAACTGCCATAAGTCCATTTGGACTCATGGCAACCCAGGTATTTCAGAGTAGAACTGCACTCCTCAGGGTTTTTAATGATATAATCTTGTGCAGAGAGATTACCAGACCTTCCTGACTTGGCACTGCTGGGAGGGTTTGACGGCAACCTGTCAGTTACTAGTCTAGCCGTGTCAAAATACTCACACATTTAAACAAGATCCAGAAGATAAAACACTCTTGCCCTCAATTGCTCACAGTCTTTTAAGTGAAAGAGACAAGTCACAGAAACAGTTACTAATATGTAAATATGGTGTTAATTATTAAAAAAAAAAAAAAAAAAAATTAATGTTCCCATAATAGTGTAACCTGGTGGTTCATAGTTTTTTTGTTTTTTTGTTTTTTTCATTGAATTTAAGAGAGATGACTTGAAACTCTTTGGGTGGGCATCTGCCCAGAGTAGAAGCTCCAAGAGACTGGAAGAAGATGCAAAGTCTCCCCACAAGTCCCCTCCTGGTTCTGAAGGAGAGAGCCAGGCTGGCCCCGTTGCTTCCATTACCTTGAACAAACCCATATCAAAGTCAGGATGCGTGGGTTTACCCCAAGTTACCAACATTATCATTTCAATTAAACATATGGCTGAGGGATCTAATGAAGAACACTTGACTGATGGCCATGGAATCAATAAAGTCTTTCTGGACTCATCGATTTAGCATTCTCCCAGCAGTAGAATTGATTTATGTCCTCAGATTTATTTTGATAACTCAATGATAACTCCACTATTCCTAAATTGATGTCATCTTTTCTTCGGGCCAAAATTTTTTCTAGGCAAGGGAAAATTCTTACATCGAACCAACTGATATTACTAAGTAATTCCATGGCTTACAGGATGCCATAAATCAAAGAGAACGTTGCATGACTATAATTGTAAATCACTCATGGCACGGAAAAAAGTACAACAGCATTTATTTGTCAGTGTTGTGATTTCACAACGCAGGGCCTCTTCTCTGTCAAAATTACTATCTTCCAATACAAACCCTATTGTTTGACTGCCATTTCGTAAGTGTAAGAGGTTTTTTTTATTATTATTATTATTTCTATTCATTTACATCTCCTACATCTTAAGTTTAGAGAATATATGAGATGGGTAAATCCCAACTCCTAATTAGCTTGATCTTATTGAACGAGATTAACCTTTGTCTTCATTCTAGGAATATTCATATGAGGAAAGCACAAGCAAAACAATTAATTAACGCCATGGGCGGCTCAAACGGTTGGCACTGGACGACTGACTGAAAACTGGCGATCTGAACCCACCGAGCCGTGTCACAGAACAAAGAGCTGGAGATCCACTTCCAAAATTACAGCCAAGAAAACGCCGTAGGGCACAACATACCCCATGACACCCGGGCTCACCACGAGTCAGTGTCGACTCTGTAGCAGCCAGTGAAATGGGTTTATTTGAAAATACATTGGGGGGGGGCAGTATTTTCCAACCAGATTTATAAACAAAAAGGAAAAACAGAAATTCTTCACTAAAAGAATGGCAGAAAAGGAGAATCTAAGCAGTCATCAAGTCCTGCCAAGTCCACCTCCCACATAATGCGGAAGTCGATCTAGGTCTCACTATCCACGTAGCGCAGGCGCAGGTAAGCCTGGCGGCTCACTGGACTGCTAAAATGGCCTCCTGGCTTCTCTCTCCACCACCAGTAATGCTCTTGGCCAATTCACTGTCTACATTGCAGCTAGAGGGAATTTTTCCAAAATGCAAATCTAATCATGAAGTTCCTGCCTATTTTTAATAAAGAAAAATAAGTTAGCATCGTACCCTACAAGGCCTGCCTGCCTCGCGCCCCTTCCCTCCCCCACAGTGGGCCCCAAGTCCTGCTGCAGTCTCAAGGCGGATCTACAGCATCTATGACACGCCCTCACTCTCTCCTTGCCAAGCTACTCTGGGTCATCCCACAGCTCAAATAACGCTGCCCCCAGGAAGTGTACCTGGAGCCCTCAGCCCACTTCCTGAAGCAGCCTGCACTTCTCCCTGGCGGCCCTTCATGATCCTTTGTTCAGTGTCTGTCTTCTCAATTAGACTACAGCCCCTTGAGGATGGGGACCATGTCTGTTTACCGACCACTCCCCCATCCCCAGCACGATGCCTGGCACATACCCGGTGCTGGTATCTTAGCTGAGACGAGCCAGAGCAGAGGGGGCAGGGACCAAAAGAACAGGAACAAGGCAGGGCTGAGGCAACCAGGTTGATCAGTTACAACCAGAGATTCCATTCAAGAACACACCAAGGATGCTGTGGGGAAGGCAGGGCCAGGCCGGCAGTCACAGCAATGTCTCAGGTGCCACTACTACCCCTGGTCTACCTGGTAAATTAATTACACTTTTTATTTTCAAAGAACTAAAGACAAACAGAAAAGTTGCAAAAAAAGTATTAGAAATGAAGTCCCATATGCCCTTCACCTAGATTCACCTCATTGTTCACATTTTGCCACATTTGCTTTGTCTATGTGTAACTATCTGTGCTTAGTGTAAGGAGCCCTGGTGATACAGTGGTTAAAGCACTCAGCTGCTAACTGAGAGGTCAGAGATTCAAATCCACCAGCCACTCAGCAGAGAAAGATGTGGCAGTCTCCTTCCATAAAGACTACAGTCTTGACATATTTAGTGCATGACATAGTGCCTAACGCATTTGACTGCTAACCAGAAGGCTGTCGGTTCAAACCCACCAGCCATTCCTCGGAAGGAAGGTTGGGCGATCTACTTCCGTAGTGATACTGCCTCGGAAACCCAAGGAGGGGTAGCTATGAGTCGGGTTTTTTTTAGAGTTCTACCTTCTAGTTTGATGCATAGTGCCTGGAGTTTTAGGAGCTTGCAATGTACCATCCAATGCATAAGTGGTCTTTATTTGCCTGGAAGGACAGAGAAAGGAGAGTCAGGAATAGCAGGAGGATATGGAATATGTGGCTAATTGTCTCCATGAAAAATTGCCTCCTTTGCTGTGAAATCAAAAGAAATGGATGGTATCTGGATATCATCACTGAACATTATAATCAAAGATTCCATAAAAGAATCCTGGGGAAAATATAGAACAGAATTTCAATTTCTCAAGGACTCCAGACTTCCTAGAGCCATGAAGCTTGAACAAACCCCCGAAACTATTGCCCTGAGATATCTTTAAACTTTAAATTAAAAATATCCCCTGAACTCTTCCTAAAACCAAACAAGAGTTTAGCTTAACTAGTGGGAAAAATGTCTACCTTGACCATTATGCTCTTTTAAGAACTATCTATATGGGATCAGATTGACAACAGCAACTCAAAATATTAGTAGGAACCTTAGAGGGCAGTGAGGAGGAACAATTAGAAATTGTTGTTGTTACGTGCCGTCAGGTCAGACCCGACTCAAAGCGACCCCTCCTTGGGTTTCCGAGGCAGTATCACTCCAGAAGTAGTTGCCGCATCTTCCTTCCAAGGAGAGTGGAAATGGTTACAAAACTCGAGGGATGTGATCCATGTCACTAAATGGCACGTGTAGAAACTGTTGGATTAGTGTGTGTTTTGCTGTGTGTATTCTCAACAACAACAAAATAAATAAAATTATTTAAAAAAAAAAAGACTGTAGGCTTGGAAACCCTATAGGACAGTTCTAGTCTGTCCTATAGGCTCGTATGAGTCGGAATCAACTCCATGCAAAGCATTTTTGGTTTCGGTGTACACTGTTATATGCGTTGTTCTTCTACTCTTTCTTTCCCTGAACCATTTGAGACAAGTTGCCAACATCATGACCCCTTAGTCCTAAATCCTTCAGCACACATCTCCCAAGTACAAGGACATTCTCTTCCACAGCCACAGTGCAATTATCAAATGGAGGAAATTCATCATTGATACAGCACCATTATCTAATATATAACCCATATAAATGTTACACATACATTATATTTGTTACCACACATAAGGTCGCCATGAATTGGAGTTGACTCAACAACAACTAACAAAAACATTCAAATATTACCAATTTGATTTGTGTTGTTAAACAATAACCAATTTGGGGTAGCTAAAAACTTAGTTTAGCCACCTGGGCTGAACCTTTTCCTAGGAGTTCTCCAAAGGTGGAGAATTATTAAAATTAAATAAAAACCTGGGAACGTTTCAGGTAATATAAAATCTCTTGGCTTTTTCTAAAAAGAAGCAAACCAATTCCAAGCACAATCTCAGGATCCATTTGGCCTCTTGAGAATCCTCCAGAGACAATCTCCATGGGTTTAAGAAACTTCAAATAAGATCAAGTCCATCTTTAAGGCATCACTGGGGTGGTCCCTGGTTCCTGGGTGGTGAAAATGGTTAACACAGTTGGTAGGCTTATTGCACAGCACTAGCTCCTTGCCACCTCTCCTGACTGCGCCAAAGTGCAGAAAACCAGAAAAACCAAACCCACTGCCATCAAGTCAATTCCAACTTATAGCAACCCTACAGGACAGAGTAGAACTACTCCACAGGGATTCCGAGGCTATAAATCTTTATGAAACCAGACTGCCTCATCTGTCTCCTGCAGAGCAGCTGGTAGGTTCAAACCACCAACCTCTTGGTTAGCAGCCAAATGCTTTAACCACTGTACCACCAGAGCTCCTCAGGACAAGGACAAGGGCTGGTCACGGGACGAGTACAGCTGGGGGACACCTGGTAAATTAAGTGGCTCTTGGGAGGCTGTTCACACTTGAAAGAGCAATTTAAACTATTTATGATCACTGATGGGTCCTGAATTAGTTATAACTTCCTAAGGAAAAGATCTTGAAATTACCACAATGAGTGCAGTGGAGACGGCTGTTCCATGTTTCTGGAGGTCAAGGAGGAGAACAAGCTATTAGTCTGTATTAAGGGAGAGCCAACTCCATGATAATGGCGTGCTAGCCTGTAATACAAATGCAGACAGCTCGACCTTGACACTATTAAGCTCTGGGCACTTCATCTCCAAAGGAAACAGAAGAGGCCACAGGAGTGCCCTGGGAGATTAGCAGGAGGGCCAGGGTTCAAAACCTCTAAATGAGGGAAGGTTTAATTAGAGAGGCAGCTAATTAGGCAGAAGAAAGGAGAGGGTGAACAGAGGTGTGTACATGGAAAGAAAAGGCCCCTGAGGTGACTGAGTGAGGTACCAAGGGTTCTGAATTAGACTTTTCTAACACAGCCTTGAGGTCGCTTTTGGAAAATGAATTGCCAGTGGATCAACAAATTCTTGGAGGAAATAAAAGACTGGGCCCAGAAGAGCCATTTCAACACATCTAAATAAATAAATGTTCAGAATTGACGGAAGCTTTTAACCTGTTAAGAACTGTATTTGATTCAGAAGACTAGATAGAGGGAGTCCCAGATCCAGTCATTTAGGGTTGTGGGGAAATTGGCACTGGCTAGAAAGGGGTGAAGGTCCCTGAGTGGTACGAATGGTTAAGTGCTCAATTACTAACCAAAAAGTTCAAAACCCACCCAGAGGCACCCAGAAGAAAGGTCTGGCTATCTGCTTCTTCCACAAAGACTGCAGCCAAGAAAACCTTGTGGAGCTCAGTCCTGCTCTGTAACACGGAGCCTCCATGAACCAGGCTCAACCCAAAGGCCACAGGTCTAGAAAGGGCTGATGGAATACGCTAATGCAAGATTGGCAACAACGGCTGGGGCCAATTGGCCTGCCCTGTCCACAAGCCAGGAGTGATGTTTACATTCAGAAACAGTTGGGCAAAAAGTCAGAAGAAGGATTGTATTTCACAACACATGAAAATTGAATGAAAATCAAGCTTCCGTGTCCATAAAGTTTTATTGGAACACGGCAGCATCCGTTTGTTTCTGTACTGTTGGTCTCTGCTCTGGCACAGAGACTGTGTAACCCACAACTCTAAAATATTTACTTTCTGACCCTTTTCAGAAAAAGCTTGCCAAGCCCTGCCCTCATGTGTTGTCAGTGTTAAGTATTTTTGGTGTGGTAAAGGCCCAGGACAGGGGTCAGGTGCTGCACATCCCACATCCAGTGTCTGGGCTGCAGCTGGAGGACCACTGAAGCCTTTGCCAGCGTCCCAGGCCTGGGCCCTGAGAGGAAAGCAGGTGAAGATGCTCAAAAGCATGAAAGTAAAGGCTTGAGTGTCCGTTAAGAGGACCACAGGCTGCGGCAGACCCAAATCTGGGCTGACCCGTGGGCTGCGGGGCTCTTGTAGGGGTTCCCAACAGGATGCAGCGAGCATGCTCCAGCTCCTCCCTGTACAGGCACCGGTGGGTGAGCAAAAGCTGTCTGTGCCTGGAGCCAGCAGTTTACCACAATTGCCAGCATGTCAAATGCCAAGGGGCATAAGACCCTTCTCAACTTTATAAGGAAGTTCTTTGGGGGAGAAATGCTTGGATATTAAGGAAAAAATATTCATACAAATACAGTATACAGAATTGTAAATTCATATATATATGTTATTGTTGTTGTTATGTGCCGTGGAGTCAGACCCAACTCATAGCGACCCCTCCTTGGGTTTCCAAGGCAGTATCATTACGGAAGTAGACTGCTCAACCTTCCTTCTCAGGAGTGGCTGGTGGGTTTGAACCACCAGCCTTCTGGTCAGCAGTCCAGTGCCTTAGGCACTACGCTACCAGAGCTCCTGTGGTAATAGCTTATTATCCTTAAAAGAAAGAAAAACATAGAGTTCAAAAGAAATATGATATCTGTGAAAACAGTTGCAGTGGCCGTACATTTATGTCTCTAACACAAGCAGAACGATACAAGCTCTGTGTTCATCATCTGTGGGGTCTCTGTTATTGTTGTTGTTAGGTGCCATCACGTCGGCTCCAACTCATAGTGACCCCATGTACAACAGAAGGAAACACTGGCTGGTGACGTGCCAGCCTCACAGTCCTTGCTGTGCTTGAGCCCATCATTGCAGCCACGATGTCAGTCCATCTTGTTGAAGGCCTTCCCCTTTTTCGCTGACCCTCTACCAAACATGATAGCCTTCTCCAGAGACTGGTCCCTTCTGACAACCTGACCAAAGAAGGTGAGACCAAGTCTGGCCATTCTTGCTTCTAAGGAGCATTTGGGCTGTACTTCTTCCGGGACAGATTTGTTCATTCTCCTGGCAGTCCATGGTGTGGTCTCTAGTATTTTCATTCTTGATAAAGAAGAGAAAAAAAAAAAAAAAACCTCACTGCCCTTGAGTCGAATCTGACTCATAGCAACCCCTCCTTGGGTTTCAGAGGCGGTACCGCTACGGAAGTAGATTGCCCAGTCTTCCCTTTGCTAAGATGTGTGTTGCTACGCTCTGCCACTAGGGGGAAGCATGACCCATTATTTTACCTCTTTTTTTAGCTTTCATGTATCCCTACTACCAATGTGTTGCACTCACAGGGAAACGTATAATAAACAATTATATAGTGTATGATACAATATATATATTATCTATAATATATAATAAAGGAAGGAGCTCTGGTAGCATAGTGCCTAAGGCACTTGACTGCTAACCAGAAG
>NW_006921589.1:10227277-10232470 GCF_000298275.1 Orycteropus afer afer
CTGGCAGTTCAAACCCACCAGTCACTCCTCAGAAGGAAGATGGGGCAATATACTTCCGTAGTGATACCGCCTCAGAAGCCCAAGGAGGGGTTGCTATAAGTCGGGTCTGACTGGACGGCACATAACAACAACAGCAACAACAACAACAGTGGCACAGTAAGGAGCTCTGGTGGCACAGTAGATAAGGCATTTGGCTGCTAACCAGAAGGTCAGCAATTCAAACCCACCAGTTGCTCCATGGACGGAAGATGGGGCGATCTACTTCCATAAACATTTACAGCCTCCAAAACCTGATGGAGGTCACTGTGAGTCAGGACTAACTCTATGACAGTGAGTTTGGTTTGGTTTTGGCAGCACAATGGTTAAGCTCAGCTGCTAGCCAAAAGGTCAGCAGTCTGAACCCACCATCTGCTCCTTGTGAGAAAGATGAAGCACTCTGCTTCCATAAAGATTACATGCTTGGAAACAGGGCAGTTCTATTCAGTCCTATAGGGTCAGAATTGACTTGTTGGCAGTGGGTTTTGTTTTCCTATATTATATACAACATACAATGATCTATTGTACATAACATGTAATACATAGTATATGTACTACACAATGTAATACAAACATGTATTGCATATATACTATATAATTTGGGAGAAAGTGAGGAATGTGTCCTCTGCACAGGTAAATCAAGTGTCCCTGCAGCATCAAAGACTCTGTCAGTATTTACGGGTTCCAGCTGAAACAATAGAGCAATGCTGCTTAATGTCAAGGGCTGACAGCCGTCCCACCAGAAAGTTCCAGGAAGGGCTTGGTCCACCTAAAAGTCTGAGTGGCCCCTGATGGACTGTAGAAGGAAGGAGAGGAATTGTGGGATGGACAGAGGCAGTAGACAAGGTCCCTGAGAGATGTCAAATCTAAATCAGAGACCAAGAGACTGCAAAGAACACAAATCCAGAGGCCAGAGAGCTGAGAGGACCCTGCAGAGTCCCAGGAGTTTACTTTAGGGCAAGTTCAGAGCTGCAGGCAATGCCAGGTCAAGGTAATAAACAGCAGCAAACGGACACTACAAATAGCTCAATGGCAGTGGACAGCACATTCAGACTCTCAAAAATGTGACTTCAAGTCTCTTCCCAAAATAAGAGCAGGAGTGGCAGGAGGGAGATTAAAATTCCATCCCAGTCAGACATTCTGAACATAAAGCCCTGAATGCCTCAGTGCAATTCACCAGAAAATTTTTCAGTTGGCATCTAGCATCTATCTGCCTCTGGGGCGAGGCTGGGAAGTGCTAGAAATGAAGGGCTTTCCCCAATCTGGAAATCTGGGTGTGAGGGACGTTTCCCAGGGTGACTGAACAACCTGCTGCCACAATCAGGACGCAAGGGGCCTTCTGCATGCTCCGTGCTCAGGAACCACGTGCACAATGGCTTGGCATCATCACACTCTTCCTGGAAATCACGTCTTGTCATCCCCATAGAAGACCTATCTGGTAGGTACTAATATCATGCCCATTTCATAGATGAAGAAGCAGACTGTGAAAGCTCGAGAAACTTGCCTGAGGTCACAGTAGTGAGTGGAAGTGCCAGGACTTGACACTAAAACCCTTCTCACTCAAATATCACCCGCTCCTCCTGCTACACCTGCTGCCTCCAAATACAAGAACTGTGTCTATGAGAGCCAAGAAGCCTATAAGAACAAAAGCCATGGTCTTGTTGTTGATTGCCATCAAGTCGGATTCAACTCACCGGGACTCCGTGAGTGCAGATAGAGCTGTGCCCCATAAGGTTGCCAAGGCTGTGACTTTGGAGGCAGACCACCAGGCCTGTCCTTCTGAGGCACATCTGGAGGGTTCAAACAGCCAACCTTTTGGCTAGTAGTCAAGCGCTTAGCCGTTTCTGCCACCTAGAGACTCTAAAATGACCAAAATTAGAGTCTAAGATTGGTATCTATTAAAACCGCCAAAGATAAACAATGCAGGTTATCCAAATGGGGCCAGAGGCCATGCAGAAAAGAACAGGAATGAAGGGAGAAGGGAGGAAAGGAGTGGACTGGCAAGAATCCCGGGGACGAAGGAAGGGAGAAGATGGCACTGAATCCAAGGGATCACCCCAAAGCAGGAGTAGGAGGCCCTGCGGGGTTTGACAGCCAAAAGTCCAGAGAGATTCTTTGCTTGGCCAAAGAACGAAGCTGAGAAAAGTGCCCAGAGCCTAATGAGAGCTCACTAAGTGGCTGGGGAAGGAATCAGGAAGAAACCAGAGTTCTTTGCAAGGGCTCAGAGATTGACAGAGGGAGCCAGGTGGTTCCAGGTACTGACCAGAAACAAAGACACTGAGAGTGTCCAAATTAGGTTTCTCTCCACTGTAGCACAAAGCTACATTCATTTTCTAATTGCCTAAACCTGTTAGGCTCTGCCCTCCACAGTTCTCAGCAGGTCAGAGAGCAATAGTTTTGTTTCTGCTTAGAAGGCTCAGTGTTGGCAGGGGTTGAAGCAATTCTAAAGGCCAGCATCCAAGGACCAAGGAGGAAACTCTTGAAGGCTCCTGGTGAGATAACAGGAGAGCACCACCCTCACCCCACCCCACCCCACTCCCATGCAAGATGCAAAGGGAGCCAGGCAAGCTGGCTGCTAGACACCCGCCATCCTCCTTCCACCACACATAGGCCCAGAGTTAACGATCCAGCCTGGGATTTGCTGTTCTTCCCATGTGTCTTAGTCTCCTAGTGATGCGATAACAGAAATGCCACAAGTGGGTGGCTTTAATGATCAGAAATTGATTTCCTCACAATTAGGAGGTCAGCTGTCTGAATTCTGGGCACCAGCCCTAGGGAAAGGCTCTCTCAGCTCTGGGGGAAGTTATGTCTCAGCTCTGCAGCCCTGGTGTTCCGAGGTTCTCTGGGGGTCTCCACAGGGCATCTATTTTCCCCCCATTTGTCCTTGCTCCTCTGTGTCCTTATATCACTCAGAAGGGATTAGGTGTGGGGCACACCCTACACCAGTATGGCCTCATTCACATAACAAAGAAAACCCTATTCCCAAACAGGATTAGATCCACAAGTATAGGGGTTAGGATTCCAAAACAAATTTTAGGGGTCATCATTCAGTCCGAAGCACCACCCCTCCTGCCTGTGAACAAGAGAAAGATGGATGGTTTCTTAACAGTAGGAAATGACCATGCCTCCCACTGGAAGAGAGGTGAAAGATGGAAAAAAAAAAAAAGTGATAAATCTGAGAGAAATTTCGAGCAGTGAGGCTGGAAGATAGATGCCCTGTGGAGATCGCCTCATGAGAAACCTCAGTGTCCCTCCCCTGCAGGGACTGCTGGCTGCTGCCTGGCAAGTCCTGCCTTCATTCATGTTCTTCGAGCAAAGGAGGGGTCAGCCAGGGACCTGAGACAAGTGCTCGGGGCAGGAATCTGGTGTCCAGCTTCACCCTGACCTAGTCGCACCTGAATGATCTGTTCATCAACAACTACTGTCACTGTGGTTTCTTTCCACCCAGGATGCTTTCCCCAGGATGCTGTCCTCTGTTCGCTGGTCCCTGTGGTCCTCTTGGGGCTTTCAAACACAGCAGGGACACTGTAAGTGGGGACCCTAGCTCAGGCTTCCTTCAGAGGCCCTCACAGCTCCAGCTCTGCAGTGAACTGATCAGAAGTGACTAAGCCAGGCAGGCCAAGGGCAGTCTTGTAAGGCCCTCCATATGGATATTAATAAGTGTTCGAAGTTCTCTTCCTATGGAGGTTTGGACCTATGGAGGTCATAAGCTGGGAGAATATGAGTCTGGCACTACTGCTGGTCATCTTATCTGCTTTCCAAGAACAAAGCCAGAGAGAAGAAGAGCTAAGAAGACAACAAATTCCTGACAACATAAATTATGTTCCTGGATCCAGATATGCCTAAAGCTAGTTCCTAGGCATTTAACTGCTAACCAGAAGGTTGGGCAATCTATTTCTGTAGTGATATCACCTTAGAAACCCAAGGAGGGGTCGCTATGAGTCGGATGCGAATCGACAGCAGTGAGTTTGGTTTTTTGGTTTTGGAGATCACTTCTTGGACTTCTCAATCACATGAGTCTTGCTGTTCAATCTAGTTTGGGTTTAGTTTCTGCAACTTGGAGCCAAAAACAGTCAGTATTAACGTATCCCTCTCTACCAGCCATATCCCACTCCCCACTTCTGCCTTTGCTCATACAATTGTTTACCCTTCTCTCATCTCTATGTATTTAATTTGAAAATCTTTTCTGAACCCAAGTGTCAGCTCCATGAAGCCTTCCCTGACCCTCTCCTATGCCAACTCATCTCTTCCCCTCACCAGTCTCCTGGCACATTCTCTGTGCTCTTCTGTGACCATCAGGATTACATTCAGCTGTAAGAAATAGAAAACCTGACTCACAATGGCTTAAATAGAGATTTCTTTTTCTCACATAACAAAAAGTCCTAAGGAAAGCAGCTGCCAGCTTTGATTTGAAGGCCTGACGGTATCGGGGACAGCATCTCTACAGTGGCCTCTATCTTGGGCTTGTTGCCTCATGGTCACAAGAGGGCTGCTTCATATCCAGGCATCACACTTGCTTTCCAGGCAAGAAGAAGGGAGAAGCAGCAGGACCAGCTGCTTCTCTTATTCTACTGGGAGAACAAAAGCTTCCTAAAACCCACCAGCAGATTTTACTTACAACTCATGCCCCAAAGTACATCACTAACCACTTCTAAGCTGCAGTACCTGTTGCCATCAAGTGATTCCAACTCTTGGGGACCCCATGTGGTACAGAGTAGAACTGCTCACAGAATTTTCTTGGCTGAAATCTTCATGGAAGCAGATCACCAGGCCTTTCCTTCATGATCCCACTGGGTGGGTTTGAACTGCCAACCTTTAGGTTAGCAGTTGAACACAAACCATTTGCATCACCCACAGACCTTCTCATTGCAATGTTGTTGTTGTTGTCGTTGTTGTTGTTGTTGTTGTTGTTAGGTGACGTCAAGTCATCTCCGACTCATGGCGACCCTATGCACAGCAGAACGAAACACTGCCTGGTCTTGTGCCAGCCTCACGATCTTGCTATACCTGAGCCCATCGTAGCAGCCACTGTATCAATCCATCTTGTTGAGGGCCTTCCCTTTCCTCGTTGATCTTCCATTTCACCAAGCATGATATCCTTCTCCAGGGAATGGTTCCTTCTGATAACATGGCAGAGTCTGGCCATTCTGTTGTTTG
>NW_006921589.1:10234085-10253503 GCF_000298275.1 Orycteropus afer afer
CTGCTGCAACCACTTTGAATTATCTTCAGCAAAGGTTTACTTGCATGTGATATTAATGATATTATTCAATAATTTCCACATTCTGTTGGATCACCTTTCTTTGGAATGAACACAAACATCAACCTCATTGCAATGGAAGGTAGAAAATGGGCTTTTAACTCTCTCAGTCTCTATAATGGATAAGGAAAGGGAAAAAGGGGTTGAGAATATCTGTTAGGTCAGCCTAAGAATAGTGCCTACACCTCTTTCTTAAGGCCCTAATCACAGTAGTATTTTCATTATACTTTTTTGCATACTAAGCCCTGGGCTCCATCTGGGAAGGACCTGAGTTCTCCACCACTGTACATCCACAGGGCTAGCAGCACCACTCTGATGGTTAAGCTCACTGCGTGTGCACGTGGTCTTATGCACAGGCTCTCGGGCCTCCTGGTGGGCGGAGCAGACGCTGGGCGGCAGTGATGCCGTGAAATGAGCACTCCTCTTTGATCTCTGAGCTCTCATTTGGAAATTCACCTAGATGGAGTAGAAAGAGAGCAGGTATGCAGATTCCCACACCTTGTCTAACCATTGGAAGTGCTAAACCATTTCTATTTGAGGTCCTTGTGATCAAGAAAGGCTTACTGGCAGGAGTGCCTATGGGTGCCTCCAAGGCAAGTAACTATGGGAATGAAGAATTAGCTTTGTCCCCAACTCTCCCCTTGGAGGAGGAAGACTTAGAACAAAAGCAACAGTGACATTGCCAACAAACCCAGATGTTGGAGAAACCTTGGATTAAGCCTCACGGGCCCTTGCCTCCAAATCCTAAACTATTGCATTAACGCAGGCTCAACCTGCAGAATTGAATTTAAATCCAGCTCTTGAATGCTTGCCCTGCTTTGGACTCTTCCCTACACCTAATCTCATTTTGTCCTCAGAGTGCTGAAAATAATGGTGCTGCAGCTGCTGTGGAAAGTGACTTTGTGAGCATTTTTTACATTAGAAAGGCTCTTAATAAAGCAAAAGTGCTTTAAGTGCTGGAGTCTCTTCCTCTCCATTCCTCCTGCCCAGACAGTCAGTGGCATGTTACAGTTCAAAACGTCTGTGGCCTGCTGCAATAAAGCACAGCACAGCACCAGGAGGGGTGGGGGTGCTGAGGGTTTGAATACAGACTCACATACCACCACCACACAAGGAGGAAGTAGAGACAGGGAGTGGGTAGCCACATCTTTATAGCCCAAACTCTTTTCCTTCACCACCACTCGTACTCATCAATAAAATAATAATAACAAACCAAACCAAACCCATTGCTGTTGAGCCAAACCAACTCATGGTGATCCGCTATGTTACAGAGTAGAACTGCCCCATAGGGCTTTCTTGGCTATAAGCTTGATAGAAGAAGATTGCCAAGGCTTTTTTCTGTGGCACCACTGGCTAGGTTCCAACTGCCAACCTTTAGTTAGTAGCCATTGCAAACCACATGCCCCTTGATAATATAATGCTGTTGTTGTTGTTGTGTGCCGTCGAGTCAGACCCAACTCATAGCAACCCCTCCTTGGGTTTCCGAGGCAGTATCACTACAGAAGTAGATTGCCCAACCTTCCTTCCAAGGAGTGGCTGGTGGGTTTGAACTGCCAGCCTTCTGGTTAGCAGTCAAGTGCCTTAGGCACTATGCCACCAGAGCTCCTTGACTTCCCTAAGGGTCTGAAAAAAAACCAAACCCACTGCTGTTGAGTCAATTCCAACTCATAGCAACCCTTTAGGACAGAGTAGAACTCCCAAGCCTGTAAATCTTTATGTAGGCAGACGGCCTCATCTTTCTCCCGCAGAGTGCCTAGTGGGTTCAAACCACTGATCTTTCAGTTAGCAGGCAAATGCCTTAACCACTTCATCACCAGGACTCCTTCCCTAAGGATCTGGGCACTGTTATTACCCCTGTTTTACAGATGATGGAATGGAGGTTCAAATATCCTGGGTCATTTAACCTGGGATCACATAGCTAATGAGTGGGGCACCTAGACTCTAACCCTGGTCTCTCACACCAAAATCCAGTCTCTGGAGAACTCACGAAACCCCACCTACTGCCTAGGCCACCTGAATATTAGTGTAGGGCAGTAGTTCTCAGTCTGGGGGCGTGGATAGAACCACCTGGGGAGTTCTAGGGACCCTACCCAGACCCTTTAAATCTGAATCTCTGGAGCTGAAGTACCTGTACTACAAGTTAAGTAGGTAAGATGCCCTTATTGGAATCAGAGCCCCTGGAGTTGAGGGTTGGCACCATACCTCACCAACAGTTTGACTTTAGGGTCTAATCAACCTGGCTGATCAGCCTTAGAAGGCACATCAGCCTGTAGATGCAAATCTGCCATGTTAACTCTGAAGGGCTCTAAGACATGTGACAACATGAGCAGACCAGGGCCAAATCTGGTACTCCGAGAAGTGCAGCAAGAGCCACGATGCTATGATTTGTCACTTCTTCCACTGGTCCATCTACTCATTTGACAAGCATTTACTAAGTATTTAATACGTGCATGTCTCCTCAGCTAGAGAAGGATGAAGACAGATAGTTGATGGTGCCCTTTCAGGCATCTTCCATCCAAAGGAATTATCTTGCAGTTCCTGCCCTCCATCCACTTACAATCTAGCCAAGGGGAGCAGCTGGCATAAGAAAAACAATAGCATATATACATCAAGTGCCAAATGAGGAGCACAGAGCAGGAGGTCCTCAAGAATTCTAACAAGAGCATGATCCCTGAGGTCCAGAAGCTCCATGCAAGGGGGAGGACCTGATGCAGAGGACATCAAACTCAACTGATATTCCATACTACATAAAAACATTGTTCCACATCCTACTTTGATGAGTGGCGACTGGGGTTTTAAAAGCTTGCAAGCAGCTGTCTATATGCACTGATGGCTCTCTCCCTATCTAGAGCAAAGAAGAATGTACAAAACCAAGGATGCATGGAAACAATTAGTCCAAGTGACTGGTACACCATGCAATTCTCAGCCTATATAACTATGAGACCAGAAGAACTAGATGGTGCCCAGCTACCTCTGTCAACCACTCAGAGGGGGATCTATGTAGGAGATCCTGGATAGAGAGGGAGAACAATGTGGAACAAAACTCAAAATCATAAAAAAAAAAATATTTTTAAAGATCAGGTTTGCTGGTCTGATAGAGCCTGGTGAGAGCCCTGAGACTATGGCCCCTAGCTGCCCTTTAGGCCTGGAATTGAACCCACTCCTGTGAATTCCAGCCAAACAACAGACAGGCATATGAGGTCAACATTTACAGTAGGTAGATACACTCCTTGGAGAGAACAATCATGGGAGAACAGAAGTGCAGTGTTTGCATAGGGAGAACCTCAGGGGGTGGGAGTGCATGGGAGGGATGGACACAGGGAAGAGGTAACTATGGGGAGGGAGTGGAAAGAGAGGTATTACATTGTGGGGACATGTCTCAATGTCGTGAGAAAAAATGTATATGAACTGCTATATGGAAAATGAATTTGCTCTGTAAACTTTTTCCCAAATCACAATAAAAATTTAAAAAAAAAAAAAAAATGGGGAGGACCTGAGCAGGGCTTTGCAATGCCAGGCAGCCTTCCCACTGGGCAGCTGAACCCAACGTGTGCCAACCACCATGCACACACACACACACACACACAGAGAGGAAAACCTGCCCCATCCCAGTCAGCTCCAGCCCATGAAGGACTGGGAACAGGTAGCAAGACGGTACTGATGATGGAGAGGAAGAGCAATCAGAAAGGCCAACCATCCTCGGCAGCTGGGTGACCAAAGAGCAGCAGGCATCTCCAGCCTCATCAGAACATCCTCAGAAGATGCAAAGACCCAATTTTCTCACCTAAGAAACCAGGAGAATAGTACCTTTCTCACAGTGCCATTGGGAGATCAGCTGTTATACAATGGCCACCATCTCCACCACTACTGTCAAGCACTGGCCAACCCCGGTGCTCAACACTTCACCCACTCTGATCTCAGTGAATCTTCCCAATGATGCTCAGAAGGGCATCATTATTATACCTCGTTGTCCAGAGAAAGAAACTCATTCTCAGAAAGGTAAGCAATTTTTTTCAGATCACATAACTAATCAATGGCACAGCTAACTCAAGCCCAGTCCCTCCAATTCCAGTCTATGCAGTAAACCACAACACTGTACAACAGCAGTTGTAACCTGGAGTCTGCAGACCTCCAAAAGGCCTGTGAACTTGGATGGGTAAAATATATATATATATATTTATATATCTTTTTTCAGTGACATATCAGGGGAGAAAGAGGGAGGCAGTGGGCATCTTCATCTCCTGCAGGGAAATATTTTATTGACACTGATGATCCATGGTGATAATAAAAGCAAGACTGGCTTTTAATGTTGTTATTGTTTTTAAGCTTTCTACAGACGATGTACTTTTTCACAGGTGGTTGAGCGGTAGAATTCTCACTTTCCATGCCAAAGGCCCAGGTTAGATTTCCGACCAACGCACCTCACACTCAACCACCACCTCTCTATCAGTGGAGACATTTATGTTGCTATGATGCTCAGCAGCAGATTACCCAATCAGCTAAATAAGCAAAGGTTTACTTGTGCTTACTTACTAAGAACAACACAACGCACTGCCCTCGAGTTGGATCTGACTCATAGCAACTTCTCCTTGGGTTTCCAAGGTGGTATCACTACATAAGTAGATTGCCCAACCTTCTTTCTGAGCAGTGGCTGGTGGGTTTGAACCGCCAGCCTTCTGGTTAGCAGTCAAATGCGTTAGGCACTATGCCACCAGACCTCCTTCTTACTAATCGTTGTCGTCGTCGTTATATGCCGTCGAGTCGGATCCGACTCATAGCGACCCCTCCTTGGGTTTCCGAGGCAGTATCACTACGGAAGTAGATTGCCTCATCTTCCTTCCGAGGAGTGGCTGGTGGGTTTGAACCGCCAGGCTTCTGGTTAGCAGTCAAGTGCCTTAGGCACTATGCTACCAGAGCTCCCTTCTTACTAATAGGTAGCAAATAATTTCACATGAGTTCCCCATATCTTTATGTAGTGAAAATATGTAAAACAATTTGCTACAGATTAGTAAGTAAACTCAAGTAATCCTGTGTTTACCTTGCTTACTAGGTACTCCATCCCTGTCAGGAACTGTAAATTTGAAAAGAGGCTTTCATTCTGTAGGAAGGTGCTGTGGGGTTTGGAGAGGCAGATGCCAGCCATATGCAGAAGCAGAATCTTTGATGTGATAAAAATAAGTGAAATTGTTCACTACAGGTTAGTAAGCACAAGTAAGCCCATGCTTATCTTGGGTAGTCTGACACTGAATGCTGCATAGGTTTCAGTAGAGCTACCAGACTAAGGTAGAACAGGAAGAAAGGCCTGACTACTTACTTCTGAAAATCAGCCAATGACAGCCCTGTGGATCTGTAAAAAGGCTGTGGTCAACTAGCCAATGACAGTCCTGTGGCTCTGTATAAAGGGTGTGGCCAATCAATCAGCCAATGACAGTCCTGTGGATCTGTAAAAAGGGTGTGGCCAAAGGATTGTCTGACCTCCTCCAACTCACAATGGGGAGGAAGATCAAAGTCAATAGCAGCAGCCCAAAGCTGATTCCTATGAGGCAGAGCTCAGACATGCTGCCACCTCTAACCTTTTAACAGATTCTGAAACCAACCATCCTTCCCACAACACTCTCTACTGCTCTGCTAATTTCAATAATTCATTGCTGTGGACACACAGAACTCACAGACAATAGACTATGGAGTTTACTAGGGAAGTAACAGGTTACAATTCAGGATCAGAAACAACTCAGGATACAATTCCTCAATCAGGACAGCGTCTTCTCAGCCATGCTGCGGGCATGCTTCTCACTGGCCTCGGCCTCTGCCCCGCTTGGGCAAGTGTTACAAAAGTCTTTTAGCTTTGCCCATAGGTGCCCAGAGAGGCCACTGTGCCAGCAAGCCTCCTACCTGAGGGCTCTCAGCTTTCTCACTCCATGGGCAGGGAAGCCTGCCACTCTGGCTAATGATGTTCTCTTGATTCTGCTGCCTCTAGTGCTGCCGTCTCTGCTGTCTCTGTCTGTCTCTGTCTGTCTCTCTCTCTTACCTGGATCAAATAAGTTCAGTGCAGTAATCTCGGGTCCAAAGCACATGCTCCACTCCTTGGTCTTTTTACTTCATGGTAGTGAGACACCCCCCTTTTCTGCCTCTGGGGTGGCTCGTTTTAAGCCTAGCAGAATGGTAAAACTGACCAATCCCCACATTAGGGTTCCATATACCTTATTTGCACGGTTCCACCCTCGAGGGTGACATGTACTTTTTTACATCATTAGCAAGCTATCCACTCACATTTGCCTAGTCCCACCCAGTCATCTGGTGGGAGTCATAGACTATGGCTACCAAACCAAATCCACTGCCATCGAGTCAATCATGACTCATAGCAACCCCCAGTGGGTTCCCAAAGCTTTAAATCTTTACGCAAGTAGATTGCCCTATCTTCCTCCTGCAGAGCAGCTGGTGGATTTGAACCACTGACCTTCTGGTTAGCAGTCAAATGCCTTACCCATGACACCACCAGAGCTCCTTTAGACCAAGGCTAAAAGAGCTATATTAAGTAATTCACTGCTGCACAGGATCACAACAGTCCAATTCACGGCCGATCACGGAGATGGCACAGGATCAGTCATTTCGTTCTGCTGTGCGTGGGGTTGCCATAGGTCAGGGGCCAACTTGACAGCTGCTAACAACAACTAAATGGACAAAATTAAATTAAAATGTAATAGTTTCCTCAACTATGAATGTAGGCACACCCCCATGGAAGTGTTAACATTATGTGTGACTGTGTCACCAACAGAAATCTCAGCTATATCACATCACACTGTTGCAGATATCTCAAAACACAGTTTATCCTCATCAGAGCTTCAAAATTATGGTGACTGCAAGACTGTTGCTGGATCTTGTTGTTTAATGGGTTAATCGGTCAGAGTAGCTATCACTGTAGTACCTATCACTGCATTCCCAAATTTGATATTTTGTTTTCAGTGGTTACACAGCCACATTTCAATAGGGCTGTTTTCTTTTGTAACCTTATATATTATAAAAGGGGTCCCTCAGCTCCACCAGACACACACAAGATGATATACACTCTCACAGGTAAAAGCCTACATAAATACTGCAATCTTTGTGCTAATTTACTTTATGTGTTTGTTTCTTATTTCCCAAATTAATTGCCAGCTCCTTGAGAGCATGGACCAAGTCATCTAGCTCTTTGTTTCTTCCATGGCCCTTAAAAAGAGTAGTCACTCAATCACTGTGTGTTGATTGACTGGCTGATAGAAATGTTTCCAGCTTCAATGGTCTAAATCCAGTATGACA
Organism: Orycteropus afer afer; assembly: GCF_000298275.1. Classification (NCBI taxonomy): domain Eukaryota; kingdom Metazoa; phylum Chordata; class Mammalia; order Tubulidentata; family Orycteropodidae; genus Orycteropus; species Orycteropus afer. Next base: position 10,241,439 of record NW_006921589.1, read on the forward strand.
GCCAGTGACCATGAGACCAACAATACATGGGAGGAGGAAAGGAATTGAGATCTTACATATGGTTGGTGGACTCTAGGGGTGTGGTGCTGGAGCTCGCTTCTTAGAGACTAAAGATAGCTGTAGGATGAAAAAATCCATGGGAATTTTCCATCAAGACTGATAGGGTAGAGAAAATGTCCAAATGTCATGGGAACTGAAACAGGCTCCAAGTTGGGAAAATACCCTGGACAAGCTGGCATCATTTTGTACACACTGGAAGCCTTATGAAATAATGCTGGGCAGCCTGGGGACCCAGTTTCTTGCAAAGAACCCCACTCCACACACAACATTGTATAGCTGTTGACCGTCTGGTACTAGGGAGCTTAAGAGGGGTCTGGGACCCTCAGCTGTAGCTAATGGCAAGAGACTCTGACTGTTCTAGTATCTTTGCTGTGTGATAAATCCCCAAGACTTCCTGGCAAAAAAGCAAGCACCATTTTATTTGGCTCACTGGTTCTATGGAGGGATTCAGAAGTAATCCAGCAGGGATGGCTCTCCACCATGTTTAGAGCCTCCACTAAACCAAAAAGCCAAACTCATTGCTGTCGAGTAGCTTCGACTAACAGCAACCCTCCTTGGGTTTCTAAGGGAGTATCTCTACGGAAGTAGATTGCCCAACCTTCCTTCCGAGGAGTGGCTGGTGGGTTTGAACCTCCAGCCTTCTGGTTAGCAGTCAAGTGCCTTAGGCACTAAGATGCAAATGGCTTTCAAGTAGGCTTCTTCCTTCACTGGACAAGTGGCTGAGCCAGGACTAACCACCGAACACCAACACTTATCCTCTCCATCTGTCTCACAGCATGAGAAACCCCAGGGGGCATCTCTGGAGAGAGAGCATTGCAAGAGGGCCAAGTGGAAGCTGCATGGACTTTTTTTTATTTCTTCCTCCCCACATCCTCATTTTTCTTCTTTTTCCGCTAAAGATTGATTTTATTTGAAAAAAATGAATACATGATTTCTCAGAAAATTGTTTTATTACACACATTTATTCAAACATTTATGCCCTAAACTTTCTAATGTTACAAGTATTTTTAAAGGCAGTAAATAGCATACAGGAGCCCTGATGACATAGTGGATAAGGCATTTGGTTGCTAACCAGAACGTCAGTGGTTCAAGTCCACCAGCCGTTCCACAGAAGGAAGATGGGGAGATCTGTTTCCTTAAAGATTTACAGGCTAGGAAATCCAATGGGGATCATTATGAGTCAGAAATTGACTTGATAGCAGTGAGTTTTTAATTTATTTATTTAAAAGATACATGGTAAGCATCTCAGACAGGCCCTAAATTAGAAAAGAGGTTTGATGACAGGTAAGAGTTGTATGATTACCAACATGAGAATTCTAGTCCTGCAAATATCTACTAGGTTGATTTCTGACTAATAATTTAATCAACCAGCGTCTAAATTTCTGCATTTGAAATTCAAAACGTTTGATCTAATTATTTTCTCTATTGTGTAATTGTATTAATTGTTGAGTACAAGCTGATTGGGATAGATGCTTTTTTTATTTAATATTCATTAGTTATCTCCATTTATCCTTTAATAATGTTTTGCATATTCTTGCCTTTACTGACTAGTTGATAACATTCTTTTTTTTTTTTTTTTATTGTGCATTAGGTGCAGGTTTACAGAGCAGAGTTTGTTTTACATTCAACATTTCATGTACATTTAATTTCACTCCCCATTTACCATCCCCAACCCTACCCAGTCTCCTCCCCTCCCTGCCCAGTAACCTCCCACCCCCACCCCCACACCCCTCATAGTTATGCACTCCTGTGTGTCCTGCATTTCCTCCCTGCAAATGTTACCCCTCTGGTGCTCCATGGTCAATTGCTCCAAGGGATGCATTTCCATAGAGTATGTGGGTGCGTCACCCTGAATTGAGTGGTCTGCATGGACATCTTGTTTACTATTGGGCTGAAAGCCAGCCCCTGAGAGTGAGTTTTATTCCAGGCCAAAAATGTATCCCAGGGCCATAGTAATGGGGGTCTCACCAGTGCATGGACTTTTCTGACTCAGCCTTTCTGCCAACATGTAGTGGTTGAAGCAGACACGAGTCTGCCCAGATTCAAGAAAAACAGATAAATGGCCCCCTCAATGGAAGGAGGGTCAAAGAATGTTGGAGCTACGTCTTAAAACCATCTCCTTGACCAGAACATTGCTGCTCTCAAGTTTAGAGATAATATCTAGAGCCACAAGTGGGCCAGACATGGACTGGTCTCTGGCCTAGTGGGAGAAAAGAGGGTAGTGAGTGTCCCCAGCAAACCCTTCAGAGTACAAGAGTGCATCAACCCTGCCCCAAGAGGCACCCCACAAAGATCTCAGTCACCAACAACCTGCTTCCAGAAACCCCTCATAAATGAAGAGACCTCTCTCTCTACACACACAAACACACACACACACACACACACACAAAACTCACTGCCTGTAGAGTGAATTCTGACTCATAGCAACCCTCAATGGGTTTCCAAGGCAACAAATCTTTATGGAAGTAGATTGCCCCATCTTCTTTCCTTGAAGCGGCTGGTGGATTTGAACCACCAACCTTCTGGTAAGCAATCAAATGCCATAGACATGCATTACCAGAGCTCCTCTCTCTATCTCTCTCTCTCTGGCCCTCTCTCTCTCCTTCTCTCTCTCTCTCTATATATATACATGTACATGTGTGTGTGTATATATATATACATATTATATATACATATATATACACATGTCACATATGATTGCTGTCACTAACCACCCCACTTGATTGCCACTCCTGAGCACCCCTTCGCCTCCAGATTGCCCTCTGGCACACAACCTGCTTCCCCAAAGGGAGCTCTGCCTGCCGCTGTGCCTCATTGTTCCTCTATTAAGACACATCATTCACAAACACGATGATTCTTAAAAGACACCCTCAGTTGTCACTTACATAACAGAACTTGGTAAAACAGATGGAGCGCTCCAGCGGTGTCTTTGCCTGAGGCAGAGTATGCTAATATCTTGGCACAGGCACCTTGAACTACTTTGTTTCCCAGCAAAGTTCCATCAGTTGAAAAGTTCGAAGGGGTGGGCGAGATGATGGAAGAGTGAGTAGAAGAAACTCTTGTTTTCCCCCAGAGGATAGAACCACCTTCTTCTCGGTCAAATGATTAGAGAAATCTACGGTGCTCCTCCTGCAAAATCAGCAGGAAGGGAGGAAACTCAATGTTATCTAAAGGTACCACACAAGGAAAGAAGGGACATGCCACCCAGGACTCAGGAGTAAAGGGCATTTCAGATGCACAGCGATGGGGGCAGGAACGTGCCAGGCCCGTTCCCAGAGCTTCGAGTTGACTGGCTGACCTGGAACAGAGGGCTTGGATGTGGGAGCTATGTTGGTAGCTGGCTTCAAGTCAGACCCCAACTCATGGCGACCCCAAGCACAAGGGAATGAAACGCTGCCCAGCCCTGCATGTGCCCCATGCTCCGCTGTGGTCAGACTCTTGTACTCCACAGTTTTCACTGTCTGCTTTTCAGCAGTAGATCCCCAAGCCTTTCTTGCCAGTCTGTCTTAGTCGGGAAGCTCCACTGAAACCTGTTCAGCATCGTAGCCACACACAAGCCTCCACTGACACATGGGTGGCAGCAGCCCCCGAGGCGCACTGGTGGGAACCAAACCTCGGTCCCCCACACGGAAGGAGAGAGCTCTACCCCTGGATTCCCGGCTGCTCTAAGGGGCATTTATGACTCCGTCTGCCCAGAACAACACCCTCACCTTCTTTGGAGGAACAGCTCCTCCATTATTCAAGCCACACTATGGTCCTCTATATCCCTGGGATGGGCATGCGACCCAGTTGGGCTGATCCTAGTAACCAATCACTTTGACATCAGTGATTGGTGCAGAGATAGTGCTGGTTCCCTAGTGCTGCTCTGACAAGAAATATACCACACATGGGATGGCCTTAACAAACAGGAGTTTATTCTCTTACAGACTGGGGGCTTTAAGTCCAAGTTCAAAGTGCCAGGCTCTAGGGGCTGGGTGAAAGCCCCTCAACCTAGGGGTCCAGCTCTGCCTCCTGCTCCTGACCCACCAGAGCTAGATGCATTTCTTCACTCAGATAGCTGCTGGCTGCTGAGGCTGAGAAGCCCCAAGGTTGGCAAGTAAAAAAGGCACAGTCCCGATATAACTAAACCACATGGCAGGCCATCACTTAAGTCCATTGTAAGTCCCAAGGTCGGCAGAGTATTGCAGGCTGCTGAGCAACAGCATAGCTACACGCAGGGTCCAAGCATGCCATAGACTAGAGACCATTCCCAAGGCTTCTCCTTATATACAGGAAGCAGACCACATCCCAAAGCAGCTACTAGGCTGCTTGTGGTAGATCCCACCATGGAGCTGATTGCCAGTCTCATCTTGGGGAATAACTACCACCAGCTACCCAGCCACTCAACCAGGCCCAGCCAAGTTGACACACAAACATAACTACCACAGGAGGCAAATAATCCAGGCCAAGCCAATCAGAGCCCTTCCTCTGCTCAAAAGTAAAGACAGAGGATTTTAGACAGGAGGTAAGAGCCCAATAATTGAGCACTTGGCTGCTAACCAAACGGTCAGAGGTTCAAGCCCCCCAGCTGCTCCTCAGGAGGAACGACCCGGTGATCCGCTCCCCTAGTAAATCCTGTGGGGCAGTTCTGCCCCGTCCTATAGGGCCACTATGGACGGAAATCAATTCAATGACACCCAACAAGAGCCTAGAAAGCTCTTCAGTCTGAATGACCAAATCCCAGCCGCACCTCTTTGCACATCTGTAAAATGGGCACAGTAATACACACCTCAGTGATACTCACCTGTGCTGAGAATTAAATGACATAATGCATGTAACGTGCTTACAACAGGCCCTGGAACTACTAAGATCTCAATTGATGGTGGTTATGATTTTAAAGACATCAACCCAGAGCTGCCTATACCACAGCAGCTTTAGGGACTAGCTAGCCAGGGAGGGGAAGTCAGTCCTCAAAGGAGGCAGTGGGGAAAGTAAATGGAGTACCAGTAAAAGGAGCTACAACCCAGCATCTGCAGTCCAGGTCCGTGAGTCAATAAACTCTTTTTTATTTAAGCTGGGTTGAGTTTTGTTTCTGTCACTGATGCCTGAAAAGGACTTGAGCATCTTTTAAATATAAAGAGTGGGGAGAGGGGAAATATGCTTAGAAATATATCCATAATGTTGAAATTTCCCTATTGCATAATTACCAAGTTGAAATAATGGGTGGTAAAAAATGGTTACCATAGTTGGCTTATCAAGAGGTTGGAGGTTTGAGTCTACCCAGAGGCACCTCGGAAGAAAACACTGGTAATCTACAACCAAAAACTCCACCCTTGGAAACCCTACAGAGCACAGTTTGACGCTGACATGCATGGGGTTGCCATGAGTTGGCACTGATTTGACAGCAACTGGGTTTTGCTTTATTTGTTTTTTTATTGAAATAGTGCTAGAGTTTTGTGACTCTATTTCTTGCTCCTCTCTGATCACTTACAAAGTTCCCAGGAATACAAGTCAAGCTGGAGGCTCCAATGAGGGATCAAGATTGAGACAGTGATTCATATCATAGATGTGGAGAAGAAGATGAAGTGGTCCATCAGCCTTGGGAACCCAAATCCTAAGAATTTTCCACACCTCCTTGATCCTCAGTTCCCAAGCCAATGAGCCTAGGGTGCAAGGTCAAACCACAGGGTCAATGCCTGGATCGGAAGAACCAGAGCCAGAGTTCTTGGGAGAAATCAGATTGAAAAGCCAAGAAAATGGTAGAAGATTCTCCACTCTCCACTGTAACTTGGGAGACCAGAAGCCAGAAATGTAAATAGGAAGGAAAAATGATAATTACTTGCTGCTGGTCTTAACTCAATCCCTGGAAAACCAAAGAGAATTGAGTAAAGAATAAAATAAAATTATGCAAATCACTAAGCTAATTCAATAAAGTGACTAGCTATAAAAAAAAATACATAACAAAATCAATAGCTTGCTACACACATATGACTAATTTGAAAATATAATGTAAGAGTAAAACCCATTTAAAAAAGCAGCAATCCCAAAAAAAGTTTTAAAAGTAAGGGTAAACTTAATAAGAAATATGCAGAACCTATATGAAGAAAAACTTTAAAACTCTAACAACGGCCTGACGTGAATTTTTAAAAAACCAGGCAGGTAATAAGGTAGAATGGGAGAAAACCCATATGGAAGCAGAAAGCAGAGATCAGAAAAATGAGATAAAAATAAAATAGATACGTGGAAGCTGAGAAGGCGGAGCCTGGAATCTTCTTGGGCCAATGGGAGAAGGTCTGCAGGTGCTTTCCTGGTGTCCATGGCTGGAAGCAGAGAATACCAGGAAGATGTTTACCAGTGTTTTATTGGCTATGCAAAGGCATTCAACTGTGTGGATCATAACAAATTATGGATAACACTGCAAAGAATGGGAATTCCTGAACACTTCATTGTGCTCATGAGGAACCTGTACATAGACCAAGAGGCAGTTGTTCAAACAGAACAAGGACACACTGCATGGTTTAAAAACAGGAAAGGTGTGCACAGTGTTGTATCTTTTCACCATACTTATTGAATGGTGTGCTGAGCAAATAATCTGAGAAGCTGGACTACATGAAAAACACAGCATCTCTAAAGGAAGGCTCATTAACAATCTGTGATATGTAGATGACACAAGCTTGCTGAAGAAGACTTGAAGTACTTAGGGATGATGATCAAAGACTACAGCCTTCAGTATGAATTCATATCAACATAAAGAAAACAAAAATCCTCACAAATGGACCAATAAGCAACATCAGGATAAATGGACAAAAGACTGAAATCGTCAGGGATTTCATTTCACTTGGATCCACCATCAATGCCCATGGAAGCAGCAGTCAGGAAATCAGACAGGTTGCATTGGGCAAAGCTACTGCAAAAGACTTGTTTAAAGCATTCAGGCAAAGATGTCACTTTGAGGACTAAGGTGCACCTGACCCAAGTCTGGTATTTTCAATCACCTCATATGCATGTGAAAACTAGACAATGAATAAGGTAGACTGAAAAAGAGCTGATCCCTTTGAATTATGATGTTGGCAGAGAATATCAAATATACCATGGATTGTCAGAAGAACTAACAAATCTAACCTACAGTAAGTACAGCCAGAATGCTCCTTAGAAGTGAGGATGGTAAGACTTCATCCCATGTACTTTGGACGTGTTATCCAGAGGGACCAGTCCCTGGAGAAGGACTTCATGCTTGGTAAAGTAGAGAGTCCACAAACAAAAAGAGAAACCAAAAAGGGAAACCAAAGTCCCTCAATGAAGTGGATTGACACAAGGGCTGTAGCAATGGACTCAAACACAGCAACAATTGTGAGGATGGTGCAGGACCGGGCAGTGTTTTGTTCTGTTGTACACAGGGTCGCTAGGAGCCAGGACCAACTTGATAGTACATAACAATAAGACTCTGGGCATAGAGGGAGGGGCAGAGGTGACCTGCTGACCTGCACAGACAACCACATCTGTGAGTCACCTCTCCTTTCTTAAGACATGTTGCAAGTGTACACGCACATACACACACACAAAAAAAAAAAACAGCTGATTGTGAGTTGGAGTTGGTTCCAACTCACAGTAGCCTCATGTTTCAGAAGAGAACTGTGCACCATCAGGTTCTCACAGCTGCAGCCTTTCATGGCCGTGCTTGTTCATAAGCAGACCGCCATCAGCAATAACTCCCAAAACCTGTGTGTGTGGTCACATAGGTAGATATGTATGCATGTATGTATGTGTGTATATATATATGTATATTTTTAAAAAAGAACTCACTGCCATTGAGGAAATTGCAACTCATAGTGACCCCCACTGGGTTTCCAAGGCTGTAGATGTTTATGGAAGCAGACTGCCTCATCTTTCTTCCACAGAGCAGCTGGTGGGTTTGAACCACCAGCTTTTTTGGTTACCAGCCAAATGCCTTAATCACTATACCACCAGAGCTCCTACATATGTGTATAGGAAAGTATAGGTGTGTATGTATGGGTGCACATATATGCATATGTATACACATGTATGTGTGCTACATATACATTCATATATATAATAAAGCACATAGGAGCACAGTTAGGGATACTTCCTGGACATAACCAAACACCTCCTGGGATTGGTTGACTAGATTTGAAGCCTTAGGACCATAGTTTGATGGGACAGCTCAGTCAACTGGCATAACATAGCTTACAAACTTTATGTTCTACATCCTACTTTGGTGAGCAGTGTCTGGGATCTTAAAAGCTTGCAAGTGGCCACCTAGGATATAACTATTGGTCTCTCCTCGTCAGGAGCAAAAGAAAAAAGAAGGAAACCAAAGACTCAAAGAAGAAACTAGTCTGTAGGAATACATATACAAACCACAGCCTCACGTGTCCTGAGACCAGAAGAACTAATGGTGCTCTGCTACCAACACCAACAATTCTGACCAGAGATACAATAGATGGTCCCAAATAGAATGGGAGAAAATGTAGAACAAAACTCAAATTAAAAAAAAAAAAAAAGCCAGACTTACTAGACTAGTAGAGACTAGAGGAACCCCTGCAACTATCACCCTGAGTTGTTGTTGTTGTTGTTGTTGTTATGTGCCATCTAGCGTCTCCGACTCATAGCAACCCCTCCTTGGATTTCCAAAGCAGTATCTCTACAGAAGTAGATTGTCCAATCTTCCTTCTGAGGAGTGGCTAGTGGATTGAACTGCCAAGCTTCTGGTTAGCAGTCAAGTGCCTTAGGCACTATGCCACCAAAGCTGAAACTACACCTGAAGGTCACCTTTCAGCTAAATAATGGATTGACACATGAGATAAACAATATCATCTGTGAGTACTGTGCTCCTTTAAAAAATCATCTCTATGAGACCAAGTGGTCAACATTTACCCTGAAGCGAAGAGAAGGTAAGAGGAAATGAGGAAGCTAGATTAGTGGAAACGGAATAACAAGATCAGAAATAAGAATGCTGACAAGTTGTGGGAAATGTATCAAAGTCACTGAACAATACACAGAAATTGTTAAATGGGAACCTAATCTGCTGATTGGGAGCTCTGGTAGCGTAGTGCCTAAAGCATTTGACTGCTAACCAGAGTGCGAGCAGTTCAAACCCACCAGCCACTCCTCGGAAGGAAGGTTGGGCAATCTACTTCTGTAGTGATACCGCCTCAGAAACCCAAGGAGGGGTCACTATGAGTCGCGTCCAATTTGACAGCACATAACAACAACAACAATTTGCTGAGTAAATTTACACCAAAAACAATTATAATTTTTTTAAAAAGAAGATTGCCAGACCTTTCTTCCAAGGCACCTCTGGGTGGGTTTGAACACCACGGTTCTGGCTAGTTACCAAGTGTTTAACTGCGTGTGCCACCTGTGGACTGTTCTGGTGCACTCTCGGACCCAAAGACTTAGGGGCAGACCCAGGGACTGAGCAAGCCAGCAGAGGTGGACACTGATCAGGATACATCACTGTTATCAGAACCCAGCAGTGCCCCTTCCCACTGAATGAAAGTAAGACCATCCCATTGCCTCTTCCCAATTCCCAGAGCGTTTTCTTTTTCCTAAAGACTCCTTCTCCAGGAGTCCCTGGGTAGTACAGACAGTTAATGCATTTGACTGCTAACCCAAACGTTGGGAGGCCCCTCAGAACGCAGGCCTGGCAATCCACTTCCAAACAATGAGCATTTGAAACTCTATGGAGCACAGATCTGTGTGGACAAACATGATGCCGTGAGTCTGCATTGACTCATAGCAACTGGTGTTTTGATTTCCATCTTCCTCATGATCTCCTGAAAGAGAGGAAACCCAAGGGAAATACTCATCAGCCCAGTTTCCTGAAGCTCAACTTGGATAAACCAATTAATAACCCAGGGTTACACATGGTTCATTTGGCAGATTCCTTCAAATGAATCATTGTATGACGTTCAACCACACACACACACTTACTGCTTGAACATCAAATTACTTTACACGAGAGCAGGACAAGAGTTCAGATCTTCCCATGACCTGTCCAGGGCAGATTTGCCTCTACAACACTCAGTAGACAGCTTGATATATATATACATATATATCTGCTTATATATACGTAAAGATACGGGGCCCTGGGGGCATCTCCCTTCCTGATGTTGTTAGCTGTTGCTGAGTGAGTTCCAAGTCATGGCGACCCCGTGTGCGCAGACTAGAAATGCTCCTCGGGGTTTGCAAAGCTGTGACCTTTCAGCCAGGTCTGTCTTCCAAGGTACCTCTGCGTGAGTTCGAACTACCAACCTTTCAGACAGTAGTTGAGTGTTTAACCATTTGTATAACTCAGGGGCTCCTGATCCTAACCAAACCAAAAACCGAACACTGCCATCAAGTCCATTCCAACTCATAGGGACCCTATTTGCCTGAAAATCCCAGCCTCAGGTCATTTCTTTGGGTTGAAGCTATCCCCTTAATGATGCAAATACCACCTGGAAAGGTTGACACATAAAGTATTGTCTCTCTTTAATGCCACAATCCAGAACAGTTTGTCAATCACTAACTGTTCCTGTTTTGTTTCTTTAAGGCCAGGCCCCAAGAGAGGAGGGCGTGTGCATCAAGGCTGCTTGGCTTGGCTCCAGGGTCAGCTTTATCTAAGGCCAGGCCCTGGAAAGGAGGGTGCAGAGCAGTTAGGAACAACAAAGGGAGGCGAACTTGACTGTCAGTTTGTCATCCTGTGGTGGCTTACATGTTGCTGGGAGGCCGGAGGCTATGCCACCAGTGGTGCAAATGCCAGCAGGGTTACCCATGGTGGACAGGTTTCAGCAGAGCTTCCAGGCTAAGACAGACTTGGAAGAAGGAAAAAGCCAACCACTTCTCAAATAATTGGCCAATGAAAACCTTATGAAGAGCAGTGAAACACTGTCTGCTATGTTACTGGAAAACTTAATGAACAGCCCTGAAACATTGTCCGACATAGTGCCGGAAGATGAGCCTGTCAGATCAGAAGGCACTCAAAATATGACCGGGGAAAAGGTGACTCCTCAGAATAGAGACAACCTTAATGGATGGAGTAAAGCTTTTGGGACCTCCATTGGCTGAAGTGTCACGACTAAAATGAGTGGAAACAGATGCAAATGTCCATTAATAATAGAAACATGGAATGTACAAAGTATGAATCTAGGAACAATGGAAGTTGTCAAAAATGAAATGGAATGCATAAAGATTGATATCCTAGACATTAGTGAGCTGAAATGGACTGGTTTGGGCCATTCTGAATCAGACAATCATATGATCTACTATGCCAGGAGTGTCAAATTGAAGAAGAATAGCATGGCATTCACCATCACAAAGACTGTTTCAAGATCTGTCCTGAAACACAATGCTGTCAGTGAAGAATAATATCCATATGCCTACAAGGAAGACCAGTTAATACTATTATTCAAATCTATGCATCAACCACCAAAGCCAAAGATGAGAAAATTGAAAACTTCTACCAACTTCTACAGTCTGAAATTGACTGAACATGCAGTCAAGATGTATTGGTTATCACTGGTGACTAGAATGCAAAAGTTGGAAACAAAGAAGAGTTACTGGTAGTTGGAAAATATGGCCTTGGTGATAGAAATAATACTTGAGATCGCATGATAGAATTTTACGAGACTTATTCATTGCAAATATCTTTTTTCAACAGTGTAAGTGACAGCTATAGACGTGGACTTCACCAGACGGAATACACAGGAATCACATTGACTACATCTGTGGCAAGAGGCGATGGAGAATTTCAATATCTTCAGCCAAAATAAGGCCAGGAGCTGTGGAACAGACCATCAACTGCTCATATGCATGTTCAAGATGAAGTTGAAGACAATTAAAACAAATCCATGAGAGCCAAATATGACCTTGATAATATCTCTCCTGAATTTAGAGACCATCTAAAGAATAGATTTGATGCATTGAACACCAATGACCAAAAAACAGAGGAATTGTGGGATGACATCAAGAACATCATCCATGAAGAAAGCAAGAGGTCATTAAAAAGACAAGAAAGGAAGAAA
>NW_006921589.1:10254348-10255395 GCF_000298275.1 Orycteropus afer afer
TATATTGACAGAGAGCTTCCAAAAATGGCAGCTGGATTCAGAAGAGGATGTGGAACAAGGGCTATCACAACTAATGTTAGATGGATCTTGGCCCAAAGCAAAAATACCAGAAAGATGTTTACTTATGTTTTATTGACTATGCAAAAGCATTTGATTGTGTAGATCATAACAAATTATGTATAACATTGAGAAGCATGAGAATTCCAGAACACTTGATTGTACTCATCTGTAACATAGATCAAGAGGCTGTCATTCAAACAGAACAAGGGGATGCTGCATGGTTCAAAATCAAGAAGGGAAGGTTGTATCCTTTCACCATACTTATTCAATTTGTATGCTGAGCAAATAATGTGAGAAGCTGGATTATATCAAGAAGAACATGGTATCAGGATTGGAGGAAGACTCAATGACAACATGCAATACACAGGCAACACAAGTTTGTTTACTGAAAGTGACGATGACTTGAAGCACTTACTGATGAAGATTAAAGACTACAGTTGATAGTATGGATTACATCTCAATATTAAGAAAACAAAAATCCTCACAACTGGTCCAATAAACAGCTTCACGATAGATGGAGAAAAGACTGATGTTGCAAAGGACTTCATATTACTTGGTTCTACAATCAACACTAATGAAAGCAGCAATCAAGACATCAGATGACATATTGCATTGGGCCAATCTGCTGCAAAAGACCTCTCAAGTGATGAAGAGCAAAGATGTCTCTTTGAAGACTAAGGTGTGCATAAAACCAAGCCATGGTATTTTCAATCACCTCTTATGTATGTGAGAGCTGGACAATGAATACAGAAGACCGAAGAAGAGTTGATGCTTTTGAGTTGTGATGCTGGAGAAGAATGCTAAGTGTACCATGGTCTGCTAAAAGGACGAACAAATCTGTCCTGGAGGAAGTGCAACAGGATTGTTCCTTGGAAGAATGAATGGCCAACACATCATCATCAAAATGACCAAAACCAAAGACAAAGATAGAATCCTGAAAGCCACATGGGAGAAACAAAAAGTTACCTACAAAGGACAGCCAGTAAG
>NW_006921589.1:10258879-10261357 GCF_000298275.1 Orycteropus afer afer
AAAAAAAAAAAAAAAAGAATGAATGGCCAGACTTTGTCTCACCTACTTTTGTCATGTTGACAGAAGGAACCATTCCCTGGAGAAGGATATTACACTTGGTAAAGTTGAGGGTCAATGGAAAAAGGGAGGGCCCTCAACAGGATGGACTGATGCAGTGGCTGCAACAACGGGCTCAGGTACGGCAAGGATGGTGAGGCTGGTGCAGCACCAGACAATGTTTTGTTCTCTCGTACCTAGGCTCGCTGTGAGTCAGAGATGACTCGATGGCACCTAGCAACAACAACTGTTCCCTCTCCTGCCAGGTCCCTAGCACCACCTCATTCAGTGTGTAGTCCAATCACATTCCCAGTTAGCGCTCTCTGAATGGCATAGGGGAGACCTGTATTCTGGTCTCAGGGTTTCATCTGAAAAACAAGGAGGGCTGGATATGATGATCTCCAAAACCCGAGGTCCAACGTCCCTCCTTCTATCAGAGGATAAACTACCTCCTACATGTGTCTTGGGAATCCTGGCATAGTAAGGTTCTTTCCCTTCCCCTTCTCTTTGGCTTTTTAATCTGACTCTGTTCTGTTAGGGCTGTTTTAGTGTTTTTATTCATTTAACAGGTGGGTCTTTTTGAAGTTCTCATTTTAAATAATTTTATATTCAAGCAGTATGTGTGTGGTTGAAAGTCATAAAATTATTCATTTGAAAGGCTTCTCTTTTCTCTTGGATACCAATTGAAGTGTGCACCAGCTCCCCTGAGCAAAGCTCGCTGCCTGGAAGCCCTTTCCCAGCAATGCTTGCCACCGTCACTAAATTGAGTTATTCCGACAGCCTTTGATGCTGTGTGGCTCCCCCACTCCAAGTGTCTGTATGAAAGCTGAGCAGCAACATAATTTAATTCTTCAAGATTTGCTTCTTAATCACCAAGGTGGTGCTTGTGGGATACAGAGAGTTGACCCCATTTTCTCAAGTTGAAATTGATTTAGGGCAAATAATTCTTAGAATTTGAATTAGGTATTTTTCTTCTTATCAGCATGAACTTCAAGCTTCATTTTCCAGCAGTTGGGAACATCTGTGCTACCTATGAATCACAGATGATTGGAGGAAACCAAACGTGGGCAAAGAAGGCATTCACTTCTCACTGAATTCTATCAGCAGAATTCTTCATGACGGCCTGAATCAGTATCAGACTACAATTGTGTTGGGTGTCTGAATTCCTTTTACAAAAGGAAAATAAGATGATTACCTAGGGCTAGGAATGTAATCAAAATAACACAATCATTTTACTGGCGAATAAGAAATCTTTCTGTAAACACTACAGCATATTATTCCACAATAAAAAAAAATATTTTCCACCCTAGGACTATTGAAGACTGTGTTACGGAAAGTCAAAGGTCTTCTTCCCTTTAACTTGAATTTGCATCCACAGAAATAAAGTCTAATTATATATCCAATGGGAACAAATGTATCTATCTATCCATAATAAAGCACCCAGATTATATCAACAAAATATTGAGCTTGAGTCTACAAAGATTTCCATATGATTTGTTAATTATCTCTAATAATTTTAAAAAAAAAAAAAAAAGCTAAATTATATTTGCCCATGGAAGCAGAAGTCAAGAAATCAAATAATGTATTTCACTGGGAAAATCTGCTGCAAAGGACCTCTTTAAAGTTTTACAAAGCAAAGATGTCACTTTGATAACTAAGGTGCACCTGACCCAGGCCATGGTCTTCTCAATCCCTGCATATGCACATAAAAGCTGGACAATGAAAAAGGAAGACAGAAGAAGAATTGATGTATTTGAATTGTGGTGCTGGTGAAGAATATTGAGTATACCATAAACCTCCAGAAGAACAAACAAGTTAGTCTTAGAAGAAATAAAACCAGAACACTCCTTAGAAGTGAGAATGTGAGACTTTGGCTTGGTTCCTTTGGACATGTCCTTAGGAAAGCCCACTCACTAGAAAAGGATATCCTGTTTGGTAAAGTAGTGGGTCAGCAAAACTGAAAGGAACCCTCAATGTGATGGACGGACACAACAGCCCCAAGAATGCAATCAAACATACACCGACCTTGACAATGGCACAGGGCTGGGCACCGTTTCGTTCTGTTATAGAGAAGGTCGCTGTGAGTCAGAGCTGACTCAGCAGCAACTGACAACATGGGCTGGACACAGTCCTCACCCCAACCTCAAGAGGCAGTGATTGACAGTATCCCTGTGAGAAATGTGGAAACTGAGGCACAGAGATTAACTTGCTCCAGTCACATACCTACTCAATGGTGAAGCCAGGATTCAAATCAGGAGGTCTGTTGCTAAAAATGATCCCCTTAGCAAAAGAATGAAGACACAGGAATCCCCCCTGCTTTTCAAAACTTCACTTTACACCACTTTGCTTTTATGAAAGACCTACATTAATAGGGAATACTTATTCCCTAATGAAAAGAAATCCAAAAAGGACTTTTGTTTTGACGATAAAAAGGCACAAAGT
>NW_006921589.1:10262127-10278677 GCF_000298275.1 Orycteropus afer afer
CAAAGAAAACCTTATGGATCAAACCATGTGTTGCACTTAAAAAGGATGGACACATTTCAAGAAACCTTAACATTGAACAACTTTCAGTTTCACCATCTTCAAGCCTCAAATCTTATCATATAATTCCTGGGAGAGTAGGGAAAAGATATCTGTACAGTAAAGAATTAACTTCACTGAAAGAGTCGCCTGACCTTTGCCCTTGGCTACCAGCGGTGATTTGGAAGATGAGTGTCTTTGTTTACCTAGAGTCCTTGGTCCACACCAGATAGAGGTGTGGAGACTCTATCCAGGGAGGCTGAAGACATAGGTCAGAAGACATATGAGTGACCAACAAGGTCTACATGACCAAGCTCCAATAAAAACTCTGGATATGAAGTCTGGGGTGTGCTTCCCTATATGGCCCAATATTGAATGTGCGTATTATCACACATCAACACCAGA
This sequence comes from Orycteropus afer afer, assembly GCF_000298275.1. Taxonomy (NCBI): domain Eukaryota; kingdom Metazoa; phylum Chordata; class Mammalia; order Tubulidentata; family Orycteropodidae; genus Orycteropus; species Orycteropus afer. The sequence goes on from NW_006921589.1 coordinate 10,262,569, forward strand.
TCAATACCAGGAAAGCAATGCTAATCATGACTCCACAGGAACAGGACAGCTAGAAGCTCCACATATGGAGCTTCCCTGGACTCTGCCCCATGCATAGCTTCCATTGGCTGATTTTAATCTGTATCTTTTCATTGTAATAAACCACAACAGTGAGCAAGCAGCTCTTAGTGAGTTCTTTGAGTCCTTTTAGTGAACTCTCAAACTTTAGGGAAGGCCCTCAACAAGATGGATTGATACAGTGGCTGCAACAGTGGGCTCAGGAATAGCAAGTATTGTAAGGCCGGTACAGGAGTAGGCAGTGTTTAGTTCTGTTGTACATAGGGTCACTATGAGTCAGAGCCAACTTGACAGCACCTAACAACAACAACAACAACAGGGAGGTCTTGAGGACCCCAAAACTTGTCATTGATGTCAGAAATAAGGGTGGTTTTGGAGACCCTTAAACTCTGCAGTTGGTGTTACAAGTGAGGGTGGTCTTCTGGACTGTTTCCTAACTTTACAATGTCTGCATTCAGGTCCCTGCAATTCCCTCAGAAAAAAAAACATGAGATAGAAAAAAGGGAAATCTCAGCTTCCCCAAGCTTGATGTCTGATTAAAGAGATGGCAGCAATTCTAATCCTTTTGAAATTATTGACTGCAGCAGTGCCTTTGGTAATTGCTAAAGCCAGGGTTGGCAACTTAATATAGTTGTGTTTAGATTAGCTAATAGTTCAATTCTAAGAGGTTATGATTGTAAATCCCAGGACTGCTGGCTTAGCTCTTATTTGCAGCTCAGAACTGTCTGTAAAGTTGTCATTTCCAGTCAATTTCCTCCAAGAGAGGAAGAGGAAAATGAAAAGAGGGAATATTTGAATATCAAGTGAGTGCTTTCAACCATCTCTGTTAGTCCTGGGAGAATCACGGGAAGGTGACAGAACACGTTGAGACCACACAGTGAGGTTGACAGTACACCCGCAGAGACCACACGTCACCTTCTTTGAAGTGGCACATTTGTCCTTTAGAAACTAGTAGGTCATGATGATGGGAAACATCTGCCCCCCTATTCCCACCCACGACTCCAACCTTCAGTCCTCGTCCCTTCACCTTCAGCTTCTCTCTCTGCCTCTCCAGGCTTAAAGCCACCCTGTTCAAACCCCTCAGTGAGTGGTGGTTCAGCGGTAGAATCCTCACATTCCATGCAGGAGACAAGTTTGATTCCCAGCCAGTACATGTCATGCACAGCCGCCATGTTGCTACAAGTTGCTACAATGCTGAACGAGTTTCAGTGGAGCATTCAAACTAAGACAGGCTGGGAGGCAAGGCCTGGTGATCTACTTCCGAGACCCTATGGATCACAGCTGTTCTACACATAGCCGATCGATCGTGGGAGCAGTGCAGGACCAGTAGTCATGGCATTCAATTGCATATGTGGTTGCCATTAGTGGGGGGGCCAACTCAATGGTGACTAACAACATCAAAAGCCACCTTGATCATGTCCCTCTGTGGACAGGCCAGGATTGGTTTCTGGCATAACCCTGATGCCCAAATGAGGCACTAGGAAAAGACTTGTTTATAAAAGCAGCATATTTAGCTTCACTAGCTAAGCAACTTAAAAAAAAAAAAAAACAGCTCCTCCTTGCTGAGGCTGGTGCCAGGCCACTTCCCGATAGGACCAAGTTTATAAAACGTGTCCAGAAACAGGCTAAAATAAGCAGAAAGCTGGTAAGGGAGACAGATTTGGAGTCATCTACTGCAATCAGTGACAGTCTGTCCCTTTGAATCTACAAGGAGAATGGCAGCTCCTTTGTGGCAAACAAGGTTCCTGGTTGTCACAGACAGCTTGCACTTGGCTACCAACTAAAGGGTTGACTGCTTGAAGCCACCCTGTGGCACTGCAAGAGAAAAGCGTGGTGATCTTCTTCCATGAAGACGGCCAAGAAAACCTCAGGGAGCTCAGTTCTAACGCATGACACCTGAGGTCATCGTGAGCTGGGACTGATTCCACAGCAATGGGTTGTGGCAAACAGCTCCACTTAGAGCAGTGGGGTCCAAACTTTGGACCCAAACATTGCAGGGCTCTATACCTACCACCTTGCCCTTCAATGAAAGCATTATTTTCTTGCCCTCTCCCAAGCTAGCATGATGGAAAGACCACCTTAAGGCTTTGGGGTAGGGGGAAAAGATTCCCAGAGCATATTAATGCACTGGAATTCTGCTCTTCGAGGGAGTGGGTGTCAACAAGAGTTTGTCTTGGAGACATTCCATTCTGGGAGGGCCAGGAAAGCCAGGCTCAGGGGCAGGTTTTCTGACAAGCTAATGGAGCATCGGCTCAGGGCTTATGAGAGCCTAGGGCAGGAGCCTTGCAAGGGACTTACACAGTGGTCTGGATATTATTTATAGAATACCTTCCCACTGCCATTGAGTCGAGTCCAACTCATAGCAACCCTATAGCACAGAGTAGAACTGCACCATAGGGTTAAGTAGACTGCCTAATCTTTCTCCCATGGAGTGGCTGGTGGGTTTGAGCTGCTGACCTTTTGATTAGCAGCCCAATGCTTTAACCACTGGGCCACCAGAGCTCCTTATAGAATACCTTAGCTATGTGTTCAAAGTTTGGAAGAGCAGGAAAGTAAGTCACTGTCTGTTACTGTTGTCAGGTGCCGTCGAGTTGGCTCTGACTCATAGCGGTCCTATGTACAAGAGAACAAAACACTGCCTGGTCCTGCGCCAGCCTCACAATCCTTGCTATACCTGAGCCCATCGTTGCAGCCATGTCAATCCATCTCGTTGAGGGCCTTTCTCTTTTTTGCTGACCCTCCACTTTACCAAGCATGACATCCTTCTCCAGGGGATGGTCCCTGGTTACCATCTAGCACTTTCTATATGTCATACACTGGCTTAAGCATTCTATGTGCATAAACTCATTTAATCCTCACAATTCAATGAGATAGCCACCCTTATTATTTGACCAATGGGGGAGGTGACTGTAGCACAGAGAGGTCAAGTAACTTGACCAAGATCACCCAGCCAGTAAGTAAACATGCCCATAGCCTCCTTCCCTTCGTGTAGGACATAAAGCCAGCCACCTGTCCCACTCCAGAGAGGGGAAACCAGAGCCATGTACCTACTAATTGGCTGATACCCTGACCATTGAAATCAAGGGTAGTGGAGGGAGAGCGGGACCTGGGAGAGGACAAAGCCTGGGAGAACGAAGAAGTAGCCAGGAAGAAGGGACTTCCTGAAGCGCCCCCATCATTCACCCAGAGGTCTCTGAGGGGGCTGTGAGAAGCAAGGCAGAGAATTGTTTCCCCAAGATCTTTTGCACTCTGAGTATAGTCAAGCTTCATAGTGTAGGGGTTACATAAATGGGACTAAATTGCCTGGATTCAATACAGGCTCCACCACTTACCGGCCAGGTGATCTTGGGCAAGTTACTTGACCTCTCTGTGCTACAATCCCTCCCTCATTGGTCAAATAATAACTCGCTCACTCGCTTCTGTAGAGTCAGATCCGACTCATAGCAACCCCTCCTTGGGTTTCCAAGGTGGTATCTCTACGGAAGTAGAATGCCCCATCTTCCTTCTGAGGAGTGGCTGGTGGGTTTGAACCGCCAGCTCTCTGGGTAGCAGCCCAATGCCTTAGGCACTATGCTACCAGTGCTCCTAATAATAAGAGTAGCGACCTCATTGAATTGTGAGGATTAAATGAGTTTGTGCACATAAAATGCTTAAACCAGTGTCTGACATATAGAAAGTGCTAGATGGTAACTTACCCTCCTGCTCTTCCAAACATTAAATACGTAGCTAAGGTGTTCTATAAGGAGCTCTGGTGGTACAGGGGTTAAAGTATTGAGCTGCTAAGCAAAAAGTCAGTGGTTCAACCCCACAGCCACTCCATGGGAGAGAGATGAGGTAGCCTCTGTAAAAATTACACCCTTAGAAACCCTATGGGGCAGTTCTACTCTGTCCTATAGGGTTGCTATGAGTTGGAATCAATGCAAAGGCAGTGGGGAGGTACTCTATAAATAATACCTAGACCGCTGTGTATTTTGTTACTACAACCAGCTAGCAAATTGCAACACGATTGTTGTTGTTGTAAGTTGTCATGGAGTTGATTCCTACTCAGGGCGACCCAGGGTTTTCAAGGCTGTGACCTTTCAGAGCGGGTCACCAGGCATCTCTGGGTGGATTTGAACTGCCAACCTTTTGACTAGCAGTCGAGTGCTTAACAATTGGTGCCACACAGGGACTCTATATCTTGTCACTCTAACCATTTTGTGAATGGTGAAACCACCTTCCTAAGAAAATTCCAGAGACCAGCACCCTTGCCTACTATGTTCTTTCTACACTAGCAATAGAGACAGGTCCTGGGGAGGACCTAGTCCACCTTCCAGAACCATCCTCATCTCCTCTCACAAAAACTGCCATTTCTGTTTAAGGGCCACCTTCTCTCCCCTCATCAAGCCATACTCACACCTCAGATCTTTGTTCTCCGTCATCAGGAATGGCTTCTTCCCTCTTCTCTAACTCCAAGGCTCTCAATTCCCATGACACTAAGATATTTCCTTCTCAGTTCCTTCTTCCAATTAAGGATTGCCCCTGGCTGAATAAAGAAAGAGAGCTTCCTTTGCACTCCATGCTAATTATCATCTGAGTTTCTGCCAAAGGATGAGAACATAAAAAGGGAACAGGCACTGTGGGGGTTGTAAAACATGGCCTCTCATTCATTCATTCTTTCATTCATTCAAACAATGGTTATAGGAAGTCCGTTATGTGCTTAGATGCCATAGAAGATGCAGTGCTATGGAACACTGAGCATCAGAATTACTGGGAGGGCTTGTTAATACAGAAATTCCCAGACCCCACTCCCAGAGTCAGACTCAGTAGGTCTAGGTGGGTCCCATGAATTTGCATTTCTAACAAGGTCTCAGATGATGCTGGTGCTGCTGGTTCAAGACCACACTCTGAGTGGCATCATTATGAAAGAGACCTCCCCATTCTGCAACTTATCGTTGGTAATTAATAACACATGGATTGTCTCCTGAGTATTAAACAGTTGTCCATGCCATGCATTCCTGCCTGCCTCAGAGCCTTTGCACATGCTGTTTTCTCCACAATACTCTTCAATCCCTCCCAGGAACCCTGCCCCCTCCACTGTTCCTCATGTAGCTCACTGTCCTCATGAGAAAGCCTTCCCATCATGCCACATGCACAATTTGCACAGCCTCTATTTCTGCTCTGTTTCTTTCATAGAACTTTTAGAGAATTTGTATATTTGTTTACCCATCCTTCCTACTGCAATAGAAACTCCATGATGGCAAGAACATGTCTCTTTTTTTTCTTCTGTATATCCCCAGAGAGGGCAGTAGTGGTTCAGTGGTAGAGTCTGGCCTTCCATTCAGGTGACGTGAGTTAAATTCCCAGCCAATATACCTCACACACAACCACCACCGGTCTGTCCATGGAAGCTTGCATGTTGCCATGATGCTTAACAGATGTCAGTGGAGCTCACAGACTAAGACGGACTAGGAGGAAAGGCCTGGCAATCTATTCCCAAAAATCAGCCAAAGAAAACCTTACAAATCACAATGGTCTGGTCTGCAGCCGATCCCAGGGGTGGCACTGGACCAGGCAGCTTTTCCTTCTGTTGTGCACGGGGTTGTCATAAGCCAGGGGCCAGCTCAACAGCAGCTAACAACAGCAAATATCCCGGAGTCCAGCACAGAGCCAAACCAAACCAAACCTGCTGCCATCAAGTTGATTCCAACCCAGAGCAACCTCCACTGAGTTTCCGAAGTGGTGAATCTTTATGGAAGTAGATTGGCCCATCTTCCCTCCATGGAGTAGCTGGTGGGTTTGAACCACCAACCTTCTGGTTAGCAGTCAAATGCCTTAGGCACTGCAACACCAGAGCTCCTTCCAGCACAGAGCAGTTGCTAACAAAAAGTTAACCTAGTCACTAACTGCTTCAACAAGCATTTCACGAGCACCTATTCTGTGCCAGGCAAAAGCAACAAAAGCCCCTGTTCTTGGAGCACACAAACATCTTCTCTTGAGCAGGGACACTGACAATAAGCAATAGCCAATAACTAAACTGTACGATATGCCATCAGGTGCAAACTACTATGCCAAAAAAAATAGAGAAGAGTAAGGGAAGCAGGAATGCTTGGAGCAGGGAGCTGGATGGCATGTTGCAATTATGAGTACTCAGGGTAAACCTCATGGAGGTGACATGTGGGCAAAAACTCAGGGGTTGAGGGAGTTAGCCATGTGGGTATCTTTGGAAAAGGCTTTCCAGACAGGGGAGGCAGACAGTGTAAAGTGCCTAGATCAGAGCTGTCCACTAGAACTCCCTGGGATGATGGTAATGTTCCATAGCTGTGCTCCCCAACATGGCAGTCACTGGCCACATGTGGCTACTACACACCTGAACCGTGGCTAGTGCAAATGAGGAACTAAATGTTTTATTGAACTTACAAATAAATAGCCACATGCAGCTGGTAGCTACCCAATTAGGTGGTGCCCAAAAGCGTGAACATGAGAGGGGTATTCAGTTGGTGCTGTAGAAGGAGCAGAGGGAAAGAGGAGGAGGTGAGTTCAGAAACGTAAGACAGGTGAGCCTGGGCAGGACTTTTCCACCACTGCAAGGACGATTTTAGCCCGAGGACAGTGGGAATGCTTAGAGGGTTCTGAGAAGAGGAACAATGTGATGTGGTTTATGTTTTAAAAGGATCCTCAGGCTGCTGTGTCAAGAATTAACCATTGGAATCGACCCATTGGGAGGTCAGAGATGATAGACGATCAGACAATGACAGCAGCAATAAAAAGAAAAAAAAAATAATAATAACTGTTGTCATTGAGTCAATTTCAACTCATGGCAACCCCATTTGTATCAGAGTAGAACCATGCTCCACGGAGTTTTCAGTGGCTGACTTTTCAGACGTAGACAGCCAGGCCTTGCTTCTAAGGTGCCTTTGGGTGGAACTGAACCACCAACCTCTGTGTCAGCAACCTAGTGTGTTAATGGATAGCACTGCACAGGAGTAGCAGCACGAAAGGGGTGCAAAGTGTCAGGTTCTAGATACATTTTGAAGGTCATGCTCACAAGATTTCCTGGTGGATACCGATTAAAACATAGATTAAGTTTCGAATATATGCCAGGCACTTGCTCTGAACTACTTCTGAGCCAGCTTTGCCAGAAAAACATTGACTAGGCTTTGACTGGTCCCAGCTATTCCTAAGACAGATTGTCCCATGGGACATTTCTCACTCTCAGTGTCCTACAACTGAGTCTTCAAACATCGCCTCTTCAGATCACAGCCAATACAGCCTGCTGGCACCTGTGAAATTTGCTGTTATTCTTACTATTAGTCACCCAGCATCACTCCATGGTATCAACATTAAGAAAATAGATGACTCAGGTGTGACATAAATCCTTCATTCCCCCGTTTTATTTCCCTGCCCATCACCTTCTCATTTATTCTTAATATTCAGGTTTTTGCATTCAAGGCCAGGTCAGCCCCCTTGAGGTCTTCCATCTTCTTCCCTCACATCTGCCCCATCCTCCTCCGGGACTCACAGAGCCCCAGGATAGGAAATTGAGTCATCTGTCTTCTGTAACCATATGGATAAGATGAAGTCATTACCATTGTCTGCATTGTTGTGCTTTGGAAGCTAATTAAGACAATTAGCTATTAAATACCAAAAACAATTAAGCTGATTGAAATAAACCATATGCAGTTTACACCCTTGCGTAGACAAAAAATTAGCATGTGTCTAGATGGTGGCAGTACAGACGCTCTGGTCCCAAAATAAACCAGGGAATATGGGCGCTAAAGACGGTGGTGTCTTAACACCCGAGAAGTTTACCGCCACAAAATGCTTCTCAAAAGCATTTGGCTTGATTTTCAGAGCTTTCTTCTATATTGGAGGGGAAAAAAGGAAGAAGATGTGTTCTTGCCAAACTGTTAATTTCAGGCTATAAAACAGCAGAATGGTGGTGTTAGCCTGCCTATGACTCAACTCTGTGGTTGGATGCAGTTTGCAAAGACACTCGGAGGAAGACAAGTACCTTCTCAGCGTTAGGGTTGGGACCTCTGGGAATATCTCGAAGTTAACCAGAAGACCTCTGGTTGAAATCAGCCATAGTGGGAGGTGAAAGGGAAGTCTGTGATGGCTGAGGTTGTGACTCCTTATATAAGCTCCCAGTCCAGGGACACAGATGGAGAGTCAGAGGAGGACACAGAAGCCATGGAGACCAGAGGTTTTATAAGGAGTGTGTGTGTTTATCTGGAATTCTGGGACGTACAAGGGCCAAAAAACTCAAGTAGAATTTGCCTAAGCCAAAAATAGAATTTCACTAAGGAGGATACTGAGCTGCAGGAACCAGGGGCTCAGGGCTCTTAGACACTTGGCCCAAAAGGACTCTCTCTCTCTCTCTCTCTCTCATCTCTGTCTCCTTCTGGATTGGCCATCTTCTGGCCTCAGAGAACCTCCTTCATTTGGCAGGGAGCACGGACGTTGGCAGTGCTGACTTAGCAACCCTAGTGGATGAAAGGTGTCCCTGGGTTAATGCTATCAGCTGCTAACCAATAAGCTGGAGGAATGTGTCCACCCAGAGGCACCTCAGAGGAAAGGCCTGGTTGTCTACCTCTGAAATGAGCACAGCTCTACTCTAACACACATAGGGTCACCATGAATCAGAGCAGATGCAAAAGCAACTGGTTTTTTTGGTAGTGGACAGCAAACCAGTGACTGTTGATTCCAGCTCATGGCAATGCCATGTGTATCAGGGTAGAGGGACTCCTAGTGGATGAAGACAACTCCTTATACCCAGCATCCACATAGCCCCTTGTCTAGCCATGCTCACCACAGCAGGAAGATAGGCTAGGATAGTTGATCAGATCGGCATCCACAGAGCCCACCTCTCCCCACTCCCATTGCACTTATGGCTGAATAGAGAAGAATGGGAAGGCAAAGCTTCCTGAAGACCAAAACCAACAGCTATGTGGTTTCCAGATCAGGGTGCTAAAGAAAGAATAGGAATTTGATGGAGAGAAAACAGGGAAAAGTATAAAGTTACCTGAACATTCTTAAGGCTCCAATTTTTTGTAGTTTCATCATCCTGCCACTTCTCTGCTAAATATTCAAAAATTAATTTATAACAGCCAAGATTCTGTTCTCCCAGCATTCAGTTCATTTGTAGCCCACAAAGGCCTTGTATAAAGTGAAGCTAGCAGTAAAGTAGAGAGGAAATATCTAAGGATATTGATTCTAGGGGGAGAGGAGGTCACCATCATCTAAATGCACTTCCTATGTTTGGGAAATTCCTTACCTTATAAACAGTGGTATCCTGGTAAAGGTTTAACAACCTGCTATGGTGGAGGGTAAAGAGGTCTAAGTTGCAATGTTTGCTGATTTCTGTGGTGTAAATATTCCCATTGTGGCCGATTTCAAGCTACCAGTATGATGTCACCAAGTGTGGAACTAGGAAGAGATTTGCAGAAGCACACCAATACAGAATATTTCCACCACACAAATATAACAGGTATAAATACTCTAAGAGCATAAATAATAGTATAAGTACGTAATTAGGAAGCAATGAATTTAATGGTGAGTTTATATCATTTATTTTATATATACATATATATAAGGAGCTCTGGTGCCATAGTGTCTAAGACATTTGACTGCTGACCAGAAAGTTGGCGGTTCAAACCCACCAGCCACTCCATGGAAGGAAGACAGGGCAATCTACTTCCGTAAAGATTTACCACCTCTATAATCCAATGGGGGTCTCTATGAGTCAGAATTGACACAATTGCAGTGAGTTTGGTTTTTTTGGTGTATATATTGTTGTTGTTGTTATGTGCTGTCAAGTCGGACCCGACTCATAGCGACCCCTCCTTGGGTTTCCAAGGCAGTATCACTACGGAAGTAGATTGCCCCATCTTCCTACTGAGGAGTAGCTGGTGGGTTTGAACCACCAGCCTTCTGCTTAGCAGTCAAGTGCCTTAGGCACTACACTACCAGAACTCCCGGGGTGTGTGTGTGTGTGTGTGTATGTGTGTGTATATATATATATGTATATATATGTATATGTATGTATATGTATGTGTGTGTATGTATATATATATATATATAAACAAAAACAAAAAAAAAACTCACTGCCATCATGTCAATTCTGACTCATAGAGACCCCATTGGGTTTTGGAGGTGGTAAATCTTTACGAAAGTAGATTCCTCCGTCTTCCTTCTGTGCAACGGCTGGTGGGGTTGAACCGTCAACTTTCTGATTAGCAGTCAAATGCCTTAGGCACTGCAATGCATATATATTCAACAATTCATACACATTTTGTTTCATGACCCTGATGACAATCTTCACAATAAACAGTTCTCCCACCTCCTTCCTGTGTCTTTTCCTGTGCATTCCTGTCTGTCTAGCTTTTCCCCTGTGCAAATACTGCCCTTCTGATCTCTCACAGCAGACTGTTCTAAGGCGTGCATCTCCCTAAGGGAGGTGTTCCAGCCATAGGCCTTTCTGCTGTTTGGCTGAGAGCTAGCCCATGGGAGTGAGTTCAGTTCCAGGCCAGAAGGGCAACCCAAGGCCACAGTCTTGGGGGTTTCACCAGTCTCTACCCAACCAACAATTCTGGCCATTTTTGGGTTTTTTAATTTCATTCCACACTTTTCCTCCTACTTTAGCCAGGATCTCCAATTTTGATCCCTTTCCAAGTGGTTGGCATTGGTAGCCCAGCATCATCTAGTTCTGGCCTCAGGGTTGTGAAGGCTGAAGTTGGTGTAGTCCATTAGTCCTTTGGACTAACAGTTTCCATGCATCTTTGATTTTCCTCACTCTTCTTTGCTCTGTACAGGGAGGGACCAATACTTGCATTCTTAGGTGGCTGCTCAAAAGTTTTTAAGACCTCAGTCGCTACTCACCAAAGTAGGATGTACAACAATATTTTTTATGTACTATGTCGTGCCAATTGAGCTTGATGACCCCCAAGACCATGGTCCTGAGCACGCAAGCCCAGTGATTCACTCCCTTAAGGTGCTTAGTTGTGGCTAAGAAGCCACCTCAACCTTGTTCCCTGTTAGGCCTGTTAATTTTTTAACTAAACTGTTTATTTTGTAATAATTATAGATTCACATGCAGTGTTAAGAGATAATACAAAGAGATTCCATGTTTTGCTTAGTTTTACCTTGATTACCTAGTTTTACCATGATTATCTAGTTTCCTTCAATGGTAACATCTTACAAAACTATAGTCTAACATCAACTAGGATATTGACACTGACACAGTCAAGATACAGATCATTTCCACCATAATAATGCTCCTTCACACTGCCCTTTTGCAGCCGCGTCAACTTCCTCACATTTTACACCCCTTTCTTAGCACTGCAAGTCACTAATCTATTCCCCATTTCTATAATTTTTTCATTTGTACATTATAAAAATGGAAGTGATGTGGCCATTTGAGATTGGCTTTTTTTCATCAACATAATTCTCGGGAGATTCATCCAGGTTGTTGGATGAATCAAAAATCCATTCTCTTTTGTTTTGTTGTTGTTAGCTGCCATCAAGCTAATTCCAGCTCATGTCGACCCATGTGTCAGAGCAGAACGTGCTCCGTGGGCTTCTCAAGGCTGTGATCTTTCAGATGCAGGTCACCAGGCCTGTCTTCCAAGGCACCTCTGGGTGGGTTCACACGGCCACCCTTTCAGCTGGTTGCAGTGTTTAAATGTTTGCTCCACCAAGGGCCAGTTTGTTTAACCATTCACTCATTGCATCTGGGTTGTTTCCAGCTCTAGGCTATTACAGATAAAACTGCTATAAACTTTTCTGTACAGGTTTTTGTTTTAACATAAGTCTTCATTTCTCTGGATAAATGCCCAGGAATGCAACTGCTGCTTCAAATGGTAATTGTGTATTTAGGGTTTTAAGAAACCGTCGAACAGTTTTCCAAAGTGGCTGTACCATTTACCTTCCCAGCAGCTACGTACACATGGTCCAGTTTCTTTATATCCTCATCAGCATTTAGTGTTATTATTTTTTTTTTTTATTTTAGTCTTTCTGTTAGGTGTGTAGTGCTATCTCATTATGGCTTTAATGTGCATTTCCCTATTGGCTAGTGATGCTTGACATCTTTATGTGCTTATTTGCTATCTGTCTACCCTCTTCAAGGAGCTCTGGGGCACTGGGGTTAAAGCACTGGGCTGTTAACCAAAAATTCAGCAGTTTAAACCCACCAGCTGCTCCGGGGGAGAAAGATGAGGCATCTGCTTCTGTGAAGATTTACAGCCTTGGAACCCCTATGGCTCAGTTCTACTCTGTCCTATATAGGGTCACTATGACTCAGAATCAACTCAATAGCAGTGGGTTTGGTTTTTGGTTTATACTCTCTTCAGTGAAATGTTTCTTCATGTCTTTTGTCCATTTTCTAATTGAATTTTTTGTTTTTTACTGTTGAGTTTTGTGAGTTCTTTATATATCCTAGGAGCTCTGGTGGCATAGTGCCCAAGGCACATGACTGCTAACCAGAAGGCTGGGGGTTCAAACCCACCAGCCACTCCTCAGAAGGAAGATTGGTCAATCTACTTCCATAAAGATACCACCTTAGAAACCCAAGGACGGGTTGCTATGAGTTGGATCCAACCCAATGGCAGTGAGTTTGTGTTTTTTTGGTCATATAACCTAGATACCAGTCCTTTGTCAGATACGAGGATTGCAGTCTTTTTTTTTTTTTTCCAACCCTGTCCTCCTTCTCCTCTCCTTTAAGGACTCCAATGACACAAATGCTAGATCTTTTGTTACAGTTCCACAGGTTCCTGAGCCTCTCAATCTCTCTCTTTTTTTTCCTGTTCTATTTTCCCTCTATTGTCCAGATTGGATGATTTCAATTGTTTTATCTTCTGATTCATTGATTCTTTCATCTGTCCCCTCCATTCTGCTGTTGAACCCATCTACTGGGCTTTTTATTATGATTATTATATTTTTCACTTCTAGTATTTCCACTTGGTTCTTCTTTTTCTTTTTTTTTTTTGTTGAGGCTTTCTATTTTTGCATTTGTTTCAAACATTTTTGTAATTTTTCATTGAAGCATTTTGATCATGGATCCTTTAACAAAAGAAAATCCAGAAGATTCTAACACTTCTGTCATCTTGGTATTGGCATCTATTGACTATCTTTTCTCTTTCAGTTTGAGATCTTCCTGGTTCTTGGTATGATCAGCGATTTTCTAATGAAACCTGGACATTTTCATGCAATAAGAATCTGGATCATATTTAAACCTTCTGTTTTAACTGGCTTTCCATTCAAGTAGACGTAGAAGGGGAGAAGCTACCTTCTTTCTGAAGAGTGGAAGTAGAAGTCCAGGTTCTCCTCTTGGCCTTGGGTGACATCTGGAGGATGGCATGGACCCTGTTATTGCTGGGTGTGAATGGGAGTTCTGGCTCTCCCTGTGGTCTCCACTGACACCACAGTGGGCATGGCCGATTTCTGTTAGGCAATGGTGAAAGCCTTGACTCTCCACTAGGCCTCCTCTGACACCACCCCAGAGGGAAGAGGGAAGGACACCTCGTTACTGCAAGGCAAGGGTGGCAATGTAGGTGCCTCTCATGGACTCCACTGATAAACAGTAGAGATGGGGGCTCACTGCAAGTCAATGGAGATGAAGGTCCCAGTTCCATACTTAGCTTTCCATGACACCACCCCACATTGAGGGCTAGGTGCCTTGTTGCAGTCTCTTGAGACTGTAAGTCTAGGCTCCCCACTTGGCCTTTATTGGCATGGGTGGTAGTGAGGCCAGGTTTTCCTTCTGTGTCTGGCTGGAGTAGAACAATTATTGTCTGAAAGTTTTCTCTTGCTCCCTTCTTGGTCCTTCGACTAAAGAGAGCAGATTCTGTGGGGGCTTTTTTTTTCCCCCCTGTGTCCCCAGGCATTCCTGGGTTGCTGGTTTCTTTAGCTCCAAGTATGGAATCTATGAAGCAGAAAGAAAGCTCAGGGAATTCACTACTGTGTCATTCAGACATCAAGGTTCTGAGCTGGTCTACCTTCTCTTTCTTCATTTCAGAATCTTCTTATGTCTATTTTTCACATATGTCTAGAGGTTTCAGTTGTACTCTCCAGGAGGAATAGGGAAAAGTATGTCTATGATAGTTTACTTCTTGATAATGACTATGCTTAACAACTAGCTCACAAATTCCTGAAATTTTAACAAATGGTCTCACAAGATGGCTTTGAAGACATCAGAACCCACCTCCCACCATAGAGGCTAAAACTGCCATACACTCCCTTCCCCAGCTTTTCCTACAGCTTGGACACAGGCATATGACACAGATACATCACATGACAGCTGAGATCTGGAGTCAGTGATGCAGACCAACAGATAGTGGAGAATCTTGGTGGCTGAGCAGGGGCAGCAGTGGCAACAAGACCAGGGGTGACATCTACCACCAGGCTCTTAAACCATGGCATTTCACAATCAGTGACAGCAGCATCCCCACCACACTCTTTCTGTGGCATGTCTTTCCCGTGGTTCTGGCCACATCACTTCTGAGTTGGATTCTCCTACCTTCCCAGTGGTTGGGTGAGTGGGCTTTCAACAACACAGTTTCTGCTGAAGTCAGCCAGAGCTTGTTTCTATTGGAGGCAAAGAAGAATGCTGACTGAGGCACGTTCCCACTGGCTCCCAGTGGCAAGCCCCTCTGGTAAAGAAAAACCTCAGTTCCACCACAGAATGTCCTTATTCTCATCCAGGGGGAATGATTTGAGGGATAACTTAAGAGCAAACAGAACAGTGTAACTCCACAAAGATGGGCTTACTAAGAGGGGCTGCTAGAAGCCCAAAGCCATGGTCACTTAACGTGCTTTCTTAGCTACCAAATACCAGTATCCTCAGCCACTCTGATCCCAAAGGCAGTGAGCATGCATTTGACTATAGTTTCATTATGGCAACATAATGTTGATAACAAAGTCTCTCCCTATGAGATAAGCAATGTGGCATTGGGTAGAATACACTAATTAGCCTGACCTTGGAAATGACACTAAAATGTCATTTCTCCACTTGCCACTCACTGCCCCCTCCTGCACCTCCTGTATCACACTAGTTAGAGGAAAGTTTTTTATGACCTTGAGGGTGGTTTTGTGCACAGAAAATACTACTCAGAGGTTTACTTGAATTTTGAAAACTAGGGTTTGATTTATTAAATTTGTAGGCTTAGAATTTTATGGCTCTTTTCAAAGATTTTAAAATCAACTTATGAATATTATTATCCTATTTATAAGTCTAGCAAATATTAACAATCACTTTGAGAGGCCTTTTGATTAATGTTTGGTTCCCATTTATACACTTAGTTAATTAAACCTCTTCAACATTTTAGACCACATTTATAAATTGAATATATTTAATTCCTTTTTAAGTACTTCAACTGACTGACAAAACTTCCCTAATACTACAGTGACTCTTATAGGTTTAATAAATTAAGCATACATAAAATAAAACAAAAAAAACAAACCTGTTGCTGTTGATTCCAATTCACAGCAACCCTATAAGACAGAGTAGAACTGCCCCATAGAGTTTCCATGGCTGTAATCTTTCCAGAAGCAGACTGCTCAATCTTTCTCCCACAGAATGGCTGGTGGGTTTGAACCACCTACCTTTCTGTTAGCAGCTAAGTGATTAACCACTGCCCTACCAGGGCTTCTATACAAAAGACAATGAACATTAAAGTATCTTAAATCTTAAATTATCTTAAATGGTCAATATTATGTTTTAAAAAGATTTTAACTTAATATCATAAATCTCAACCAATTATTTAAGTATAGACATTAAAGTGGTATATTAAGGGTGACCTGTTATTCTAAGCTAGGAGCTCTGGTGGCATAGTGCCTAAGGCATTTGACTGCTAACCAAAAGGCTGGTGGTTCCAATCCACCAGCCAGTCTTTGGAAGGAAGATTGTGCAATCTACTTCCATAGAGATACCGCCTCAGAAACCCAAGGAAGGGTCACCATGAGTCGAATCAACTCAATGACAGTGAGTTTGGGTCTTTTTTTTGTGGGGGAGGGTGTTATTCTAAAAGGCCAAATTCTCTTTAAAATTATACATACATAAAGAATTGGCCAAGGGA
>NW_006921589.1:10284077-10285208 GCF_000298275.1 Orycteropus afer afer
CCCATCGTTACAGCCACTGTGTCACTCATCTCATTTAGGGCCTTCTCTTTTTCACTGACCCTCCACTTTACCAAGCACGATATCCTTTTCCAGGGAATGATCCCTTCTGAAAACATGACTAAAACAGGTAAGACAAAATCTGGCCATTCTTCCTTCCAAGGAGCATTCTAGCTGCACTTCTTCCAGGACAGATTTATTCATTCTTCTGGCAGTCCATGGTTCTTTCAGTATTCTTTGCCAGCACCACAACTCGAAAGCATCAACTCTTTTTCAGTCTTCCTCATTCATTGGTCAGCTTTCACATGCATGTGAGGCCACTCAAAATACCATGGCTTGAGTTAGGTGCACCTCAGTCTTCAAGGAGATATCTTTGCTCTTTAGCACCTTAAAGAGGTCTTTTGCAGCAGATTTTCCCAGTGCAAAACGTTGTCTGATGTCTTGACTGCTGCTTCCATTGATGTTGATTGCAGAACCAAGTAATATGAAATCTTTGACAACTTTGACCTTTGATGCATTTATTGTGAGGCTGCTTATTGGTCCGTTGTGAGGATTTTCATTTTATGTTGAGGTGTAATCCAAGGTGTAAGCAAGGTTGTGCATCTGCATATTGCAGGTTGTTAATGAGTCTTCCTCCAATCCTGATGCCATGTTCTTCTTCATATAGTCCACCTTGTCAGATTATTGCTCAGCATTCGGATTGAATAAGTGTGGTGAAAGGACACAACTCTAACATACTCCCTTCCTGATTTTAAACCATGCAGTACCCCCTTGTTCTATTTGAACAACAGCCTCCTGGTCTATGTACAAGTTCCTCATGAGCACAGTTAAGTCTTCTGGAGTTCCCATTCTTCTCAACGTTATCCATAATTTGTGATAATCCACACAATCGAATGCTTTTGCATAGTCAATAAAACACAAGTAAACATCCTTCTGATATTCTTTGCTTTCAGCCAAGATCCATCTGACATCAGCAATGATATCCCTCATTCCACATCTTCTTCTGAATCTAGCTTGCATTTCTGGAAGTTCCCTGTCAATATACTGGAGCAACCGTTTTTGAATTATCTTCAGCAAAATTTTACGTGTGTGTGATATTAATGATTTTGTTCAATAATTTCTCCATTCTGTGGT
>NW_006921589.1:10286044-10287180 GCF_000298275.1 Orycteropus afer afer
CTTCCTGCATCATTCAATATTTTGCCCATAGAATATTTCAGTATTGCAACTCAAGGCTTGAATTTTTTTCTTCAACTCTTTCAGCTTCAGAAATGCAGAACATATTAATCCCTTCTGGTCTTCTGACTCCAGGTCTTTGCATTTTTCATTATAATAAATAATTGACTTTGTCTTCTCAGGCTGCTCTTTGAAATCTTCTGTTCAGCTCTTTTGTCTTATTTCTTCAATTTGCTTTAGCTACTCTCTATTCAAGAACAATTTTCAGAGTCTCTTCTGACATCCATTTTGGTCTCTTCTTTGTTTCCTGTATTCTTAATGACCTTTTCTTTTCTTCATGTATGATGTTCTTGATGACATCCCACAATTCATCTGGTTTTCAGTCTTTGGTGTTCAGTGCATCAAATCTGTTCTTCAAATGGTCTCTAAATTCAGGTAGGATATAATTGAGGTCATATTTTGGCTCTGATGGACTTGTTTTAATTATCTTCAGCTTCAATTTGAACTTGCATATGAACAATTGATGGTCTGTTCCACGTCAGCTCCTGGCCTTCTTTGGGCTAAAGATACTGAGCTTCTCATGACAATCCAAAGAGGAATGGCATGGCATTCATCATCACAAAAAATGTTTCATGATCTATCCTGAAGTACTATATTGTCAGTGATAGGATAATATCCATACACCTACAAGGAAGATAAGTTAATACTACTATTATTCAACTTTACACACCAACCACCAAAGCCAAAGAAGAGGAAACTGAAGATTTTTACCAACTTCTACAATCTGAAATTGACCAGAAATGCAATCAAGATGTATTGATTATTACTGGTGATTGGAATACAAACATTGGAAACAAAGAAGAATCACTGGTAGTTTGGAAAATATGCCTTGGTGATAGAAATGATGCCAGAGATCAAATAACAGAATTTTTCAAGACCAATGATTTATTCATTGCCAATACATTTTCTTTTTTATTATTTATTTATTTATTGTGATTTGGGTGAAGATTTACAGAGAAAATTCACTTTCCATACAGCCGTTCATATATACTTTGTCTCATGTCATTGACCACAGTTTACCACAATGCAACAGCTCCCCTCCCACTTCCTCCCCATAGTTACCACTTCCCAGTGTCCAT
>NW_006921589.1:10288805-10326552 GCF_000298275.1 Orycteropus afer afer
ACAGTCATAGTTGCAGTCACGGTGTCAATCCACCTCACTGAGGGACTTCCTCTTTTTTGCTGATGTCCTTCTCCAGGGACTGACGCCTCCTGGTGACGTGTCCAAAGTACAAAAAGCACAGTCCCGTCATCCTCACTACTAAGGAACATTCTGGCTGCACTTCCTCTGAGACAAATATGTTTGTTCTTCTAGCCATCCAAATAAATCAAGTCTTCTACAGTCTTCCTTACTCACTGTCCATGCATATGAGACTATTGAGAAGGTCATGGCTTGGGTCAGGCACACCTTAGTCTCCAAAGTGACACATAATGTAGGTAAATGACATAAAATATAGTTAAGGTATATAACATATTTTTCCATAGAACTCTAAACAATCCTGCATTCTTTTCACATGTTTCTTATCTCTTAGGAACACACAACTCTTAATGGATATTGTATTACTTTCCTAGGGCCACCATAACAAATTAGCACAAGTGGGGACAGAAATTTATTCTATGCCATTTTGGAGACTAGAGGTCAAAGTCAAGGTGTTGGCAGGGTCATGCTGTCTTGGAAAGCCCTTGGGAAAGATTCCTTCTCCTATCTTCCAGCTTCTGCTAGCCCCAGGTTTTCCTTGGCTTGTGGCAGCATATCTCTAATTTCTGCCTGGATTGTCAAATGGTGTTCTTCCCTATGGGTTTCTCTGTGTCTGGGTCTCTCCTCCTTTTATAACAATGCCAGTCAAGAAGATATAAAGTCACTGAGTGACCACAAGCTAACTAATTACATCTGCAATGACTCTATATCCAAATAATGTTACGTTCACAAGTGCTGGGGACCAGGACTTCAATATCCCTTTTGGAAGGAACACAATTCAACCCACGCAGATGTTAATATTATATCTGATTGAACTCTGGCATTCTCTCACAGCTTTGTCTGATTATTCAGTCATGACTCCCAAGGTCACTAAGATCATTGCGCAGCCCTGCACCCTCCCCTCCCCTGCCCTCTGCAAGTCCCCGAGTTCCTGATTGTCCTAGACTTGGAAAAGCAGACTCACCCCCACTCACTCAGTATCTGTGTTGCACTTGGCCTGGTGAGGCTAAAAGAAAAAGTTTCCATACCAGGACTCCCTGGGTGGTGCAAATGGTTAAGCATTTGACTACTTACTGAAAGGTTAGTGGTTCAGATCCACCAAAAGGCCCCTCAGAAGACAGGCCTGGCAATCTGCTTCCAAAAGTTCTGAGCCTTGCAAACCTTACGGAGCATAGTTCTACTCTGACACACGGCATTGCGGCATTGCCATGAATTGGAATCAACTCAGCGTAAACTGGTCTGATCTGGTTTCTGCTAACTTTACCCAGGAGCTGTCTGCAGGTTCCCATGGCATTGCAGCCTCCTGCTTCCCACCCCTCTCCCAAGCAAGCACTGCAGGGGTCAAGGTTAGCTGGAAGACCAAGGTCCACACAGAAGGCCCTGCAGCCAAACTCCTAATCTTACAGGAGGATGAGGGCAACATAACCAAAATCACAGGCTAGTGCCTGAGCACAGCTGGAACCCAGGACTCCCACCTCCCAACCCTGCATCCTGGCCACTTGACAACAACCGCAAAATCAGCAGAGTAAAGAAGGAGCTCCCCCACCACAGCCCCAGCCAACCAGCCCCAACATTAGCCAACCAGCCCAGACATTAACCAACCAGCCCCAACATTAACCAACCAGCCCCAACATTAGCCAACCAGCCCCAACATTAGCCAACCAGCCCCAACATTACTGAAGCACGGAGCACCTTTTTCTGTTGCTTGGTAAACAGAGTAGAAATAGGCAAGGTCCCCTGCCCTGGGGCTGGCTTCCTAAAACAAATAGACTCAACTTGTGTGTTTCCATACTAAGGAGAAGCAGTAATAAGAAAAAACTTTCAACTAAGGTGGGAAAGGGGGTGGGGGGAATGTGCATAGGAGAGCACATTGGTTTAGGACAGTGATTCTCAACCCTGACTTCATATTAGAATCTCCTGGAGGGAGAGCATTTAAAAAAATACCAACGTCCTCTGCTAGGCTAAATCAACAGAATCCAGGGATGAGGCTGAGACATCAATATTTTTTAAAAATACTCCAAACTTACTGCCATCAACTAGATTCTAACTCATAGTGACCCCACTAGGTTCCAGGGCCGTAAATCTTTAGAGAAGCAGATTGCTTCATCCTTCTTCTGCAGAGTGGCTGGTGGTTTCAAACCACTGACCTTTTGGTTAGCAGCCAAATGCCTTAACCACACCACCACCAGAGCACCTAAAAAAGCACTCCAGGTGATTCTAATGTGTAGCCAGAGTTAAGAACCTCTGGCCTAAAACAACTCTTTCCAAAACCTCAGCCCTTTCCCCCCATTATAGTCACAATTTTTGCCATAAACATCTAGCAACCATACAGTTAAGGAGCTCTGGTAGCAAAATGGTTAAGCACACGGTTTCTAACAGAAAGGTTGTCCTTTCTAATCCACCTAGCCGCTTCATGGGGAAAAAGACCTCATAGCCTAGGAAACCCTATGGGACAGTTCTACTCTGTGACATGGGGTCACTATGAATCGGAATCAACTCGACACCTAACAACACCCATGCAGTTATGATTTGAATATTTTTTCTCTAAATCAACTCACTTATTTTTAAGTTAAATATTTACTTTAGCCTTATCCTGCACAATATTATTTGCAAACCACGAGACTGATGATTTGTGTTTTGAATTTTCTAATACACATGAAAATACATAACTATTAAAAGTTAAAACAAGGGGTAACTATTGGGAGGAAGTGGGAGGTAAGCTGTTGCATTGTGGTAAACTGTAGTCAATGTCATGAGACAAAGTGTTCATTCTGAACTGCTATACAGAAAGTGAATTTGCTCCGTAAATTTTCACCCAAATCACAAATTAAAAAAAAAAAAAAAAAGTTAAAACAGCCAAACTCCATCATCTCACATGCCACCACTGGGGCAGCCTGTAGGAAGCACTGCACAGGAACTGCCCTGACCTCAGAGAAACTTCCCCCAGTCCTGGGCTTTCCAGGAGCTTTGGGGATTTTAATTGTATTTGTTGACAGGAGTTGGCTATTTTAAAATGCTTTTTGCAGTGTGTCCATACTCATGGGAAAATTTCACCTATTTCAAAAGTTTGTTTTTGTTTTTGATATCCTCCAGAGAGCGGAAAGGAAGGAAAATTGCTGGCTAGTTAAGAGACATGAGTTGATTTGGGTGAGGCGAAAGGCAACATAACAGAAGCATGTGACCAGCACAATATCACTAAGGAAAAGGAAGACACGGAGAGGTGCACAAGAGGTACAGACAATAAAGCCAAATACTATTACACACACAATACTGCATTATCAGTAAAAGCAAAGACTAATCTATATGTGGATACATAGGTAAACAGGCAAGAAGATCAGGTATGGGTAGGTAAACAGGAATATATCCAAGATCATACATAAGTTTGGCAGACAATACTCCTACATATGTACTTTTATGTGCCATAAAAATGCCCATATACATTAGAGAGCTACAGAGGTTAACTTCTTAGCTACAACTAAGCACCTTGAGGGAGGGAATCACTGTGCCCGCAGGCTCAGGACCATGGTCATGGGGAACATCAAGCTCAATTGACATAACACAGTACACAAAAATATTGTTTTACATCCCGCTTTGGGGAGAAGCAACTGAGGTCTTACAAACTTGCATGTGGCCATCTAAGATGAGATTATTGGTCTCTCTTCATCCAGAGCAAAGGAGAATGAAGAAATTCAAAGATACATGGAAACAGAGGAGCTCTGGTAGCGTAGACTGCTCACCAGAAGGCTGGCGGTTCAAACCCACCAGCCACTCCTCGGAAGGAAGGTTGGGCAATCCTACTTCCGTAGTGACACTGCCTCGGAAACCCAAGGAGGGGTCGCTATGAGTCGGGGCCGACTCGACGGCAAACAACAACAACAACAAACATGGAAACAATTAGTCCAAACTACTAATGGACCATGAGAACCCCAGCCTACATGATCCTGAAACCACAAGAACTAGATGGTGCCCAGCTATCAATGCAACCACTCACAAAGGGATCACAATTGGAGATCCTGGATGTTGTTGTTGTTGTTATGTGCTGTCGAGTCGGACCCGACTCATAGCAACTCTCCTTGGGTTTCTGAGGCAGTAATGTGGAACAAAAATGAAAAAACATAAAAAGGACCAAGATTACTGGTTGGATAGAAACTGGTGAAATCCCCAAGACCATAGCCTCTACTGATTCTTCAGGCTTGGAATTAGACCATGACTTACGTCTCAGCCAAGCAATAGACAGGCCTATGAGCTGAACAACTACACCAGGGAAATGCACTCCTTAGAGTAATCAACCATGCAAGATCAGAAGGGCAGCATTTGCACAGGGAGAAACCAAGGGAGGCAGGAACGCATAGGCAAGAAGGACACAGGGAAGGGGTAACCACAGGGAGGAAATAGAAGGTGAGATGTTACACTGTTGGGATTGTAATCACTGTCAGGAAACAAAATGTGTATGAACTGTAAAATGAATCTGCTTTGTAAAATTTCATTCAGGTCACAATGAAAAGTTTAAAAAAAAAAAAAGTCTGCTATCCTAACCAGCTGTTGGGGCCTTAAAGGCAAGGCTGTAGGTCCCTGGAGAAGAAGCCATTTCCCAAGAATGTCCCTCCTAACTTCTCATCCTCCCACCCACCTCCTCTTCTCCCAATCAACTGAAAAGATGCATGATCTTTGTGTCCTTAGGTGTTAGACAGTGATGTCCTCTTAAAAGAGATAATCTGTTATAACAGATGAGAACTCACAGCTCACTCAAAAACAAACATAAACCTATGGGTTCCAGGACATGAATAGATATATGCACACCCATGTTCATCGCAGCACTATTCACACTACCAAAGAGATGGAAAAAACCTAAGTGCCCGTCAACAGATGAACAGATAACCAAACTATGGTACATACACACAATGGAATAAAATGCAACATCAAAAAATAATAGAGAATCCACAAAATACCTCATATTGTGGATGAACTTGGAGGACATTATGCTAAATGAAATGAGTCAATCACAGGAGGACAAATATTGTATGAGTCCACTATTATAAAATGTCAGGGAAAGATTTACACACAGAAGGAAGATTTCTTTGTTGGTTACCAGGGATGGGAGGGGAGGAGAAGGAAAAATGCTAGCTAGGTATGGTAGTTAAGGTTATGTGTCACCTTGGCTGAGCCTCTGGTTTTGGCTGGGCAGCGGGATGTAGTTATTCCCTGTGATGAGACTAGTAATTAACTCCATGGTGGAATCTACTGTGAGCAGCTGGGTAGCTCCCAGTATATAAGAAGGTGCTTTGAGAAAGATCTTGAGTCTGGGGCACATCTGGGTCCTGTATTTGGCCAAGTCTTCCTCTCAGTGGGCTGCCATGTTGTCTGCCATTCTTGGGACTGTTAATGGACTTGAGTTAGTGGTCTGCCATGATGCTCAATAATCTTGGAACTATGCCATTTTACTTGTCAACCTTGGGTCTGTCAGCATCAGCAGTCAGGAGCTGCCTGAGTGAAAAGATGCCTCCAGCTACAGTGGGCCGGAAGCAAGAGGCAGAACTGAAGCCCAAGGTCAAGGGGCTTTCACCCAGCCCCTAGAGCTGGCACTTTGAACTCGGGCTTCTAGCCTCCTCAACTGTAAGTGAATAAATCCCTGTTTGTTCAATCTATATGTTTGTGGTATTTTCTGCTTAAGTGGTACTGGAGAACCAAAACACTAGGTAAGAGACACATAATGATTTGGGTGAAGAGAAAGGCAATATACTGAAAGTGGATGACCAGCACAATATCACTAAGTAAAAGGAACACATGGGGAGGTGCACAAGAGGTACAGACAACAAAGGTAAATACTGTTACATGCACTACACTGCACTGTCAGTAATGAACATCTACATATGGGTGGACACACAGGAAGACAGCCAAGGTGATTAGTATGGATAGGCAAATGGGAATATACTCATGACCATATACAAGTGAGTAGGAATTGACTCCATGGCAGTGGGTTTTTTGTTATATATAAATTTGACAGATGGTTTTTCTACATATGTATTTGTGCTATAAAAATGTTCATATATATAGTGGAGCTAACAGGAGGCAAAGTTCTGTTAACTTTTTAGCCATGACCAAACACTTTAAGGGAGTTGCCAGGCCTGCAGTCCTGCTAGGCCATGAGCACAGGGGACATCAAGCTCAATTGGCACAACATGGTATACAAAAATATTGTTCTACATCTTACTTCAGTGAGTGATGACTGAGGTCTTAAAGGCTTGCAAGCCACCACCTAAGATGCAACTATTAGTCTCTCCTCATCCAGAGCAAAAAAGAGCGAAGAAAATAGGAGACATGTGGAAACAATTAATCCAAGGGATTAGAAGACCATGGGAACCTCAGCCTACATGACCCTGAGACCAGAGGAACTAGATGGTGCCTGGCTATCACTGCCAACTACTCAGAAAGGGATCAAAATAGGAGATCCTGGACAGAGTAGGAGAAAGATATGGAACAAAACTCAAAATCATGAAAAAAAAAAAAGATCAGTCTTACTGGTCTGATATGTACTGACAAAACCCCCAAGACTGTTGTTGTTGTTGTTATGTGTCATCGAGTCGGACCCAACTCATAGCGACCCCTCCTTGGGTTTCCGAGGCAGTATCACTACGGAAGTAGATTGCCCTATCTTCCTTCCGAGGAGTGCTGGTGGATTTGAACCGCCAGCCTTCTGGTTAGCAGTCAAATGCCTTAGGCACTATGCTACCAGAGCTCCTAAACTATAACTCCTAATCAGCCTTCAGGCCTGGAAATTAACTTACTCCCATGGCTTAACTTTCAGCCAACCAATAGACAGGCCTATGAGGTGAACAATTATACCAGGGAGGTGAACACCTTAGAACAGTCAACCATAGGAGATCAGAAGGACAGCACTAACCAGGCAGAAAGCTCAGAAGGCAGGAATGCATAGGAAAGGACCCGGGAAAGATAACCACAGGGAGAAAGTAGGAAAAAAGCTATTACATTGTGGGGATTGCAATCAATGTCACAAAACAAATTGTGTCTGAACTGTTGAATGAAAAACAAATTTGCTCCATAAACTTTTACCCAAACCACTATGAAAAGTTTAAAAAAAAAAGAGAAACACGGTTGTCCAGTGGATTCTGCCTTTTGACTCACGGCAACCCCACGTGTCTTAGAGCAGCACTTGCTCCACGGGGTTTCCCAAGGCTGTGGTCTTTCAGAAGTAGATCCCCAGTTCTTCTTCATAGACACTTCTGGGTGGCCGAGCTCCAACCTGGGGCTAGGAGGCCAAGCTCAGGCCTGTTGTACCTTACAGCTCACCCAGAGAGAAAGAAAGGGTCCCTAACCCAACCCACGGCACACCACACCCCCACACCGGACCACTGTGAGTGTGGGTTCTAACTAGAAAGGTGTAAACTAAGGGCTTCAGGACAGTAGGGGCCCAAAATCTCTCCCCCACCTACTTGCTAATATCAAGAATTCTGCTGTCCAGTCAGGATTCCATAATTAGGGAAGAAACGCAAAACAACACTTGGACTTAAACCCACACTAAGTAAATGATGAATAAGAGCCATTGTGGGAGCCGGCTAGAAGGTATAAGACCCATGAGTGTTCTTCTGGTCGGAGCCAAGGACCCCCAGTCTCTGGCTCCTAAGAGAAATAGGTTTCAGAACTTGTTAAAAAGCAGATTCCTGCATCCCAGCAAAGCCCCACTGATTCAGGACTCTGAGGATGGATTTAGGAGTTGGCAGTCTTATCAGGTTCCTCAGGTGACTCAGAAGGTCCCCAGAAGATACTCTAAGAAACTCTGCCCTAGAGGACAAGGTGGATGAGAGAAATTCATTGTGTAAGGGGTCTCAGCCCATGAAAAGCTCTTTCAAGGGCCCTGTACACAATGGGCTGTCCAAAACCCAGAATGGACAAGATGCTCTGGTCCCACCATCGTTAGCATTTTGAAGAGCCACTGGTGGAGCAGAACAGCCCTGAGACAGCTCAGATGGAACACGAGGGCTTCATGCTGGCTCCAGCCCCAGGGCCATCGCTCGGGTGGGCTGCCTCCTCATCCATCGCCATCTTGTCTTCTCAGCTCCTGGGGCCTCTAGAGGCTCTTGCCCTCTCCCATCTGTCACTGTCTGACACACAGGATGTAGAGCCACTCACACCTCTCCCTCCAGCTGGCTCAGAAAGAAGAGCACAGTGTCACTTTAGGTATTGAGGGTATTATTACTAAGAAGCACAGAGAAAGTGACAGCTGTAATTAAAACTAGCAAACACAAGAACCAAATCATTACCAGAATTCTTCAAATTCTTTAAAGTTCTACCAACATCTTGAAGCCACTCCTGGAGGTCACCTTTTAGCCAAATAACAGAGTGCCTCATAAAAATAAATAATATCATCCGTAATTACTGTGCTCCCTTACACAATCATCTGTATGAGACCTAACAGTCAACATTTACTTCAAAGCAAAGATGAGATGGTAAGGAGGGCAGGGAGACTGGATTAATGGAAACAGAACAACCAGAAAGAAAATAATGAGGATGCTGACCCATTGTGAAAAATGTAACCAACACACTGAACAACATGTATAACCAACCAAAAACCAAACCCACTGCCACTGAGTCGATTCCAACTCATAGCAACCCCCACTGGGGCTGTAAATATTTATGGATGTAGATTGTCTCATCTTCCTCTCAAGGAGCAGCTGATGGGTTTGAACCACCAGCCTTCTGGTTAGCAGACAAATGTCTTAACCACTATACCACCAGAGCTCCTTGAACAATATGTATAGAAATTGTTAGACAATAACTTAATTTCCTATGTAAACTTTCACCAAAAACACACACACAAAAAAAAAATTAAGTTCTACTAGTATCATCCTGAGAGCCCTGGTAGCATAGTGCCTAAGGCATTTGACTGCTAACCAGAAGGCTGGCAGTTCAAACCCACTAGCCACTCCTCAGAAGGAAAATGGGGCAATCTACTTCCATAGTGATATTGCCTCAGAAACCCAAGGAGGGGTCGCTATGAGTTGGGTCCGACTCCACGGCATATTACAACAACAAGAAGTATCATCCTTAATCTTCACTTCATCCTAAATAGGGCTGAGTCATCCACTCTGCCACCTGCCCACCTCTGTGCTCCATATGTCCCTGTAACCAGCCGCTCCGGGAGGCAATTAAGATATAAACCAGGCCCAGGCCTGGTCGTCCCTGCCCATCTAGAGAAGAGACAGATACACATGCCACTGGTGAGTAAAGGGAGAGGCCTCTTGGCAAGGGATGCTGGAGCATTCTAAGGGACCGTCAAAGTCTTGTTTTTGCACCCTCCTCAATGCCTCCTTCTCCCCCATTCAATATCATTCCAGGAGCTCTGACCTCTTGCTCCCCACCCCTGACCCATCTCCGGCTGTGCCCCCACCTCCTCTGTACCCCTCATCTCCTGTGGTCCTGGCAGCACTGCCCAGAAGAGGGGACAATAGGCAGGAAGGAATTCCTTTCTCTCCACATTCCTCAGATCAATATGACTCATCCACCACTCAGAGAACATCCAACAGCTGTCTGCTTACTAAGCATTTGATAAAATGTTGTTCAATAAGAAAAAAAAAAAAAACCAACTAAATTAAAAATAATCCCAGCAGAGGACTCAAATATCCAATCTTCTTTCCAGTTCATAAATCACACAAACATTGGAGTTTGCTCTTTGCACAAGCAGTGAATCACACAACCCATCAGGTTCCCACTCAGACAATCATATCTTTTATTTCTCTCAAAACTAAATAAATGCTTCACTTTGAGTCTCCTTGTTTCCCGCTTTGGATTCAACTCGCCATTTGGCGCCTGCCCAGACCCTGTTTTATTGTTGTTTTCCACCATGGCTTAATCGCCAGCTGAACAGTGACAGGTTGGAACAAGCGCCCCTGAATTCCATCTTGCCTTTCCTTGGCTGCTCAGAATTCTCTTTGAAAGGCATGGTCATTATTTAAGAGCCATCTGATAGGACACAAAAGGAGATGTCACACAGGCTGCCAAGCTAGACACAATACTGCCAAGGTCTGTGCCCCAGAGGAAGTGCACAGGGCAATGCACACAGACGGTCTGTGAGCTCTGACAGCCACAAGTTTCATGAGGGGATCGGACGTCTTGAGTGAGCTGAGTCCTCAGCAGGGAACACGGGAATGATAGCTACCTTCTCTGCTCAAAGTAAAAGGACGAGCTAGGAAAATAAAGTTGTGGTGATGGATACACATACATACAAGCATACGAAAAAACACTGAATTGTATACCTTAAATGGGTAAACTGTATGTTATGTGGGTATCTCAATAAAGCTGCTTTTTTTTTTAAGAAGAATCCGCTATGACTCACCTGGGCCAGAAGTGGGGCTTGAAGGTGTCCGAGGATAATGAAAGCTTTGGGCAATGGCCCAAGATGTGGCCATAACCCAGCTAGCAGGCCACAAATGGCGGGGTAAAATGGCAGTCGGTCCACTCTCCTGCTGAGAGGAAGGGTCCTGCGCCCCCATGCCCATGCCTACACCCCAAGCCACTTCACCTAAAGCAGACGGCAGTGGAGCTTGTTGCTCAGAAACACCGTGGCCTCTATCCCCTTTTGAGTCACCTGCTAGCCCCATCCCCCAAGCCTTGCCATCCAGCTGGAGGGGTTTCCTCTCTGCTGACTCCCTCTACACCAGCAGGAAGGTCTCATCAAGCCACCCAGCCCCTGAGAGCACAGGGTTGGAAGCCAGTCGGAGGGAACACAGGGCTCTGAAGGCTTCCGGACAAATTCCAAAGGCCCCCAAACAACATGCTGTCTGGTCACCAGGCCCCAAGCTCGGCCAAGTTGCCCTTCTAGGGGTTTGCTGCCAGTCTCCCTATCCCTTGTCTTTTGTCTCTAACATCCCCAACCTGGTCCCCACTGTCACTTTCTCCTTTCCTGTCCCTCAAAGTACCCATTCTTGTTAACCTTTGGAGTTGCTGCAGCCCCCTGGCATCCTCTGACCCTCAACAGAAAGAATCTCCCAAGCAGGCCCAGCTCAGAGTCCGAGTTAGTCAACTCTGGCCGTTTGGACTAAATAGACTGCAGCTGCCCTCCGTCAGGGGGAAGGGAAGGAGAGGGAAGACAGGCAGAGGTCTTTTAAGGCTCCAGGTTCTTAGGACTTACTCATTTCCTTCCACAATGGGTGGGTTCACTAGCCAGAGGTTATATCTGGTTCACATTTCACTGAAGCTTTATTACCTATTGCTCTGAGCCTAGCCTCAGGCCTGGTTTTACCAGAAGCCACCCTGACTTACCGGCCAGGACCAGGACTCCTTCTCTGTTCCTAAAGCCCCCATCCTTGTTTTCCATTTTCCAGCTGAGGAACAGCCATAGCTCTCAGCTATTGGTCATGCAGAGATGAGTGACACAGCCTGTGTCCAATGAAGAATTAAGCCCTCTTAGCTCAGGCTGCCTGGAGCTCTGGTAGCATAGTGCCTAAGGCACTCGACTGCTAACCAGAAGGCTGGCGGTTCAAATCCACCAGCCACTCCTGCAAGGAAGATGGGGAATCTACTTCTGTAGTGATACTGCCCCGGAAACCCAAGGAGGAGTCGCTATGAGTCGGGTCCGACGTAACAACAACAACAACAGCTCAGGCTGCCATTTCTTCTCAGGAGCTCTCCAGGAGCAGCTGAAGGAAAACTAGAGCGGGTTCATGTGGGGGTTCTAGGAATCCCCCAAACCAAGCAGGGAAGTATGCCCACATAGAGGGCCTAAAAGGGGACCAGGTCACCTAATCAGGGCTTGGGAAGAAACTGGGGTTTCGTGTGCAAAGCCTCTTGGCCAAGCCTGGCTCAGAGTGGCCCCTGTCAGCTCCATGTGGAATCTGCTCTATACAAGCTCACGTTCTTAGTTTTTGCATTTGACCTTCCTTTTGTTCTTCAAGGAGTCCTAGTAGCACAGTAGTTAAGCGCTCAGCCGCTAACCAAAAGGTCAGCGGTTCAAACCCACCAGCCACTCCACAGGAGAGGTGTTCACAGACTGCTTCCATAATGATTAAAAAAACAAACTCACTGCCATTGAGTTGGATCTGACTCCTAGCAACCCCTCCTTAGGGGTGTTGTTGTTGTTGTTACGTGCCATCGAGTCAAACAACATCCTTAGGGGTAGAGCCTTGTAAACCCTATTCAACAGTTCTATGTGTCCTATAGGGTCACTATGAGGCTGTGATGATAGTAGTTTGGGGTTTTGGTTTGTTCTTTGGCAAAGTTCCTTTGAAATTCCACTTAGTCTTGGCCAATCTAAGGGAAAGAGATCTTGTCCTCACATAAGCCAAAGGAGTCAGTCAGAGACCTGCTGTAGTTGGAGGCCACCCAGGCACCGGAGACCAAGGGAGCCAGGGCAACTGAGATGAAATGTCTAAACTTGGATGATCTTCCAGGACAGCTGGAAGGGCTTGTCTCTTCCTTATGAAAAAACAGCCTTACGGTGGTCTGTCCCCTCCTTCCTGACCAGCTTTGGGACACTAGCCTGAACATGTGGGAAGAAAATGGAAGAGTGAGGAAAATGGGTGGAGTAAACAGGGTAGAACTGTGGGTATCCCCAGCTCTTGATGCTCAGAGATGCCCAAGGCTGTAGCAGCCCACAGAACCTCTCTGGCCCCATTTGCTCTCTAAAACAAACAAAAACACACTCACTGCCACTGAGTCGATTCCAACTCATAGTGACCCCTCCTTGGGTTTCCGAGGCAGTATCACTACAGAAGTAGACTGCCCAGTCATCCTCGTGAGGAATGGCTGGTGGGTTTGAACCGCCAGCTTTCTGGCTAGCAGTCAAATACCTTAGGCACTGCGCCACCAGAGCTCCCTTGCTCCCTAATCCACTGCTGTGGAATCGAACCTGACTCGTAGCTATCCCTCCTTGATGCTACCTTCTAAGGTAGTATCACTATGGAAATAGATTGCCCAGTCTTCCTTCTGAGGAGTGGCTGGTGGGCTCCAGTTAGCAGTCAAATGCCTTAGGCACCATGCTACCAGAGCTCCCTAAGGAAGAGCTGAATTCACTTGAATAGGATCTTTGACCACTGTGGATCCAGCAGATGGCAGTGCTACCCCTGCCCAACTGGAACAAAGCCTGCAGTGTGTGAAAGCAGTCACCAGAGGGCAACGTAGGGACAACCCATCCAGCTCACTGCTAGTTGCCTAGCAACTGTGACGCAATTAGATCCTTACCCTCCTCAAGGCCTCTCAGGTTATTTCTGGTAAAAGAGACTTTTGCACAAGGAGTGGCCTCAGGAATCCCAGAACTGCCTTTCTTAAGCCAGAAAGATCTAAAACAATCCAGAGACCCCAAATACACCACCACCCTGGTGTCTAGGCAACTGGGCTACTAACTCCATTCTGTGGCATGCCAGCGATCAGAAGGGCATAAACATGTCCCATTCTGCTCTGTACTCCCACACCCTCGGAGACCACTTCCCTAGTGGCTGAGGCAGAGCAGCCTCCTCTCCCGCTGTCTCCCCCCACACCCCTCTTCCCTTTACTGAGCCCAGCCTGGATCAACAGGCACGTGACCTTGAGCAAGACCTTGGGTCTCCCTCTTCTCAGCTATACTTGAGGTGACTAGAGAGGGTGATGATAAGGCCCAGTTCTGACCTTCTGTGGTCTCTGATTCTCTCCCTTCCCCCGAAGGGCTGTGTCCTTGCCCCAAACCTCTCCCTGGTTTTGATGACCCTGAGAAGAAAATTCTTCCAATTCTTCCAATTCCAAATGGGTAAGTGTGACCAGAGAAACCAGAGATGCAATCAAGAAAGTGAGGCAGACACAAGACAAGTGTGGTTGTAATGAGCTCAAAGCCGGTGCTGGTCTGGTCTATGTGTGGCCTGGGTCAGAACCCCAGGCAGAGTCAAAGGGCCTCTGTGGCTGTGGCGACAGGCGTGATTCCAGGCACATCCCCTGGCTCTGACGGAGGCTCGGGGTCAGATCACCAAGGTGCAGGGCTCTGGGAGGGCCACCATCTTGGACGCTCAGACAGGCATGTGCAACTCATTGTACTCATCCTGGCCGTCCTCGTCGAAGTTTGGTTCCGCATCTTCCGAGTCCAGCTGCAAAAGGGAGCAGAAGAGTGGGCGAGGCAGGGAAGCAACGCCGGCTCGTGCCGTCCCCAGCTTCCTCCAACCAGCAAGCAGCCCCCACTGTTGGCAAGGACTGTGAACCCAGGTCCAGTTTCTCATTTCCTTCTGGCCAAGACCTTAGGTCACCCCCAGGCCCCTGACACCTCCTCCTGGTAATTAATAATGAGAACAAACAAACCAAAAAAACACAGGTGCCATCAGTCGACTTCAATTCATGGTGACCCCATGTATGTAACAGAAGAATCACACCCCATAGGGTTTTCATGGCCTGTGACCACTAGGCCTGTCCTCTGATGGTCTCAGAGGGTGGATTCAAACTGCCAACCTTAGGGTTAAGGTTGTAGCTGAGTACCCAGCCATTTGCA
The DNA here is from genome assembly GCF_000298275.1 of Orycteropus afer afer. Taxonomy (NCBI): domain Eukaryota; kingdom Metazoa; phylum Chordata; class Mammalia; order Tubulidentata; family Orycteropodidae; genus Orycteropus; species Orycteropus afer. The sequence goes on from NW_006921589.1 coordinate 10,303,342, forward strand.
CCATCCAGGACTCCTACTAATGAGAGTAGCCACCACATACCAAGTGCTTTCCTGGGGCCACTTCTAGTTCCCAAGGCACCTTGGTATACCTCATTTAGGCAGACGTATTGCCCCAAAAAAAAGTCCCAGCTGACAAAAGCAGTGCTCAGGCTGGATGTCAGCACCCCACCCTGACTCACCCCTGGCCAGCTGCTTTTCTCAGACCGTGACCTGCACAGCTGTCCACAGCAGCCCTGTGCTGACTCTGAACCAAAGCGCCCTACTAAATGCTTTGCCTGGATTAGCGTTTAATCTGCCAACAACCCTGTCAGGTGGACTCACTAATTAGCCTCAGTATACAGGTGAGGAAAAGATGATTTCAGAAGTTTAGGCACCGAACCAGCAGGCAACCCAGGGGATACATGAACCCATGTCTCTCCGGTCCCAGCACCCATCGGCCCTAAGGCTTCTGCCCAACCCACCATCCCTTACCGCCTGCAGTTCCCTGTCCTGGAAGAGCCGGGGCAGAAGGCACCGCCTCAGAGGCACCGTAAGCAGCAGCAGGAAGGGAAAGGCGAGAGAGGCTGCCGTGGACTTGACCACCCAGAGCAATGCAATGCAGCCCAGCTGGATACAGGTGAACAGGTGCATCCGCCATGTCTTCACCTGGGGAACGGGCATCGGGCCGCACCATACAGCACCTGCCTCCATGCACCCCCTATGCCTCAAATTATCCTTCATAGTCAGCCCCTCCAACTCTGGCCCGGGGAACCCTCTGCACAGCACACTCCCACTGCACCACCTCCCCACCTCCATGCCCCGGCCCTACCTTGGTCACATAGGGCTGCTCAGGATGGTGCTTTGCCGGCATGAGGATGAGCAGCAGACGCTGGGACAGCTGGATCCCTGACAGTGACGTGACCCCCATGTACAGGAAAATCCCAAAGAGCACAGCCAACGGGATCCGGCGCAGCACAGCCCCCATGACGATGGACAGGCCTGTGAGGCAACACCACCCGACCTAGTCCCCGGGCACAGCCCTGCTCAGTGTGGCCCTCGTCATCAAGAGGGAGAGAAGACAGAGGACAGGGCAGGAATGGGCCCGAGAAAGGGGTAGGGGCACAGAGTCAGAAGCAGACCTGGGGTCAGGGCAAGGGCTGGACGCGAGACATTTGGTGGTTCAAGAGGTGCCTGCGTCAAGCCTGGGAGAGGGAGCCGGTTTCAAGCCAGTGGCCCCAGGCAGCAGGTCTAGGGGGAGTGAGTGTAAGGCCACAGGGATCCCAGGTGGTGGGTCTGGGGGCCAAGGCTCACCCACGAGACAGGCGATGAGCACCCCGGTGACCCGCTGCTCCCGCACCTCCTGGATCTGGGGCTTGTCGCCGGGGGCAATGGCAGTGCGCATCACGGTCAGTGCATTGACGTGGGTGACTGAGCGGACGGTGGCAGCTGTGAGCCAGGGCAGTCCAAACAGCCCACAGAGCCCACCCAGGGAACCGATTAGAAGCAGGTCCAGGTGGAAGCCGGAGCCTTTGAGCAGCCTCCGGGCCTTCTGGCTGACGATGAGCCTGCGTGAGAGGCCAGGAAGTGGGTGTCAGGGGCTGGCCAGGAGAGGAATGGGACAGTGGGGGGAAGATGTGCAGAGAACAATGTTCCCCAGGGACTGGGGACAGGCAAGCTTCCTCTATCAGTTTCTCAGATGTGAGAATGAAGTTCTCACATTGAAGCATAGTTGAGCCAGATTCCCACACTGAAGATCTAAAACACACAGAGCCAGCTGCCAGATAGCACACACCACTGAGGTTTAACCAAGATGAGACACTCGCAAGCATCTCTGGGTGACAGCGTGCTGTCAGGGTGTCTAAGAGCTGGAGAGTGTCTAAGAGTGGATGTCTAAGAGCTAGAGGGTGTCTAAGGTGTCTAAGAGCTGGAGAGTGGCCCCTACCCATGATGGATGTGACACACAGATGTCATCGAAGTATCACTGGAAGCCCCACAAGCACACGGACACCCTCCTTGTGGCAGATCCCTCTGCTCTCCACCCCTCCTCCACCTCTCCCATTCCCCGCCAGCTCCTGACACTCACGCTCCCTGCCTCAAGGTCTCCCACAAGCCCCCAACCACCCAGCGCCCCACACTGATAGTGATGTCCCTGCCTTAACCCTGAACCCAAGCCAAGCAGCCCAGCCCAGCCCAGCCGTCCCTGCACCCCCTCCAGGGCCCCGCCCTCACGCAGTGATCTGTGTCTCCATGAAGATGAGGATGAGGACCAGGAGGGCAGGGACAGCAGCCGCCACCATCATCCAGGGCGGGAAAGGCCGGGCACTGCCCAGGGGCGGGATGAACCACGTGCGCTTGTGGGGAGAAGTCACGGAGAGCCCCGTGGGCACCGTCAGCTTCTGAAGAGCAGGAAGGCAGACAGTTCAGGGGCACAGGAGACACCACCCAGCAGCTGCTCCCACTGAGCTCTGGGGCCCCAGCACCCCAATCCCGCCACTGATGCTTCTGGGAATTTGGGTGTGAACAGGTCTGGGGGAAATGAGCTTTGCCTCCTCCAATGGCCCAGCAGAAGACAGGGAAACAAAGTGCAGTCGATCCTCATTACTCCCAGATTTCATATCTGCCGATTCACCTACTTGCTAAAATTTATTTGCAAAACCAAAATCAATACTCACAGCATACCATTCACTGACACGTCCAGGGCAGTGAGAAATCTGAGTCCCCAGATACACAAGGCTGACTGGGCGTTTACTGACTCAGTGTCCATGGGGCTTTATAGAACCTAACTACCAGAGCCAAGGGCTTCAACTGGGCCTTCTCCCCAAGTCCCGAGCTGTCAGGGAACCTGTTGCAGGAACACTTGGCATTCTGCCCCAACCCTACCCTGCTCCTCCCACATTCTTTACAAAGGACCACACACAGGCCTACAGACGCTCAGGGAGCCTCCTCGGCCAGACCACACGGAGGGGAGGGGGTAGCTTCAGAAACCGCCCCCATCCGACCCCCACCCCTTGGAGCCCAAGCAGATATAGCCAAGTCACCACTGGGACTTGGCTTCCAGCCCTGATCTTGGCAATGGCCATGGCCATGGCCTCCCTCTCAGGGCCCAGGCTTAGCACCAGCAGCCAGGGGCTCAGGGCTCACTCACCTGCGTGTAGGTGTCTGTGATGGAGTAATCAACCAGGACCATCACCAGAATGGAGATGGGGATGCCGAAGTCCCCGATGATGCGGCGAGCCTGGAGGGGCCAGTCAGGGCAAGGGGAAGGTCTGGGTCAGGGTCAGGAGACAAGTCTGGAGCTTATTACCCTGATCCTCCTTGGGTCTGAGGTGGAGCCAGAAGGCCCCTCAGGTGCCAGCCCACCCAGGAGGGCACTCCTCTCCTGACTCAACTTCCCTGAGGCAGGAGCAAGGAGGCACCCTGGGAGAGGCCGCTGAGGGGTGGAGGCTGCACACTGGAGGTGGGTCCCAGGATTGACAGGGAGAAGGTGTCCAGCCCCGCTCTGGAAGGAGCCTGGAAGTGGCTGCAGGAATCATGGGGGACCCTGTGGGGCTCTGCAGCCCCACTCCAGCGGTCACGCACCTTGCCACCCAGGAAGCGGCTGTTCCTGAACTTCCGCAGGAAGAAGGCAATGAGGAAGGTCCCAAGCATGAGGATGAGGGACAGCAGAGCCGTGTTGGGCTGGTTCCTTGGGCCCGGCGGCCCCTCGGTTGGGGGCAGGGCGCTCGAGTTCAGGTCCAGGCTGGCCTCCAGCACCCTCTCCAGGGTCCCCTCAGGGGGGTAGAATGGCAGCAGTGGGTGCTCAGTGAACACCTGTATGGGCAACAAGGACACCCTGTTGCTTACCTGGCCAGGTGACCCTGATTTCATCAATACACCTTAGAGGGCAACGGCTGGACCTCACACCCCTGAGCTGGCAACAGTGACATATGGACATCCAGCAACATCACACACACACACACACACACACACGCAAGCGTTCATCCAGCCCCTTGGCGATGAGGGGGGCCTCCGTGCCACCACACGCCTGTGCAGGTGAATCCTCATTCCTGAGCCTCAACCACGTGTCTGGCACCTACACCCTGACACTCTGGGTCTGACTCCCCCACCTGCACTCAGACCTAGTCCACTGTTCATACCCAACTCCCTCATCATCCCACGTCCAACAGAGCCCCCTCATTAGCCCTCTGCCCCTAAAGCCCTCTCCTTCCCTGAGCTCTCCATCTGGACCTGTCTGGACCCCCACCTTGTAGAGCTTGTGGAAAGTCTCATAGATGAAAATGAGCGAGATGAGGAAGGCGAAGATCTCCTGGGTGAAAGGCGAGATGTAGCGGACCAGGAAGCTGCCTTCGGCGGCCACCAAGGCAATAACAAAGACCACCAGCCAGAGGCCAACCCACACGCGGCCAGTGAGGTACTCCAGGTCCTGGGCTCGGCAGAACTGGAGGCAGAAGGGAGGGTGGTCTGCCCTGGATGCTATGCCCCAAAACAGCTGGGGAGAAGGGAGATAGCAAGGGCGAGCCAGGGCCAGAGGGAAGGGGCAGTGGCCCTGGGGAGCCAGCAGGGGGCTGTCACCTTGAAGAATGCTTCTTCAAACACGAGCAGGGGCCCTGAGAAGCCAACCACGAGGAGAGGCTGGGCCCCCAGCAGTGAGAAGAGCACCCCCAGCACAGCCGTGGACACGATCAGCTCGGACACGCCCATCAGCCCTTCAGTCTTCTCTCCTGGACAGCAAGGGTCAGCGTTGGCCAGGTCTGGCTCTTCCTCCCTGCTCCCCATACTTCCTCCAGCCCCTCCTAAGCTGTGGCAGCCCCCTCAGAGCGGTAGACAAGGCCCCTCACCACTCTCATCCCTCCCAGCCCCTCCCCACCAGCTGCCCACCTCACCCACCCCTTCCACTCACACTTACTTTGCAGCCCTCCAGAGACCATCACTGGGATGCCCAGACCCAGTAGCTCCCAGAAGTGACCACGCCTCACCAATCAGCCCCTGAAGGTGATCACTGGACTCCCTCCCTTCTCCTAACCCCTCCTCCCTGGCCCTCAGCTCACAGCCCCCGGAAGGCGATCGCTGGGGTGACCACAGGGCCCTCCCTCACCTAACAGTCCCCCAAAAGTGATGGCGGGGCTGAGGGCAGCAAAGTAAATGAAGAGCACAGCAGCCACACACTGGGAGTGCAGAGCGTCCCGCAGGTCACTGGGGTAGTGGGGGTACCGGCGCTTCACGTCCCGCACAAGCCCCCCAAACACTGAGCCGGTCCGTAGCAGGGGGTCATCTTCAGGGCTCATCTCAGAGCCCCCCAACTCCACAGACAGCTCTAGGGAGCAACAGGGTGCTGGAACACAAGGTACCACCCTCCAGTCTGGAGGTCCGAGCCCCAGACCCAACCCTTCACAGGCTGGCATGGGTGGAGATGCCAGGTCAGGGTTCGAATGGCATCAGGCAGGGGCTCTGGGGGTCAGACCTTTCCCGGGGGCTGCGCAGCTGCCCTGAATGGTCATCTCCACCTTGGTCTGCTCCCGCTCCCTCCGTTTCCTCAGCAGCTCGCGCTGGAAGGCGGCCACAGAGCGCAGCAGGTCACGGCCCTCCACCTCGGATGGCGGGATCACAATGCTGCCGTCCAGGAACTCACTGATGGCACTCAGGAGGTCCTGCCGGTCATCCGCCTGGTAGGCCGCCTCGTGGAACAGCTGGGGGCAGGAGGGCCACGAAGTCTCAGGGTGGGTGGAGGAGCAGGGGGCTAGGGTGGGCAAGGGACCTCTTGGGCAAAGACAGGGTCCTACTAGGTGTCACAGAGCTAGAGGCAGGATAGATGCTCGGCCACAGGCACCCATCAGGCCAGCTGGACACATGTTCTGCTGGCTGGCAACAGCCACTGCCTTGGACACCCCAAGGGCCCTAGGAGATTCCATATCTCCCAATCTCCCCCAGGAGATTCCATATTTTTCTATGACTCAGCAACTGAAAGAGTAATGGCCTAGCATTGCTAGGGCCTCCAGACCATTCTGGTTGGATGGCAGCCACATCCTTTTGGTTAATAAACATTCTGAATATCCACCCTGGCTGAAGGACCCTCTTGTCCAAGCCCAGGAGGAGCCACAGCCAGCCCTCCCGGTAAGTCTCCTGTCACATCCAAAGCTTCAGGGCCTGGGCTTCTGCCCCTGCATCCATCACACCCATCTATAGCCCCAGCCCGAGACTCCCTTTCTCTCTTGGCCAGCAGCTCCCCTACCACCCTCCAGAGAACTGTCTCCACCCAGAAGGGGCCGCTACCAGCCCTGCATCCATGGGCACCACTGTGGGCAACAGGAGGGCTAGGGAGCAAGCAGCATCGGGGAGCCAGGCCCAGAAAGCGCAACCCGGGGGGCTCCAGGCTCACCTTGTCAGACATGAGAGTGGCAATGGAGCGCCCCAGCTCATGATAGTCGGTACTGGTGTGGCTGGGCCCCAGCATGACAAAGAGGAAGCGGACCGGCACGGGGACCTCCAGCACAGACTCCAAAAGCACGGCCTCGCTCAGCCGCACAAAGGCTGCCGCTGGCTGCTCCAAGAAAGGCACACAGCCTGGGAGAGAAAAGGGCACAGGGCTGGGCAGAGGACCCTGGGGGAGGCCGGCGGGGCAGGACACACACCGCACAAAGAAGCCCCCACCAAAAGCGGCCCTACTCACTTATGGATGCGTTTGCATGTCTATGACAAGCTACCAACAGAAGGAAGGTACTACATGGCGGCCTAGCAGCAGTCTGAGATAGCAGGAAACTGGACGGAAAGCAGGACCGGGGAACAAAGGGCTGGGCGAAGGCAGGTTTTGAGGAAAAGCAAGGGTGAAGGGCGGGTGGAAGAGGCAGCCTCCAGGCCAGAACTCAAGACAAGCAGGCCCCAAGAAGGCCTGCCACCCTGCTGCCCCTGTCCCTGGTGCCCAGCCCTCCTCACCCACGAGCACCACTGTGGCCTCGGCATCTTCAGGGATCTTCTCCAGAAGCTTCAGGCTTTTCCCCCGGTGACTGTCTCCCCCAGGCAGGTGGAGGGGCTTCTGAGGACGCAGAACTGGAATAGGGCTGGGAGCCAGACCGAAGCCCGTGGCAGGCCCTCCCACCCATGCTCCAGCCCAGGGCTCTGCCCTCCAACCCCTGGACCTGGACCCTGCTTTCTCTCTCCCAGCCAGGCAGGGCCTGCTCAGGCTCTGGACCCTACTCTAAGTCTTGTCCTATTGGTTAAATGGTACCATGAGTCGGCCAGAACATCCCACTTAAGCCTCTGCTGCTTCAGAGCAGGGATCCCTCGGGCTTGGCTCCTCAAGCCCCCTCCCCCACACCCCTCCCCACATGCTCAGCATGGTGCCAGGCATCCACCATCCCAACCCACAACCTCCACTGAAACTGAAGCCCCACCGGTGCCCAAGCCAGGGCAAAGCAAGGTGACTAACCTCCTTGGCATCAGGGTCATGAGGCCAGAGTGGGGCAGGCTCCCCAAGGTCATCAGCCATGGTGGGAACTGCACCGTCAGGGCCATGGCTGGGTGTCGGGTGATGGTTCCCCAAGACCGAGTTCACGCTGGAACTCGACGGGTTTCGGGGAAAGAAGCCACTGTCCTTGTCATCATTGGGGTGGCTGGTGGGAGAGGAATGGTGGGCCAGGATGAGGGTCAGGCCCCCCTTCTTGAGTGTCAGTGTAACATGTAATGGCTGGTGCCAGCTCAGGACTAAAGTGTGAGACGTGGGCAACTCTGAGCTCCCGAAGGGCAGCTGAACTAGGCTCCCTGCCCCAAGGTCCTGGCCCCCAGCACCTGTGTTTCAACAGCAGGGTACGGAGGATGCTGGCCCTGTCTTCTGGCCGGATCTGGTCAGACACGATCATGGTCTCCACCACTAGGTGCGCAATACCCGGCAAGGTGGTCTGCTCCAGGTCCAGGAGAGCGGCTCCTGGGCATAGTCAGGGGAGGGGCACAGCCATGTCAGACAGAAAAAACCATCCCTCCACTGCCTTCTCCCCAAGGACGGGTACACATGCCAAACGAGCAACGAATCCAACAGCCCAGGTGGCCACTAGGTCCACTCACCACACGCCAGCCAGAGAGAGACTGAGACAGAGAAGAGTGCTGGGAGCATAGGCCCCTCCTCACCCAGGAAGGGGAGGGCACTGGTTCTTTGTGCACCTACTGTGTGCCAGGTGCAGTACTCGTTCCTGTGGCCCAGGCCTGCCCCTCAGAGCTTGCAGGCTGCTAGGGAAGTCAGACTCCATGTCTCCTCACTAGGCCCAGGATTCCAGGGAGCAGTGAAGAGGGCATGCAGCCCCCAGGCCTGCAAGGTCCCTACCGTGGGCAATGGTCCTCCTAAGCTCTAGCAGGCTGCGGAAAGAGAGTGAGGCGACGTGGGGCTTGCCCCAGCGCTCTGTCTCCTCCTCCACGTCCTCCTCAAACTTGATCCAGCGGGCCGTCTCCCGCCAGTGAGGCTCCTGGCCGCGGTCCATCATCAGCTCGTTCAGCTCCACAAACACCTGGGGTGGGCACCAAGGGTGAGGCCTGGGGCTGTGAGGTGGGAGAGGCTGGCGTGACGACCCCCAGAGAAGGAGAGAGAAAGGAAAGGAGGGTTCCAGCGTGGAGAGGCGAGAGGAAGCGAGGGCCCAGCCACTCAGGGTCTGGTACCTCGTGTGGCCTCCGGTCCAGCTTCTTCTTCTTCTTCTTCCTGCGCAGGATGGGGGCCAGGCCACTGGGGCTGCTCCTCCCGCCCTGCGTCCTGGACGGCTTCTTCACAAGGTGCCGCCGCACCCCAGGGTTGTCCTCCAGCCGGTGACCTACAGACAAGGTCAGCTTGGTGACCCCAGAGGTGCAGCTCAGGGCCTTGGGGTCATGGCCCAGCCGCTCCAGGCCCCTGCTCTGCCCACCTGGCAGGGGTCATGTTGATAAGACCATATTATTCAACAAGGCTGTTGCATAGATGAAAAAACTGAGGCCCAGAAAGAGGAAAAGACCAGCCCAAAGTCACAGAGCAAACCACTGGCCAACCTCAATAAAAAGGCAGACCCCCAACCCAGTCCCCTGCCATAGCCACTGTCCCTCATTCTGGGATCCTTGGCCTAGAGCCCCTGCCCTCAACTGTCCCTGTGACCTGCCTCTGCACCCACATCTCCACCCCACTGACACAACCAGGTACACTCAGGCAGAGGCTCTCCCCTTCCTCCCCACCTGCCCTTCCCAGGCTGGCAGCTGGGGGACAGGCCAGCAGCCCAGGTACTCACAAGCTAGTCCCCCTGCCATGGGGCTCAGCTGGCCCCGGATGGACTCCCACAGGTCATAATCCTCAAAGTCCAGCACAAACATCTCTAAGTCCTCTGAGGCCATCGAGTCGTGAGGGCTGGGGGTGGGAGCCCTCCGAGGGCCCAGGCCCACAGTGTCCCCAGGTCCAGGGCTCACAGCCCCATTGGGCTCGGTGACATTCTCTCGCAGGCTCGTCATGCCCTGCTCCTTCCCAAAGCCCCAGCTCTCCTAGAGGGGGAGCCTAGACAGAACTGGGCTTTGTCTAACAAGAGCTGGAGGTGGCAAGGGCACCCGACCCCAACTCCCCACGGCCCCAAGCCTGCTCCCTACTGCTTCCAGCCCCTACCCTGGCTCTGTAAACACACCCTCCCCCTGACACCCCCAACCCCCACCTCGCAGCCACTGCTGCTGCTGCCATCGGATTGTTCCTGTCCCTGTCCTCAGGCCCTGGCAACTTTCCATGACGTACTAAGCTCAAAGCCCTCCCGCCTCACCCACACACTGTGGTTCCAAGGGGGAGGAGGGCGGGGTCAGTGATGCCCCTGGCCTGGGCACAGTGCCCCATGGGTGATGACAGGTGGCACAGAAACCAGGACACTGATAAGATGGAAGGAATGTGCCGAGATCACAGCCAGGCCTGGCCAAGGATGGTGGGATGGGTGAGGAGCCTTGACATAGGCCACAGAGACTATAGGGAACAGGGCCTGGCAGAGTGGCTCAGCCCAGAGGGCTGTCCTGAAAAGGATTAAAAGAGCCAAGGGTGTTTGCCCTGAGAAGAGAAGCCGTATGGGGGGAGAGGACAAAGACGTCTCCAAACATCACATGAAGAGGGGACAGCTGTATTCCAGGGGTAACTCAGAGGACAGAATCAAGATCAAAGGGCAGAGGTGTTGAGAAGGGAAATTTCAGCTCTGGCATCAGAGGGATAACTTGGTGAGGTAGCGAGCTCCCCATCACTGGCCACATTCCAGAAGACAGGGACACTGCAGAGGGGACTCAACACTGGATGAGGGCCAGCACAGAGCCTCGCAGAGATCCCCAACAGGCTGAGGACTGTGGGGTGGCTGGGGGCTGGCCGCAGGGTCTCACTCACTCTTCATGTCGTCCAGGTCTGCAGAGCCCAGCATCTGGGCCTCAGCCTCATCAGTGGGCACCTGCTGCTCCGGGCCACCCAGACTGCCCAGGGCACTGCCTGGGCACAGCCGCTCCCTGAGGTCATAGCTGGCCGATGGGCTCCAAGGTCGGCTCTTCTCCCCAGCCACTCGGGAGGCCCGGGCCCTGGGGCTGGGGGAGCTGAAGAGGCAACATGGCAGCCTTGGGCATCACAGAAAATCATGGTGGAGATGGCCCAGGGCAGGTTAGGGGTTGGCCAGGCCCTGGGCCTTGAGAGCCCCTGACTCGCCTCCAGCTCAGGTGGGGCCCAAAGTGGCCATTGGGCACAGACACAGGCACTCTTGGACAGAAAAGGACACTGCATGAGCCTTCCTCTCCTCACAATGTCTGTTCCTCCTCCCCAGTCCTTCCTCTTCCTGCACCATCCTCCTCCTCCACTCTGCCACCTCTCCCTCTTTCCTGGAGAACCTGCCCTCTCTTCTCTGCTCCCTTCTCCTTCTCTCCCTCTGGTCCTCTCCTTCTGGACAGCAAGGGAAGGCCCTCCCCTTCTGCCTCCTCTGCCCCGTCTCCTCTCCTCTCTGGGGTCAGAGCTGGGGGCCCAAGGCCAAGAAGGAGGTGAAGGTCGGGACCTTTGGACCGGACTGCTCTGGGCTGGGTCCCCCTGAGATGAGGGGGAGAGGGCAGTACCTGCCCGAGTGCTGGGGGCTCTTGTCGGCACGAAGACCCACTGAGGGCAGGGGCCTAGCAGAGGCAGCCCTTCCCAGGAGGCCAGGGCTATCATCCTCGTCACTTCCGATGGAAAACTGCAGACAAACAAAAGGTCACCTGGGCCCCTGCCACAACCACCCACTCAGCCTCCCACAGGCCCCTCCACCCTGTCCTCCCCATCTCTGTGCCCCTCCCTGAGCAGCCCTCCCCTCCTCCAAGGGGTAGCCCCCCCTACCTTGGCCTTCTGTGGGGATGCAGAGGGCAGGGCCTCCGAAGGTTCTGCTTCGGACTCCCCTTCCTCCTCTTCTTCCTCCTCCTCCTCCACCCCACCTCCCCCCTCCTCCTGGATGGGAGGGGTCCCCTCGGAGGGGGGTGCCGAGGTTTTCTCCTTCTTCCTCTTCCTCCTGGTGTGCCGGGCAGAGGTGGGGGGCGGTCGCCAAAGCTTGTGGGGTGGAGGCAGGCGCGCAGAGAGCGGATGGTGGGTGTGATGGGATGTGTGCCGGTGAACTAGGGGTGCAGGAGAGCAGGTTGGGGCCCCGTCATAGACCGGGCCCCTCACCACCCTAGGGGCACACACCTGATTCTAGCTCAAGGCCTCAAAGGGCACCCTAGTCCTTCCTCCAATGTCAGGCTCCCCCCAACATCTGTGTCCATGTGCCTGAACATGGTAGGCAAGGCCTGGGTGAGTGGGGGACAGGAGTGATAGGGAGGGTCGTGAGGGGGTGGGGAGAATAGGAGGGCATGATACTTCACAGAGAGGGACTGAAGGGCAGACAGAGAGTGGGGCCAGGGGTGAGGCAGAGCCAAGGGGAAGGGGAAGGTCAGAAGGGAGGCTAGTCCAGGTCCCTATGTCTCCCCTGTGTCTGGGCCCTGCTCCCCCTGCAGCAAACAGGTGATGGGTGAGTGAGGCAGGATGGCGGCATGGTGGCCCAGCACACAGTCCAGCACAGCGCCAGCACAGGACGGCGCTTGGTGGCCAAGCCGTGGTGAGTGGTGATGGTGGCGATGAAGGTGATGGTGGTGAAGGTGATGGCAGTGGGGGCCGGCTGCACTGGGGGTCCCCAAGCTACCCACACTCAAAGTCCCGCTCGCTGTAGCTGCGGCTGGGCTTCTCGGGGTCCCAGGCCGGGGGCTTGCTGATGAGGTCCCCAAACCTGCTCACAGCCAAGGTCTTGCCCAAGTCATCATCCTCTTCCTCTGTGTCTGGACCCAGAGGGGGCTCTTCCAAGGGCACCCGGACCTGCAGGCCCAGCCTCTTCTAAGGCCCTGTCCCACGAATTCTACCCCAATGCTGAGCCCTGGTTGGGGGCGAGGGTGGCCAGCACGCTCCTGCCTTTAACAGCCCCCTTCTCTATGAACCCCAAGACGGATTCAGCATCCCAGAACCCACACCCTTTCAGGATCCCAGAGCTTGGGAGGAGTGGGGACAGATCCGAAAAACACCCAAAGCACCCTCTTCCTCCATCCTCCTCGGGGTCGGCCAGAGGACATCCCTCCCCTTCGCGGAGCCCCTCCCCCTTTCCCTCCCCTCCCCCCGCGCGTCCGTCACCTGGGGCAGGGGGGAGGCGCCCCCGGGCGGCGGGATGACTCCGTTGGCCATGGCCGGGGCGGCGGCCGGGGAGGCTCTCGCTCACTTAGGGACCCGTGACCCGGGAGAGAAGAAGAGGGCGCTGCGGGGGCCTAGGAGGGCGCCCTGGGAGAAAAAGGCGGGGTCAGGGTCCGCGCGGTGCCTCCCCGCTCCTTCTCCTCCCGGGCCCCTTCCCCATCCGGCCCGCCTTTGGTACCTCGGGGCTCGGGAGCTGGCGGGGCCCGGGCGAGCCGCCGCGCCCCATCCCCTCCCGCGCTCGCTCCGGGCGCGGCAGCCGGGCTTCCGCTCCGCCTCTTGCGCGCAGCGGGTGGACGGGGAGCCTGCGGCCGCGGCGCACAGCCGGCCGGGCGGACGCAGGCGCCGGAGCCCGCACCCGCGACTCCACCTCCTCGCGCGCCGCTCCGCAGCTCCGCCGCCGCTGCCGCCGGCCGCACAATGGGAGCGGGCGGGCAGTGACTCACCCCGCCCCAGCCAGCCTTGCCCCAACACGTAGCCCCCGCGGGACCCCACCGCCCACCAGCCCCTTTCTCCGGGCACCCCGCGCAGTGCTGGAGGCACTACACTGATTCCCACAGCCCCAAAATTCACCCCCACCTTGCTTTTAGCCACCCCACCGCTTGACACCCTGAAGGAAGCCCCCCCCCCACCATCCCTTTCAGTGCCAAGTCAGCCTAACGCCCCTCAAAGGCCTGCCTTCTGCCTCCTGGCACCACCCAGAATTTGACCTTGGCAAATTATCTCCCTTCCCTGGCCCTCAGTTTCCCTGTCTGTAGCCAGAGGGGCCAGGAAGAAGTGTGGTCCAAAGTTCTATCCAGGATTCTGTGGCTCTGTTTCCCTATTTCCTCTCCCCCAGCCCCACCCCGAGGTCCCATCCCCTTTTCCAAGGGCAAAGGTCTTTGGAAGGCTCCACCTGGCCCAACTTCACCCTTGAGGGGTCTCCCTGAAATTGGGCACCTAGCACCACACCATGCCTATCACAGCCCCTCAGAAACATGGGTTGAACTCTGGTACCTGAATCCTGAGGACAAACAGACAGGACAAGGGGAAGAACTGGGCCTAGAGCTAAAGGGGAGAAGGTAGAACTGGCCAGACCCAGGAGAGTAGGGGGACAAATGCCTGAGGTCTGCAAGAGGAAAGGGCACTGGGCGTCACTGTGCTGTACGGAATAAAGGATTAACCCCGCGACCTTGGGCATGTAATTCACCCTCTCTGGCCCCTACCCTTTTCTGCATCTCAGCTCCACCCAAGGAGAGGTTTCTCCACTGAGTCATACAGGGGGCAAAGGGGAAAGAGTTCATATTTGTTGGGTACCCACTTTGCTTTGTGTCACGGCCCTATGCTAGACCCTCCCCACACTCTGTTTCTTCTTAGCCTTACTATAACCCCAGGAGGGGAACTATTAGTATTTTCACTGCAGCTTGACATCAAGATCCAGGGTGGCACTTTAGCCTGCCATGATCACAGCTGGGAAACAAGCTACCAGATTTGGGCATCACCGGTGAGCGGCAGAGCCAGGACTACCTGACTGCTCCAGGATGCTTTCACTCAGAGAGCTGTGCTTGACCTCCCAACCTCACGGGAGCTTGATAGGGTGAAAGCAGAGGGCAGAGTGTGAGGGCTGGGTCAGCTGTGGTATAGAAAGTGTGGGTGAGGTGTGCCCCAATGCAGAATAGGAGAACCATCTCATCCTTTATCCTCCGAGCCAAGTAACTTGGCTCCCAGTCTCTACCTTCAGTGTTGTTTTAGGAGGTCCTTTGCTTCCTTAGAGATACACAAGAGCCTTGGAGCCTTCTCCAGTCGAACATTCTGGGAGAACACTCTGGTCTTCGTTCACCCTCAACACTTGGGCCCTGTTCATGGTCCCAGCTCCTGTCTCCTAGCCTATAAAGTTGGACAGCAGCTACCTGAATACCAAGGCAGCCCGAGGAGGGGGTTACCAACCTGAGATCCTGGTGCACTAGGCCCTGTACACCTTGTACACTGTGATGTCATGAGGGTACCACACGGCTTGTTCCTCTGAGGCCCCGCCACGCCTCAGGGAGGATGCTGGGCACAAGATAGTCATCTTTTTCTGGCGCCCTCAGACTCTTCCTCTTCCCAAGCTTGTGAACCTCCCCTACCCACTTACCCACCCGAGTCAGCAGCTTTGACCTCTACTCTTGCAAGCATCATCCTCTGTCCCCTATCCCTCCAGGCTGATGGAGTAAAATCTTTTGAAAGGGCCTGTAGTCACCCATATTCATCTCCTTCCAGGGTGTGGGTGGAGAAGGAGATGCTGACACTCACCAATTATTTCATACTAGCTCATCCGATTAGACATAAACGTATACTTCCATATTCCCACTCAGATCTCCTGGCCTCCTAGAGGCTGTTCCACTGTGTCCTGCCTCCAGCTTACCTGTAATTGTCAGTCCCCTACAGTGTGTTCCCTGATGGGGCCTTCATTCCTGTGACAACAGAGCGCTCATTACATGCACAAAAAAATGACCACTGAGTGCATGTGGTCTCTGTGTGTGGGAGAGAGAAAGATTGTCCTGTCAGCCCCCAGCTCAAAACCTATAGAGGCTCAAATGGTGACAAGAAAGGTGACAGCCAAGGCAGGAGCCAGGAACAGGCAAGCTCAGAGCAGTATCCACCCTTTCACACCCTCCTCTGCAGACCAGTCTGCCCTGAACTTGCTCACCCCCATGTGCTGAGACCCAGGAAGCATGGCTGGGACGTGTAACCCCACCAAAGCCTATCCCATAGTCCCAGGGCGGAGGGACCACACACACCACCCAGACTGGGAGACATGGCACATCACTCTCTGGATTCCTCACAAATGGATCAGAAGTCCCCTTAAGGGGGTTCTCATGACCATCCCCAAGAATCATTGTCTGTAGGTCCAACATGTTGGGAACTAGACTGGTATAATGGATATTTGTCACAGGTGGCCACCCAAATCTTTGGAAACTCTCTCCACATTTTGGTCATATTCCACACTTTGAATCCTGTCTTTCCAAGTGGAAGCCAGACAACTCACAACTCACGTGCCCAGACTCCCTTGCAGCTAGGGTACAGACACAGGACCTAGGTGTGACCCATCAAATGTACCTGCACAAGCCCTAGATTCAAAAGTGTGCAATTTGCACAGGGCATAGTGGGAGAGCCACGTGGCTCTCCTGCAGGTGGCAGTGACAGAGGTCTTGATGCCCAATCATAGTACTGTTTCTGCTAGAGGTCTTATCACATAGCTGGTCATTATTCCTAACTCTAGTTCTTCCTTAAAGACCATCTAATATTTATCCTTTCCTGTAACAAATTCCTTTCCAGCT
Organism: Orycteropus afer afer; assembly: GCF_000298275.1. Taxonomy (NCBI): domain Eukaryota; kingdom Metazoa; phylum Chordata; class Mammalia; order Tubulidentata; family Orycteropodidae; genus Orycteropus; species Orycteropus afer. Next base: position 10,319,296 of record NW_006921589.1, read on the forward strand.
TAAAGTATCTGTCCTTTGCAAGTAGGAGTCCTAATAGAATCAGGAAGTGGGCTGAGTTCAGGGTCCAGCCAAAGAGGCACCAGGTATTAGTGGTACTGACATCAGGGAGCTGGCAGAGCAGATGTGAGAGAGTGACCATCTTATTAACAGGCCTGGGTAGCCCCTGCCTCTTAGGATTTCCATGTCGTTCCTCATCAGTCTTAACACAACAATGATAACCTCCTTACCTTCAATATGGGCAATGCTTCCAGTTTACAGGCTACTTTATACACATATTCCCATGGCTCTTCCCAACAGTGTCCTACAGTAGAGTATCTTAATCCCACTCAACAGGTGAGAAAACTGAGGCTCAGAACATTTAAGCAACTTGCCCAAGATCCACAGCTAGTTGGCATCACAGCCAAGACATGAAGCCAGCATCTTCTGGCTTCATGTCTAACATCTATGCCTGTACACCTCAGCACCCACCACGTACATAAGCTGAAATGTACCACTACCTGCCCAGGTGAATTTTCTAAGGAGACTGCATCTTTGCTGTGGAAGAGGTCTGTGGGAGTGAGACCTGAGCAGTCATGGGGCCTGGGTTCTAGTCCAGCACTGCAAATGATCATCACAAGACCTTGAGCAAGTTACCCACCTTCTCTGGGCCCCTGAGGCCCCATCTGTAAAACAGAGATCATCACGGGGTTGTGGAGAGAATGAAGTTATTTCATGCACGTAAGGCACTTAGAACAATGTCTGGCACATAGTAAGTGCTCAGTTAATCTTAGCCATTTTCAATATTATGACAAATCACCGAACAGACACAAGCACCTTCAGAGATCTTGCAATATGAAATGTGATGAAGATGTAGGCTCATGAGATAAGTGCAAGGTTGTTTTGAAAATGTTGCAAAGGATACTAAGTGTAAGAGCCACCCTGAATGGTGCCAACCATGCACACTCACAGAAGGCAGAGGGATCCTGAATGGATTTCACCTCCGCTGGGATAGCTTCTGACAGACCTTGGCCAAGGGGCCAGTCTCTGCATTTGGAATCCTAAGTTAGCAGGCTGAAAAGTTTCTGGAGGAGGGTAGGGTTGTCCCTTGGACTGGTCTGGAATTCTCTATTAGCAGGAGTTACTTCCTCCCTGTTTCCCAAGAGCAGAGCACCCAGGGCCATTTGCTGTTGACTGGCCTTGTGATGAGTAAGGCCTTATTTTTTACAAGAGGTAACATGGCATAGGGAAGGAGCCCAGACTCTGCAGTTAGAAATGCTATATATAAAAAGCTAGTTCAATGCTTGGCACAGAATAGGAGCTCGATAAATGTCATCTTTATTTACTATTGTTATTCTGCAGTGGTTTATCCCATCATAATCTACACGTGTCCCTTGGTAAACTTGGACTTGGCTTTAAATCAAATTCAGTATCAGACAGTACCACCTGTCCCTGAAGGTGTTCTCACTCTGACAGTACCCACCTTTCAGCTCCAGACTTACTGATTCATTGGTGGCTAAGATGATAATTTGAGATATGCATCTATGTCCTTCACTCTTTCTCCCCTGCTCTCCCACTCCCTCAAGCAGGAAGCCTGCTTTGAACTTGGCTGTTTTAGGGGAATGGGTAGGATGGAAAGCAAAATAGTCCACCAGCCTTTTTGCCTTCTGTTTACCTTAGGAAATCTAGAGAGGTCTGAAGCAGAAGGTTAGCAATAGGTAGACCAAGGGTCTTAGGCAGAAGCCGAGGGGAGGGGGAAGGAGCAGACCCTGTACCCTCCCCTATCAGCAAAGCAGAAAGAGGTGCCTCCAGGATGGAGCAGAGAGGGAGAGAATGAGGTTGGAGAGTCCTGCCAACCCCATAGCAAGGAGGCTGGAAATAAAAGTTAGGCTGCTTTGAGAATGTAGCAGTTACATTTCACGAATACCCAAATGTGTAAAATGAGACTCACTCTATATCTTTGCTAGTTGTTGGTCTACACTGGTGAAACAACTGACGTGGTTCCTGCCCTTGAGCAGCTGTCCTTGGGCAACGTACAGTCTGAAAACAATAAACCAAAACCCAAAAGGCAAACTCACTGCCATCGAGTCAGTTCCAACTCACAGCGACCCCTCCTTGGGTTTCCAAGGCGGTATCACTTCAGCAGTAGATTGCCCAGTCTTCCTTCCAAGGAGTGGCTGGTGGGTTTGAACCACCAGCCTTCTGGTTAGCAGTCAAATCCCTTAGGCATTGTACCACCAGAGCTCCCAACAAACACATAAAAATATAATGTTGACATATGGCAGGTACCATGAAAGGAAGGCACCCCTACAGAGAATATTTTTCAGGTAGCAGAGTTAAATTAAGGTCGTCCTCTGGAAGGTGGAGACAATAAAGCAGACTTTAATGATTCAAAACAATCAGCCATGCAAAGAACAATGGGCGGGAGATGTAGGGAAGATAAGAGCATTCTGGGCAGAAGGAAGACTGAGAGAAAGTCCTGCAGCAGAGAGCAAGGGGCTCTGTATGTATATTTGGGTCCTGAGGATCTGGGGGTGCTTTTCTTTGGGACGTGGTAAAGCAGGGTGGGCGTTCTAGAAGGCTTAAGAGACAACAGGGTTTAGAGGAAAGAGCTCAGCTTCTGGAGTCAGAGTGTGAGATCCAGCATCCCCTTGGAGGGAATCACCTAACTCAATCTGAGCACCAATCTCCTCCTCACCTATAAAATGGAGACCACACTGTTCCCTCAGGGCTGTTGTATTGAAATAATGTCAGTGAAACAACATAATTGTATGAAAGCAGATGTTCAAGAATGACAGTTGTCCTGAGAGTCTCCTACAGTGTCTTACCCACCCTGCAAGATGGCTGTGTCCACTCCCTTACTGAACTGTAAGCTCCTTGAAAGCAGAGAACCTGTGGGATTCAACCTTATAGTCCACGCACCTTCTCATGCTGAGCTTGGTATATTTTATTTTTTTAACTTCACATTGTCAGTAAGCTCTGACCAGCCACGCCTCAGAAGGAAGGTTGGGCAATCTACTTCCGTACTGATACTGCCTCTACTGCCTCGGAAACCCAAGGAGGAAGGAGGGGCTGCTATGAGTCGGATCCAACTTGAGGGCAATGAGTTCATTGTTAGTTGAGTGAAAGTTTACAGAGCAAATTGGTTTTCTATTCAACAATTCATACACATTTTGTTTCATGATCCCCACAGTATAACAGCACCCCTCCCAGTTTCTCCGTGTTTACTGTTTCCCTTCATCCTTCTTTCCTACGCCTTCCTGCCTTCTGAGTTTTATCCCTGAGCAAAAGCTGCTCTTTTCAGGCATATGGGGTGAACATTCACATCAGATAGATACACTCCTTAGAACAATCAATCATGAGAGAACAGCAGGGCAGTATTTGCACAGGGAGATAGCTCAGGGAGCAGGAATGCATAGGAAAGAAGGACACAGGGAAGAGGTAACTACAGAGAGGAAGTGGGAAGAGAGCTGTTGCATTGTGGGGACTGCAGTCAATGTCATGAAACAACATGTGTATGAACTGTGTTGTATGAAAAATGAGTTTGCTCTATGAACTTTCACCCAAATCACAATAAATTTTTTTTTTTTAATTTAAATAAAGCTGTTATTTTGATCTCGTATGGCTGATTGTTCTAAGGAGTACATACCCCGCCAATGTTATTGTCAATTTTCTGGCTGAAAGATGAGCCACAGAGGTGAGTTCAGTTCCAGACTTGAAGGATGACTAAGGGCCACAGTCTTGGGGGTTCCACTACTCTCTATCAGAGAGTCTTTTGTAAGCTTTTGAGTTTTGTTCACATTTTTCTTGATAGCACCTAACAATAACAACAACTACCCAGGACTATCTATTGTGATCCCTCCCAGAGCACTCAATTGTGGTAGCTGGGCACCATCTAGTTGCTCTGCTCTCAGGGTTGAGGAGGCTGAGGTTCACATGGACAATTAGGCCTTTTGACTAATTCTTTGATTTTTCTTCACTCTGCTTTGCTTCAGATGGAAAGAAACCAATAGTTGCACCTTAGATGGCCACTTGCTAGCTTTTAAGACCCCAGTCACTATTCACCACAGTAGGATACGGAACATTGTTAATTAACTGTCACCTGAGACTGTGGTCCTAAGCTGCAAGCCCAGGGTGGGGCTTATTTCCACACTACATCTGTGGCAAGAGGCGATGGAAAAGCTCAATATCTTCAGCCAAAACCAGGCCAGGAGCTGATTGTGGAACAGACCATCAACTGCTCATATGCAAGTTCAACTTGAAGTTGAAGACAATTAAAACAAGTCCATGAGAGCCAAAATATGACCTTGAATATATCCCTCCTGAATTTAGAGACCATCTAAAGAATAGATTTGATGCACTGAACACCAATGACCAGAAACCAGATGAATTGTATATAGGATGACATCAAGAGCATCATCCATGAAGAAAGCAAGAGGTCATTAAAAATACGGAAAGAAAGAAAAGACCAAAATGGATGTCAGAAGAGACTCTGAAACTTGCCCTTGAGCAAAGAGTAGCTAAAGCAAATGGAAGAAATGACAAGATGAAAGAGCAGAACAGAAGATTTCAAAGAGCAGCTCAAGCAGATAAAGCCAATTACTATAATGAAATGTGCAAAGGCCTGGAATTAGAAAACCAAAAGGGAAGAACATGCTAGGCATTTCTCAAGCTGAAAGAACTGAGGAAAAATTTTAAGCCTCGAGTTGCAATATTGAAAGATTCTATGGGCAAAATATTGAATGATACAGGAAGCATCAAAAGAAGATGGAAGAAATACACAGAGTCACTGTACCAAAAAGAACTGGTCAATCTTCATCCATTTCAGGAGGTGGCATATGTTCAAGAACCAATGGTATTGAAGGAAGAAGTCAAAGCTGCACTAAAGGAATTGGTGAGAAACAAGGCTCCAGGAATGGACGGAATACCCACTGAGATGTTTCAACAAACAGATGCCCCGCTGGAGGCACTCACTCGGCTATGCCAAGAGATTTGGAAGATAGGTACCTGGCCAACTGACTGCAAGAGATCCATATTTGCACCCATTCCAAAGAAAGGTGACCCACAGAGTGTGGAAATTATTGAACAATACCATTAATATCACGTGCAAGTAAAATCTTACTGAAGATAATTCAAAAACAGTGACAGCAGTATATTGACAGAGAACTTCCAGATACACAAACTGGATTCAGAAGAGGATGTGGAAGGAGGGATATCATTGCTGATGTCAGATGGATCTTGACTCAAAGCAAAGAATATCAGAAAGATGTTTCCTTGTGTTTCATTGACCATGCAAAAGCATTCATTTGTGTGGATCATGACAAATTGTGGATAACATTGGGAAGAAAGGGAATTCCAGAACACTTAATTGTTCTCATGAGGAACCTGTACACAAATCAGGAGGCTGTCGTTCAAACAGAACAAGGGGACACTCCATGGTTTAAAATCAAGAAGGGAGTGCATCAGGGTTGTATCCTTCCCCCATACTTATTCAATCTATATGCTGAGCAAATAATCTGAGAAGCTGGACTACATGAAGAAGAACATGACATCAGGATTGGAGGAAGAATCATTAACAGCCTGCAATACGCTGACAACACAACTTTGCTTGCTGAAAGGATGATTTGAAGCACTTACTGATGAAGATTGAAGAATACAGCCTACAGTATGAATTATCTCAATATAAAGAAAACAAAAATCCTCACAACCGGACCTATAAGCAGCATCAGGATAAATGGAGAAAAGATTGAAGTTGTCAAAGACTTCATATAGCTTGGTTCTACAATCGACACCAATGGAAGCAGCAGTCAGGACATCAGACAACATACAGCACTGGGCGAATCAGCTGCAAAGGACCCCTTTCAAGTGCTGAAGAGCAAAGATATCTCCTTGAGGATTAAGGTGCACCTGACACAAGCCATGGTATTTTTAATCGCTTCATATGCATGTGAGAGCTGGGCAATGAATAAGGAAGACCGAATAAGAGTTGATGCTTTTGAGTTGTGGTGCTGGCAAAGAATGCTGATAGTACCATGGACTGCTAAAAGAACTAACAAATCTGTCCTGAAGGAAGTGGTCAGAATGCTCCTTGGAGGCGACAATGGGCAGACTTTGTCTCACATACTTTGGTCATGTTGTCAGAAGGATGTCATGCTTGGTAAGGTGAAGGGTCGAGGAAAGAGGGGAAGGCCCTCAACAAGATGGATTGACACAGTGGCAGTGGTGATGGGCTCAAGTATAGCAAGAATCATGGAACTGGCACAGGACTGGGCAGTGTTTCGTTCTTCTGTGCATAGGGTCGCCATGAGTCGGAGATGACTCGACAGCACCTAACAAATAACTCATGTGTGTACCTGCCCCCCTTGGGCCCCGGCCTTAAAATAGAGCCACCCCCTAGTGAAAAGCAGCCTCCAAGCCTCGGGCCCAACTACCTCAGACCCTGATTTTGCCCATAGAATCCTTCAATATTGCCACTCAAGGCTTAGAGCTTTTTCTTCAGTTCCATCAGTTTGAGAAATGCTAAGCATGTTCTTCCTGTTGGTTTTCTACCTCTAAGTCTTTGTATATTTCATTACAATACTTTGTCTTTTCAAGCTGCCTTTGAAGTCTTCTGTTCATTTCTTTTACTTCATCATTTATTCCATTCACATTAGCTATTCTATGTCCAAAAGCAAGTTTCAGAGTCTTTTCTGACATCCATTTTGGTCTTTTTTCATTTCTGTCTTTTTAATGAACTTTTGCTTCTTCATATATGACATCCTTGATGTCATCCCAAAACTCGTCTAGTCTTTAGTCATTAGTGTGCAATGCATCAAATCTATTCTTAAGAGGCTCTCTGAATTCATGTGAGATATACTCAAGGTTATACTTTGGCTCTCTTCAACTTGTTTTCATTTTCTTCAGCTTCACCTTGAACTTGCATATAAGCAATCAATGGTCTATTCTACAGTCAGCCCCTGGCCTTGTTCTGACTGATCATATTGGGCTTCTCCATCAGTCTCTTTCAACAGATATAGTCAATCTGATTCCTGTGTATTCCATGTAGTTAGGTCCATGTGTACAGTTGTCATTTATGTTGTTGAAAAAAAGGTATTTGCAGTGAGTAAGTCATTGGTCTTGCAAATTCTGTCATGTGTTCTGCATCATTCTATCACAAAGGGCATATTTTCCAACTACCAATGCTTCTTTGTTTCCAACTTTTGCATTCCAACCACCAGTAATTATCAATACCTCTTGATTTCATGCTTGGTCAATTTCAGACTGCAGAAAGTGGTAAAAAAA
>NW_006921589.1:10327187-10336639 GCF_000298275.1 Orycteropus afer afer
GTTCTGCTGTGCATGGGGTCGCTATGAGTCGGAACGACTCAACACTTAACAACAACGAGCATTAGTGATTAGTGCGTAAGTTTTAATAATAATATTATTAACTGGTCTTCTTTATAGGCATATGGATATTATCCTATTACTGATAGCATTGTATTTCAGGATAGACCTTGAAATGTTCTTTTTGACGACGAATGCGACACCATTCCTCTTCATTTTGTCATTCTTGGCATAGTAGACTATATGATTGTCTGATTGAAAATGGGCAATGCCAGTCCATTTCAGCTCACTAAAGCCTAAGATATTGATCCTCAAGGGTTACCTTTCACTTTTGACTACTCCCAATTGTCCTTGCTTCATACAGTCCATACTTCATACATTCCACGTTCCAATTATTAATGAATGTTTGCAGCTGTTTCTTCTCATTTTGTGGTGTGCCACATTGGCAGAAGAAGGTCCCAAAAGCTTTATCCCACCCATGTCATTCATGTCTATTCTACTTTGAGGAGGCAGTTCTGCCCCAGTTGTACTTTAAGTATCTTCCAACCTGAGGGGTTCATCTTCCAGGACTATATCAGACTATGTTCTGCTGCCATCCATAATGTTTCAATGGCCAACTTTTTCCAAAGTAGATTGCCAGGTTGCTCTTGTCTGTCTTAGTGTGGAAACTCTGCTGAAACTTGTCCACCATGGCTGACCCTGCTGGCATAGCTTCCAGACTCAGAGCAACACACAAGCCACGACAGTACAACCAACTGACAGGCGAGAGACAGGCAAGTAATTATAGTAACTAATAAACTGAAGAATGTGTTTGTGGAGGACAGAGGAGTCACTGAGTCTAAAATGATCAAATGACAAAGGACAAGCCAAGAAAAAAACATGTCATGACTCACTCACGTCACCAAACGTCTCTGAGGTTACCGCCAAAGCACAGCGGGAAATATCTGCTCATAAACACATGGGCTCGAGGGGAAAATCATGTTACTATGAGGGCAATAAGATGCAGGCTTCCCCAGTTCTGGTTGTGAAGAGCATTCGTAAGCAACAAAAGCTGGCTGTAATGACTAGCGAGCAACTTTCTAACCGACATGAATTTACTGCTTTATAGCTGACACAGCTCTTCCACACACATTATTGCATTTGCACCTGTCAACAATTTTGTGAACTAGGTAAGTTATTAACTAGCCTCATCCTCACTCACACTGTAGTAGATGAGGTGGCCAAGGTCAGCAAGGGCAAATTATTTGCCATGGTTAAATGTGGATCCAAATCCACGGTGCCTTCTCTTATACCACAGCCACACCACACCAACTCATTAACTGAATAGATGCAAAATATCACACACCCCCAGAGACAAAGCATAGAACAGAACCGTGGCTGGATTTTCAACTGCAGCTAGCCAGTCTGGGTAGGGGCTTCTGCAAGTGACCAAAGCATCTTGGCAAAAATTTTGGAAACACATCACCCCTCACGCCATATGACACGACTCATCAGCAAAGATGGACCCTCTTGCATGCCTCTCGCATGAAGGGAGGTAGGTCCTTCAAGCTGTTCTTCTACCTCCATTTTAAAGTATTAGGAGTCAATGTTTATACCAGTTTGGCCACTAACCCCTTAAAAAAATAGCTGCCACAGAGTCAATGCCGACTCATGGTGCCCGTGTGTGTCAGAGGAGAGCTGGGCTCCACAGGTTGTCAATGGCTGGTTTCTCAGAAGCAGATTGCCAGGCCTTTCTTCTGGGGTGCCTCTGGGTGGACTCAAGCCTCCGGCCTTTCAGTCAGCAGCCAGGCACTTACAGCTTGTGCCCTCCAGGGACTCCACTAAGCCCTGAAAACAAAACCCAGTGCCATCAAGTCGACTCCAACTCACAGCAACTCCCACAGGGTTTCCACCGCTGTAAGTCTTTACGGAAGCAGACCACCTCATCTTTCTCCAGTGCGGCAGCTGCGGAGTTCGAACCACTGACCTTTTTTGGTTAACAGCTGAATGCTTTAACTACTACACCACCAGAACTCCTGAAGCCCTTAAAGCCTTGTACAATTTTTAATTTTTGAATCAATAATACATTCAGAATGTTTAAAAAAAAAAAAAACTTTAAATTAAAAAGTAAAAAACTCGATACTATGCCTGTGACCCTCTGCCTTGAACATCTGTTTCAGTCCCTTCCACCCCTGATTGTAACAGAAAATGTAGCACAGTTTGTTCTGCAGTCTCAGGCAAGCAAATCGGTTCTTTTTACTGCTTCTCAGAGACAGGGCTTTGCCCAAGACCCTGTGTCCCTCCTGCAGGCAAGCCCAAGGCCAGAGGACACCAGGGGGTCCATAAGCACTGGCTGGAGAGAAAAGGCCTGTCTGAATGGGTGGAGCAATCTCTGGCAATCATCCAAGGTGTGTGTGAGACAAGCTCCTGGGTGACCAAAATCCAACATCCAACATCCAACATCCAGGCATGAGTGTCTGTGGAAAAGCAGTCACACTCACTCAGAGAGCGTGGGGCTTGAGAAGGTGAATCCAGGCACCTCCTCCTGGTGGCATAGTGCACAAGGCCAGACAGCTCCAGATGGAAATGGCCTCACCTTGGACCACCCCTTAGGCTGACAGCACAGCCCTTTATCTTCTGGGAGACCAAAGGAAGAACGCCCAAAGGTCAAAGGGTGCCAAGGCCTTCCTCCAGTTGTTGAAGAAAAAGAAACGGTTCACAGAGCTTTTAAGCACAGAGTAGCAGCAGCTTCTCTTTCAAAGCACTCACTCCCCCAGCTTCACACCTCTTTGCAGTTGCTGTGGAATTGATCCTGACTCATGTGTGTCAGAGTAGAACTGTGCTCCGTAGCTTTTCAACAGCTGATTTAGTCTTAAGCAATCACCAGGCCTTTCTTCAGCACCTCTGGGTGGACTTGACCCTCCAAGCTTTTGGTCAGCAGCCAAGCGTTAACCATTTGCATCACCCAGGGACTCCAAATCACCCTCCAATGACCAGGAATTGTTCTAGCCCATCTGGACCCTGCCCTGCAGCGGCCCCTGGGAAAGTGATTGTAAATAGGCCAGCCTAGTGAAAGGTAGCTTCGGGTTGAGGGTGGCGAGGGCCCTCCAAAAGACCAGCACCGGTTCTTGTTTGCAGATGGTGCAAAGTCACTGCTGGGGAAGGGGGTGTGCACATTGCCAAGAAAATGGACTAATATTTTTGGGATGTTTTAATTTGCTTAATTAAATATTCAGGCCAGCTCTAAGCAAAACAGAAGTAGGTGAGCTTACTTTTCCACACCTCTGCACAGCTCTTTCATGCCCTTCCACCCTTCTAGGGGCTCAGAACCAGGCCCTCCGCCCCAGCCAGCCTTTCCCAACTGGCCATCTCCAGCATTGCACCGTTACCTCCCCATTCTCCACCAGACTAGACCTGCTAGAGAAAGTGATCTTAGAAATCTGTCTTTTCTTAGGGAGCTGAGGGGCTTAAATGACTATCCTTTTCTAGGGAAAACATATACATAGATGAAAACAAGAAGATTTCTACACAAACTGGCTAACAATGCTTGACTCTGCTGAGATGTTCTACAAGGTCGGGGAGCTACTCACTTTTCATTATACATATCCGTTGGTACATTTTGAATTTTTTAATGTGTGTACTTACTAATTTTCAAATAAATCAAAAGTTTTTAAATGACTCCTTTTAATTTTTAAATACCTGAAGCCCAAATATTTAGAGCTATAGTGAGCTAGCCAGGCTAGGACAACCCTGCCCACACCCTTTCCAGCAGAAAGGCCTCCGCTGTGACAGCCCCATTCCTGCAATCCCAAGGGCAGTCAATCCATAAACTGGTTGATGCCTCAGGCCTGTGGCCTGACACAAAAAGTGAGCTGAATTCATCACACTGCCTCATGCAGAAATAGGAGCCAAGAGAGTGGCTGGGTTGGGCAGCAATGGTGCTGCGGAGGCCGGGAGGCTGTGGGATAGATACAAACCCCAGTGATGAGGAAGTAGAGAAGACATATCCAGAGGCAAGTAAGGAGTGGGGGGGGGGGGGGTAGGGCAGAGGGGGAAATGGAGAAGAGAGAGAAGCTCAATACTATCCAAGAAGAATGAGCTTGTCACATTCACTTTTCTTGGATTAACAATATTATCTTCTTGGATAAACAACTGATGCCCATGGAAGCAGAAGTCAAGAAATCAAATGACATACTGCATTGGACAAATATGCAGCAAAAGACCTCTTTAGAAAGCAAGGATGTCACTCCGATGACTAAGGTCTTTGCAATCACCTCATACCCATGCAAAAGCTGGACAATGAAAAAAGAAAAACAGAAGGATTATGTAAAATGGCATGGTAGCATCAGAGGTCCTCTAACTCCAGGTGGGGAGAAAGAGCATTATCAGCATCAGCAACACAAGGCTGACTGCTACAGGGTGGAGGTTAGACATGCCTCCACCCTCCAACCTTCTTACCAATTCTGACGTCCCACCCGCGGCACACTCTGCTTCTCTGCTGGGTTCAATAATTCAGTGCAACAGCCACACAGAACTCGCAGACTATATTCACAATTATGGGGTTTATTGGGGAAGTAACAAGTTTACAGTTCAGGATCGGGAATGACTCAGGATGCAGTTCTTCAGTCAGGACAGCTTCTCAGCTGTGCCCACAGGCAGGCCTCTCTCATTTTCCTCAGTCCCTCAGCCCGGCCATGTTCTGTTCAGGCAAGTGTTACAAAGCCCTTTAGCTCCCCCAGTAAGTGCCTGGAGGCACCCCACTCTACCAGGAAGACTAAGTTGAAGGCACTCAGCTCTCTCGCTCCTCCGTGGGTCGGAGCCTAGCGCCACCACCAAGGGCCCAAAGGCACCCCACTCCACCCGGAAGCCTCCTGCCAGAAACCTCTCAGCTCTCTCGCTTTGTGGGTTGTCGTGCTACTGTAGCCGCGTTGCTTCCAGGTCCAGGAAGCCTTTGTAAATTGGGAATACATAAAGCCTTATTTCAAGTTATAAGAGAAGAGCAATTGTGTAAGTTTGTTGTTGTTAACTGCTGTCTAGTTGGTCCCGAACTCACAACAAAATGAAATGCTACCCAGTCTTGTGCCAGCCCCACAATCCACTGTGGATTGGACCACTGTGGCCCACAGGCTTCTCATTGGCTGGATTTTGGAAGCAGGTCTCCAGGCCTTTCTTGCTAGTCTATCTTAGTCTGGAAGTTCAGTGAAGCCTGGTCAGCATCATGGCAACATGCCAGCTTCCTGTGACAGACGGATGGGGACTATGTATGAGGTACACTGCTCAGGAATGGAACCCTGTGTCCCACATGGAAAGGAAGAATCCTACCAGTCAACCATCACTGCCTCATGTGCAATGACGTAACCTAACAGAATAAACTCAGATGAGGGGTGGAGACAAAATGAAAGAAGATACAAGATGGAAGAGGGTACGAGAGGGAGGACAGAGGAGGTGGATATGGGATGAAAGGTGGATACAAGATGAAAAGTGCTGACAGGATGGAGGATGGAGGCAAGATAGAGGGCACATACAGGAGAAAGGATGGACACAAGATGGAAAATGGAGGGTGGGTACAAGATCAAGGGTTGATGACACAAGGTAGATGGAGTGTGTGTGAGAGAGAGAGAGAGAGAATGTGTGTTGAAGTATATGTCTCTGCAGCCTGAGCTCTATTATACTTAGTTCTCTGACAGTTACCAGGTGAGGACGAGGTCCTCTGACCCCTGTTACACAGCCCATTGCCTCCCCTCAGCCCCATGGTCACAAGATAGAGACCCACTAGCTGGTGCAGGCCCAAGCCTTGGCCACCCAGAGACCTGATTCTCAACAGAGAGAGGCCTGGGCCGCAGGTAGAGCTTCAGAATGTTCTGGTATGGGGTTTTATCTTCTGCTTTAGTCATGCCTGAGCCTTTACATGGTGGAGTGTATTTATTTTCTAAGAATTACTTTCACTTCCCTTCTTTTATGTACTTCACTTTGGATGTTATGCTAATTTTGAGAAATATATGATTGAGTAGTGTTATGGAGTGTATCCCCCAATCATACATATTGAAGTTTTGGCACCTATACCTCTGGATTGGACCCTGTTTGGAAAAAGGGTTTTCTTTTGCTCTGTTAAGGAGGGTCATACCAGAGTAGGCTGAGTTCTAAACTGGATCACTTCTGAGCTTTACAAGAACAAGCAGACACTGACACATAGCAGGAGGACAGACGTCAGGAATGCCAAGGAACTCCAGGGGCACGGACAAGGAAGGAACTTGTCCTAGAGCCATGTCTTGAACTCAGACTTCCAGTCTCCTGAACTGTGAGAAAACAGTTACCTGTGCTTTAAAGCCACCCACTCATATTTCAGTTATGGCAGCCCTGGAAGACTGAGACAGGTAGGTTTTATCTATGATCTTACCTAAAGGAAGTGAGGGGCCTGGGAGTGGGGACCCCTGTTCTCAAGAGTTCCTCTATTTAATTATGCGAGTACTGTGTGGGTGGCAGCTGGGGCAGGCTCTGACCCACCGTTGTTGTGATGCAGGAGGGCCGTAAAGAACACACTCCACTCACAAAAACTAACTCCAGATGGATCCAAGACTTAAATGTAAAACCTAAAAGTATAAAGTTTACCAAAGAAAAAATAGGGGCAAAGTTAAGGCCCTAACATATGGCATTAATAAACTACTGTTTTAGATACCTAGTGCCACTCTGACAGGAATATACCACAAATGGAATGGTTGAACAAACAGGAGTTTATTCTCTATTATTTTGGAAGCTTTAAGTCCAAGTTCAAAGTGCCAAGGTCTAGGGCTGGGTGAAAGCCCCTCAACCTTGGGCTTCAGCTCTGCCTCCTGCTCCTGGCCCCCTGAAGCTAAACTTTTCTTCACTCAGACAGCTGTTGGCTGCTGAGGCTGAGAAGCCCAAGGTTGACAAGTAAAAAGGCACAGTTGCGATGTTACCAAACAACATGGCAGGCCACTAATTCAAGTCCAGAAGAAGTCCCAGGATTGGCAGGGTATGGCAGGCTGTTGAACAACTTGGCTACTTGCAGGGTTCAAGTGTGACCATTCCCAAAGCTGCTTCTTATAAACAGGAAGCAGACCACATCCCTAAAGCAGCTACTCAGCTGCTTCAATAGATCCTACCAAGGAGTTCATTACCAGTCTCACCGCGGGGAATAACTATATCTAGCTGCCCGGCCACTCGACCAGGCCCAGCCAAGTTGACACACAAATTTAACTACCACAACTACCAAACATAAGTAAAACTGCACACACAACAGAAGATAAACTAGATGCCTGGGACCTTCTAAAAATTAAATTCTTATGTTCATCAAAAGACTTCTCCAAAGGAGTAAAAAGAGAACCTACAGATTGGGAAAAACACTCAGCAATGACGTATCTCACCAGGGACTTATCTCTAAAATTTACAGAAAACTCCAACACCTTAATACCGAAAAGACAAACAACCCAATTTAAAAATGGGCAGAAGACATGAACAGACAATTCACCAAAGAAGATATTCAGGTGGCCAACAAACACATGAAGAAATGCTCACTATCATTAGCCATTAAAAAAAAAAAAAAAACTCACTGCTGTCGAGTTGATTCCAACCCACAGAGACCCCCTTTGGGTTTCCAAGGTGGTCAATCTTTATGGAAGCAGATTGTCCAATCTTCCTTCTGAGGAGTGGTTGGTGGGTTTGAATCACCAACCTTCTGGTTAGCAGTCAAATGCCTGAGGCACTACGCCACCAAAGCTCCTTATCATTAGCTATTCTGCAACCCACTGCTATTGAGTTGGAGATCGGGCTCACAGCTCATAACGACCACTCCTGGGGTTTTTTAACATCAAAGTTCAACAAGATAGAAAACAACAAATGCTCCTAAGGATGTGGAGAGATTGGGATTCTCATACACGGCTGGTAGGACTATGAAATGATACAACCACTGTGGAAAATGTGTGGCGATTCCTTAAAAAGTTGGAAACAGAAATACCATTTGACCCAGCAATTCCATCACTAGATACATATCCTAAAAAAGTGAGAAGCAGGACACGAATAGATATATGCACACCCATGTTCCTCACAGCACTATTCACAATAGCAAAGAGATGGAAACAACCTAAGTGCCCATTAACAGAAGAATGGATAACCAAACTATGACACACACACACACAATGGAATACTATGCAACACTAAAGAATATTGTAGAATCCATGAAACGCCTCACAACGTGGATGAACTTGGAGGACATACCCTGAGTGAAGTAAGTTAATCACAGAACAAATATTGTACAAGTTCACTATTGTAACAAGTCAAGGAAATGTTTACATATGGAAGGAAATGTTCTTTGTTGATTACCAGGCAGGGGAGAAGAAGGAAAAAAAAAAAAAACGAATTCACTCCATTTGTTTCCATTCTGATGAAAGTCACACCAACCAGTAATGAAATAGTATTACAGGATACACAGAACGGGGCTTCAGTCTCACCCACACCATGACACCATTTGCCTGCTATTTTAGTTACTTGAACTCTCTAATACCAGCGACTTACAGTATAAGGCACTATTGCCTAAATGTCATGTTCTCATCTGATCCTTAACCTATTAAAATCTGCCCAGAGATTGACTAAAAATCTGTGCTTATACAAACTAAGTAGCAACAAGCCCACCACTGCTGGATTCTGAGAGTCCCTTTCCAATGCCAGCCCCAGAGTGGGCTGCAGCGGGGTGCCGCCAAGTAGATTCACAGTGACCCTATGGGGTAGAGCAGAATTGCCCCAGGGTTTCCTAGACTATAATCTTCCCAGGAACAGATTGCTAAATCCTTTCTTCCACAGGGCCACTGCGTGGATCCGCACGGCCAACCTTTCGGTTCAGTCGTGCACTTAACCACTACACCACCAGTGCTCCTTCTCACTCTGGGCACACCTCACTTAATAGAGCCATTTCCCAGAGCTCTGGTGGCACAGTGCCTAAGGCACTCAACTGCTAACCAGAGGCTGGCAGTTCAAACCCACCAACCGCTCCTCGGAAGGAAGACTGGGCAATCTACTTTCGTAGAGATATGGCCTCAGAAACCCAAAGAGGGGTCACTATGAGTCAGGAGCGAAATCGATGGCAGTATACAACAACAGTGTCCAGATAATACAAATGTATCCCCCCAACTCACCTCATCCCTACCCCTACGATCCACCCCCCACCCCCAACCCCAACATCCACAGCAGACTCTGAGGCATAGGATAAACAACCCCAGGGACATCACTTTGGACTCTTCCAGGGATCCTATAAGTCCACACTGGCAGGAGTGTTCAGAGCACTTCAGTTCTGCAGTGAATTGCTTGATGTGGCCCTTCTAGCCATTGTCCTCCATTCTGTGATGTTTCGTAAATCCCATTATCCATGCCTGTTTGGGGTGGTGTGGTAGTTAAGGTCAGGTATCAACTTGGCTGGGCAGCCATTCCCTACAATGACTGGCAATCGACTCTGTGATGGGATT
>NW_006921589.1:10337094-10359519 GCF_000298275.1 Orycteropus afer afer
GCCTCATGGGGACCAGCCTCGTGCTGATCTTTCTAAGAGAAATTGTTCAAGCAAGTTCACAGCTGAGCCTGAAGAGCTCATTCAGGTGAGCCCTCCAGTGGCCTGGTCTAAACTCGAAACAGTTCAAGTTCAATCTGGCCACAACCCCCTCCGGGCCCAGGCACAGCTGGTCCTCCTGCAACGACCCTGCACGTGCTGCAGCTCATTCTCAGCTGACTGCCCCACTGAGGCCCACAGGACCTCTGGGCCCCCTCCGTCCTCCAATCAAGAGAAAGCCGGGACTGTCACTAGCCCTGTCCTGCCTGTCCTTGCAAAATGCCATGCAAAGGCCTGCCATCTGCCTGTGGCATGGGGAGCATCTGACAGGTCACTGTCCCCAGTGGTTCCAGACAGAAAGCATAGCCTGGGTCTCTTCCACCCGGAAGCCCCTCAACCTCAGAGTCGCTCCCACACTGTCCAGTGCCCTTCTCCAGTCTCTTAGTGCACTCAGCGCCCCTTTAATTCTTCTTACAGCTTAGGCCTCGTGCTTCAGCATCTTTGTCCCCTGCCACGGCCTCTCCCTAAAGCAGGGGCAGTTCTCCAGGTCAGCCGGAAGGGCTGAAGACTGGCCCCAAATCCTTTATCTCACACCCTACCCCACTCTGGAGAGAAAGAGAAGCTGAAATGTGTGTCTGGGCTGCCCATCCTGGACAAGTACAGGATCACACTCAGCAGTCCCCACGCCCACGGAAGCAACTCTCCTTCCAGTGAGACCTGCCTGCAGGGCCCGGTAGCTCACAGACAGCCCAGGGCGTGAAGTCACAAGGCCTGGATTCCAGTTAAGTCTCTTCCATTTACTGGCTCTGTGATCTTGAGCAAGTCACTCATCTCAGCAGCTTCCCCACCTGCAAGGAGCAGCCACTCTCACAGGCACCCAGTCAGCGCCTGGCATGGAAACGCTCCAGGACAGCCGCCACCAGGGCCCGAAGCCATCAGACACACTCTGTCCCAGTCTCCACCTTGGGGCCCCTTGAAGGCAGCCTGACTTGGGTCCCCAACATTCCTTCCTCAAGCTCTCTTACCAGTGGTGTCACAAACATGTGGGTGTCACGACCACCACTATATTCGGTTTTTTTTTTTCCTTTTTTTTGTGATTTTGGTGAAGATTTACACAGCAAATTCACTTTCCATACAGCACTTCACATACACTTTGTCTCATGACATTGACCACAGTTTACCACAATGCAACAGCTCCCCTCCCACTTCTTCCCCATAGTTACCTCTTCCCTGTGTCCATCCCTCCATGCACTCCTGCTCCCTGAGCTGTCTCCCTGTGCACAAGCAGCCCTTCTTTCTCCCATGATTGTTCTCTCCAAGGAGAGTATCTACTTGAGGTAAATGTTCAACTCATATGCCTGTCTTTTGTTTGGCTGGAAACCACAGGTGTGCGTTCAATTCCAGACCTGAAGGGCAGTTAGGGCCATAGTCTCAGCGGTTCCACCAGGCTCTATTGGACCAGCAAACCTGGTCCCTATATTCGTTCTTGATGCAAGAAACAAACCCTACTCAAGCCGACGCAAGTCAGAGTGGGAGCCTGTTTAGTTAGAAACCTTTCAGTGACGCCAATTCAGTTCCAATCAGCTAAGCCAAGAAAAACAGGTAGAAGAGGCGGTGGGATTCTTTTAGTTCACAGAACATAGTATCTCAGGGTGTCGGGCTTTAGGCCCAACTGGCCGCAGGGGTCCCAAGCCATCACCAGGACTTGGCCTGCCTTCTTCCTCTCCTGGCTCTGCCTTCCTCTCTGCATACTTCCCCTTTCAGGTAAGCACTCTCCTCACGGCCAGAAGCTCCTAGCTTAACTTCTCATAATTGCCACATGGATAAAGTGTCCCTTTCTTTTTTTTTTTTTTTTTCAATTTTTATTGTGATTTGGGTGAAAGTTTACAGAGCAAATTCACTTTCCATACAGCAGCTCGCATACACTTTGTCTCACGACACTGACTGCAATTTCCCACAATGCAACAGCTCCCCTCCCATGTCCTCCCCACAGTTACCTCTTCCCTGTGTCCTTCCCTCACACACAGAAAGTACCCCTTTCTTGGTTGCACCAACGAAAGCCCACGACAACAGCTTGGTGGGTCAAATTGGGACATATGAGCCCTCTTGAACCAATTACCATGGTCAGAGAGACAGAGGGAGGGGAAGGGTTAATCCCACCAAACCACTCGGCTGAGAGTGAGGCAGTGCTGACAGAGATGGCAAGAGCAGAAACCAGCAAAGACCACCATCCCCCCCACAACCCACTCCCCCTCACACCCTCTCCCAGACACCTCAGACTCAGCAGCATTGCCAGAGGTCCATAATGCCCAAATGAAACTTGAGGGAGTCAGAACCCACTCGTCCGGCCACCATTTCCATGCCTGCTCACAGCTCAGCTGAGGACCACCTGCCCGGGGATCAGATGTCCTGCCTTGACTCAATCAGCAGTGACCAGAGTGGGGGAAGAGCAAGTCTCACGAATGACATGACCAAGCACACCCGACACCCGTGACAGCTAGAATGCAAACAACTTTATTGACACCTGAGAAAAAGTGCAGGGGGCACATTCCAACTGACCACTTAGCCTGTCACCTTGGGCCAGAGCTTCCAGAGGCCAGGGCAAGGGAAATCTTGCCCTTCCCTTGAGCCATGGGTCACTTTGGGCCCAAAGGCTGGAGAAAGTCCACGGCCAGTCTGGAGCCAGACCCCAAGCCCAGGAGAGGAATATCCGCAGCCACGGCAGTCAGTGCCCAAGGCCAGGGCCACAGCACTGGTGGAAGCCTCACCAGTCAGGGTCAAGAGCCTCTTGGGTCACAATCCGGAGTCCGATGGAAAACAACTCCTCCCAGGGCTCCCGGATCCAGGCCAGCAGTGCTGTCAGCTGCTCGGAACACACAACACGGAGCGCCCAGAAGCTCTCCAGCCTAGACACCTGCAGGCCAGGCAGGTAAGCGAGATGAGACTCAGCAGGGCCACAGCAGAGTGGGAATGGGGACGGCTCGGGGGAACTCGCCGGCCCTCTTGGTCATCCACTTGTCCCTTCCCCAAGTTTGTCTCTCTCCTCACAAAGCATCCTGAGTCTGAGCCTCCAGAGGGCTTTCACGTTTACGGTCATTTCTCCCATCTTCCCAGTCTTACAGAATATAAACTCGAGAGTCAAGCTGCATGGGCCCAAATCCTGGCTCTACCACGTGTGACCTGGGAAAGCCGGTTACGTCCCCAGGCCTCAGTTTCCTTGTCTGCAGAATGGGACTAATAACAGTACTGACCTCATGTGGTTATAAAGCTCAAATACCTGGCACAGAGCAAGGGCTCAAATGAAAACTCACAGAGGCCAACTACTTTCTGAAGGCCACTTTGATACCACATAGCTGGTCCCACCCAGGCTTTGTCCACTGCCCACAACTGCCTCCCATTCTACTTGCTGCTCATCCAAACCCAGCGAGGTGGCCTACTCCCCCCCACTCTAGTTCTTTCTGCGTTCTTTCTACCCCGACTATCCATCTCTAACTTCTATACCTCCAACTCCTAGCTTCCCTGGATCCATTTCCCACACTGCCCTCACGGACCACCACCTCCACCACAAGTCCCATCTCCCACCTCCCACCTCCCACACACCTCATCGTAGAAGACCAGCCGCAGGTCCTCCGGGGCTGTGTGGTAGAGCAGCACCGAGCTCAGGCTGCTGAGTGGCTGCTGCTCCCTGACGCCCACGGCAGGGCTCGGCACCAAGGGAGCAGCCTTCTCAGAGGCCTCGCCAGATGCTGCAGGAGGCGGGGGCTCTGCCTGGGTGCCTGCAGGGTCATCATCTAGCAGGTATAGAGTGGACAGAGTCAGCAGCAAGGACACAGGGCATGGAAAAGGACCTGGAGGGAGAGAGTGAGGCCGTGAAGAACACAAGAGGAGCCCAGGTCCCTGGCTAGTGGCAGTACTGGTCAGGAGAGAAGAGAACCATACCCTGAGGGGCCATGGCCTACCCTTCCCAAACTCCAGACCTCTCTAACCTCCAAAACCTGTGAGGTCCAAGACAAAGGGGACCTGCCCACTGCCCAACCTACTCAAAAGGGCAGACCCAATCCTGCCTTCTCTGGCAGCATGAGGCAGAGTGGCGCCAGCCAATCTGCTCCACTTCAGACACCGAGAAGCCAGGGTATCTGGGCAGTTCAGACCCCAAGCCTGGAGAGGCAGGGAGCACTGAGCTGTCATTCAGGTATGCCTTCAAGTGAGAGGAAGTCCACGGCTGGGAACTGAGACCTGCCACCAGAGTAGTGCGGAGCCGCTGGGGACTGGCCAATGACTTGGGACAAGATGGGGTACAGGGAATGGGGCAAGGGGCGACACAGTCCCTGGAAGCACCCACAAACACTGCAGCACACCAGCCTCACCTTCTACCAGGAACACCCGAAGGTAGAAGAACCGAGGAGCCTCCGAGGAAGAGTCTTTGTCCAACAGCGGCCTGGGGGCACCCGGCAGACAAAGGAAGGATGGTTAGCCGGGGATACAAAGTGAGGCAAGGGAAGGAACAGGCTGGCAGCACCAGGGCCGGGCCCAGGAGGAGATGCCAGGGCCTGTGGGAAGGTATGAGCATGAGGACAAGGGCCGGCCTAGGGCTGCTCAGTGCAGGAGCACGTCTGGGACTCTGTGGGGCCTGGATTCCCAGGCAGGGTGTCCAGACACCACGCTAGCCTCCCACTGACTCACCAGAGCCGGTGCTGTGGGGTCACCACCTCCTCCGTGGCACTGACACAGTTCCTCCAGGTGGGGGGCAGAGACTGTAAGACATCTGGGCAGGCCAGCAAGGAAAGGGAAGACTCTGACTGCCTTTATCCCAACCTCTCCATCCCTGACACCTGCCCCCTCCTCGCATTTCCAGAGGTCAGAAACACCAAGGAACATGACTCTGTCTCCACTGCTGGACACAGATATGAGCACTCAGCCCTGGGCACCACTGCCCCCAGCCCTTCTCTCCCTTCCTGTCTCACCAGTGAGCTCCCCTAGGAAGGCTCGGCAACGTTTGACATCTCGGGGCAGTAGGACACAGCTGCTCCCTCCAGCTGCCCACACCAGCCGCAGGCTCTGTCCTGCCAGGCCCAGCTCTAAGCCATTCAGATCTTGCAAGGGGATGGCCAGGGCCAGCTGCAGCCAGCCAGCAGGAGGCCCTCTGGGGAGAGAGTGAGGGTCAGAGTGACAGAAAAGAGTAAGGGTATGTGAGAGCAGGGGCCCTGACCCTCCTGGCCACAGCCCAGCCCACTCACCGGATCGCCCCGGTCACCTTCAACACATAAAGCCTGCGATCAGACACCACCACAAGACACAGAATCTCCTTCATGTGGCCTGCCAACATCAGTGGCACCTGAGGGGAAGAGGAAATTGACAAGTCACAAGAACACAGAACCAGGAAAGCAGGCACCAAGCTGAGAGCTGAGTTACTTGTGACAGGGCTCGGCCCAGCCTCCCCACTGCTAACCCGTCAGCATCCTGCCAAGTTTGCCCTGAGCTCAACGCCTTCACCTCTGCCACCACTCTCCGCCCGCAGGCCTGCCTCCACTTGGGCCCGGGCTCCTCCTCTGGATGCATCACCAGCCTCTCAGCTGGTCTCCCTGCTTCTTCTCTTGCCCCTCCTCCCCAGCCCCAGCCCCAGCCAGGTCAGCTGGTCTAACCACAAAACCAATCAACACTTCCCTGCTTCAAATCCTTCCATGGCTCCCCATGGCCCTCAAGATAAAATCCAAACCCTTGGCAGACACATGAGGTTGCTCTAAGTGGTCCCTGCTGCCCCTTCAGACTCCTCGCAGGCCCTCTGCCCCCGTGCCATGTTCTGGCTCCCCCAGGCACCAGCACTTCAACAGAGAACTATGCCTTCTCCTGCTTCCTTCCACACACACCCTGCCTCCTTTACCTGTTGTCATGTGCCCTCGAGTCAGACCTGACTCACAGCGACCCCTCCTTGGGTTTCTGAGGCGGTATCACTACAGAAGTAGATTGCCCAACTTTCCTTCCAAGGAGCAGCTGGTGGGTTTGAACTGCCAGCCTTCTGGTTAGCAGTCAAGTGCCTTAGGCACTACGCTACCAGCTGCATCAAGATGTGGCTTAGATGACACCTCCCCAGGGGGTCTTCTCTGGCCGGCTTGGGTCAGAATGCCCCTTCTAAGACCTGAGCCAATTTCAGCCCTGCCAGACGCCATGACCATTATCAGTCTCTCCTGCCACAGTAGACGCTCAAGGGCAGCACTGATTTGCTCTAGATCCTTAATGTCCCACATATAACATGCTCAAAGAGGGTCCAGTTAACACCGTGTATTTATGATCACAAGAGAAGGTCCCATTATTAAAGACCAGGAGCTGTGCTAGGCAGCTTCAGACATGACCTCTCATCCCCACCACACGTACTGAGGCAGGTATTATCATCTCCACTGTAGACAAGAGACTGAGTCCAACGTCAAGGCCTGTGTCCACAGCCACACAGTAGGTAACTGCTTGGGTGAAATGTGAAACCAGACCTGGTGGCTGCAGAGCGGGTGCTCGGCTCAGTTTGCTGTGGGGAAGATGGCAGGCAATGGGTCAGGAGGGGCCTGGGGCAGAGCCAGGGCAGCACAGACCTTGAGGCAGCACTGGAACTCCTCCTGGGCATCAGCAAACACCTCCACGTCCAAGAAGAGCCGGAGGCGGTGGTCCACAGCACGGAGGCCACAGCGGTCAGGGGCTGGGGGCCAGTGGTGGGCTGTCAGCCCTGGCAGTCCACAGCTGCAGCTCCACTGCCCCCAAATGCCACCTCTGTCTTGTTGTGTCCATACTCACGGGGACTAAGGCTCCAAGTGCTGTGGTCTTGAGAGGCCAGTGCCTGAGATGGGTCGCTGTCAACTCTGTTGTTGGGGTCACTGTGGCCACGGGAGTCACAGACAGGGCTGGGGGACAGAGAGCGCGCTGGGGACCTATCTCCCTGTCTTCGCTCCCCAGTGGGGGACAGAGCCAGAAGAACCACGTGATCACTACCACAGTTGGGACACACAGCAGGAGAATCTGGAGGAAAAAAATCACACAGCAGGAGAGTCGCCCCCATGACCCCCAAACACTGAGCAGCAACCCCACCATGCTCCTGATGAGCCCCACCCACTCTCAGACTTCCCTGGGCCACGTTTCCAGCTTCATACAGGACCCATCATTTCCTGACCCACCAAACTTCCTCTCCAGTCACTGCTGCTGCCCTCACCCATGCCCCGGGGAGGGAGGAGCAAAGCTAACCAGGGCCCACAGTCTCCTCAAACCACACCCACTTGCTGACATCATGTCCTCAGAGAAGGCCAAATTCAACCAGGCCCTACTGTGTCCCCCCACAGGCTTGAGCCAACCCAGTACTGCGATGCTCTACATCCCAGGGTCCATCACTTAACAGCTGAATAATCTAAGGCCAGCCACCCAAGCCCTTTGCACCTGGTCCCTCATCTGTAAAGAAACGTCAATAATGGTATTGCTGTCACAGATTGTCATAGGAGTGAACGTGACCAGGTAAAGAGTGCAGGACATGGATCAGCAGTGAGAGAAGAAACAGTCTGTGAGCACCCACAATGTGTTAGGCACGTGCTAGCTTCTACCAGTCCCGTTGCTGTTTGCCGTCAAGTCAATTCTGACTCATAGTGACCATACCAGCCACTCCTTGGAAGGAAGGTTGGGCAATCCTACTTCCGTAGTGATACTGCCTCGGAAACCGAAGGAGGGGTCGCTATGAGTCAGGTATGACTCGACGGGACGTAACAACAACAGTGACCATACAGGACAGAGGAGAAGTGCCCTATAGGGTGTCCAAGGCTGTAATCTTTAAAGAAGACTGCCACACCTTTCTCCTACAGAGTACTAGTGGGTTTGAACCGACCTTTTGGTTAGCAACCAAGGGCTTTAACCACTTTCACCACCAGCGCTCCAATTTGGGCCACCACCAGTTGCCTTAAAATCCTATAAGATCATCACAAGGTAAATTCATTCTCTTGTTGTTCAGATGAGAAATCAGGCTCAAATGAAAAGACAGGGTGGCACACAGTAATGTTATTTATGCCACCACAGAAGGGACCCCAGGGGCGGCCATAGTAACCCCATGGAGCACACACGTCATGCTGCCAGGTCTGCTGAGGCCTGCAGCCACCGAGGCAGGGGCAGGTGGAGAATATGGCAAGGTTCCATTTCCCGAAAAAACTGAGAGCCCAGCTCCAGGGGTGTAATTTCATTCTTTGGTAAATGCAGCAGGCAGGCATTTTTCTTTTTCCTAGATTGGCCTTCAAGCAGGAACGTGTCCCACTGCCTGCATCCTATCCTCCCCAGCGTTCCTCCTCCCCATGTGCTCCTCAGAGCCACTGCCCTGAAATGACAAGAGAAGACAGGCAGGAGGTCAAGGCTTGGCTCATACCAGTCTTCTGGAACAGAGGCCTCCAGCCATTCTCACTGTCCAGTCCCAGCCTGGGCTCCTCTGGCTTGAATTCATGGCCACAACGCAGACACTGGAGTCTGCCCCCTCGAGGGTCACTCACTTCCCCAAGTTGATGCCAAGCTGTGGTGGTGGCTGGGGTCAACACAGCAAGCAGCTCCTGGAATGGGAGGAGCCAGCAGGCAGCATGAGTAGGGGCATTCTGGCCCTCACAGGCTGGACCCACTCCCTAGGCATCTTGTAAGCTGCCTGAGCCCCCCGGCCCACCTGGACAGCTGCATGGGCGTCAGGCTCCAGCACCATGTAGCGACGTAACTGCCTGTCAGGGCAGATGTAGGAGAAGCGCAGAACCAGGACAGGGAGCAGCTGTGAGTCCTGCACGGGCAGAGGGCAGGCTGGAGGCATCAGCAACAGGGAAGGAAGCAGCAGCTCTGGGCCCAGGAAAAGGCTCGTGCCAACATGCAGGCTCCAGCACACAAGGTCCACCCTAACCAAGGCCTCCGGAAGCACGGAGGCCAAGCCTCAGCCCCCACAGCTCCCCTCCCCAGCACCAAGCACCAATGGAGACCCAGTGGGAAGCACCCAGCCTAGGGTCTGGCACACACGGCTGTGTTGCCGAAATTGGCTGCTGAAGGAAGCCCAGCACCTTCCCCGAGCCCTACTCACGCCAGGCGCTGGTTCTCTCCGGGTTTGGGTCTCAAGCTCGAGCTCAGCTGCCTCCAGACTCTGAAGCTCCAGCCGTTCCAGGGTTCGAGCTGCCTGGAGTTCCACCTCAAACAGGTGGGCCGAGGTGACCCGGAGGAAGCGCTCCCTGCCCCGCACGCCCTCGGGTCCCTCCAGGGGACACACCAACATGGGGCGGCACAGCTCCACTGCAGAGAGACCCAGAGAGGAGCCCTGTCGGGAAGGAGAGGTGCCCAGAAACTCTGCCCTTCAGTGGGTGGGCCTCGGTCCGAAAGGAATCAACCCCTACTGCCAAGCCTGGGCTCTTCTAACCCTCCCAAGACCCACCAACAGCTCTCAGCCTCCCTCGGCCCGTCTCCCCTCGTGGCTCCAACACGGAGCACTCACCTTCCACTTGGTCCTGCTCCCGCTCCTCTTCCTCCCCCTGGTCTTCCTCTCCTCCCTGGTCTTCCTGTCCTCCCCGTTCTTCCAGCACCTCCATCTCCTCTTCCTCCTGGGGCTCCGGCTCCACCCTGACCTCCTCTGGTGGTGACTCCTCAGGGCTGTGGGCTCTCTTCTCTGGGGATGGAGGACTGGGCAGAGGCTCTGGGCCCAGGGTATCCAGGGATGGTATGCTGAGGTCAGAGGTCTTGGAAGTAGCCAGAAGGGGGTTCTCAGAGGTTTCCAAGTGACTCCTATACTGCAACCAGTCACAGCCAAACTGTTCCCGGAAGCTGTTCATGAGCTCAAGCTCCCGATGCTGCTGTACAAACCAGCCTGGACGGGGGTGGGGAACACACAGCTTAGCAAGCCCACACCGCACCACACGCACCCTGAGACGGTCCCAGGCTTTCTCATGGGTGCTTCTCAGTGTGAAGTAAAGGGGTGAAGCATGGGGTGGGGTGTCCAGAGGGAGACTGAAGGCTCTCCCAGCAGCAAGTCCCACAGCATGTTCTATGGAACACTGCTCACGTGCAGTTCAGAAATGCACATCACAGTTACTCTTGGAGCTTTCACATGACTAAGATCCTGGAAAGTCCTGCAGCACAGAAACCCATCTAACTTCGCTTCATCTTGCACTTCCCAAACTTATCTGGCCACAAAACCCTCTTATTATGTAATCTGCCATCTCACAAAATCAATTGTCCCTTGAGAGACATTTTGTAAAAGGCTGCCCATGAGTAGCTGCTGCTTCTTTCCTTAAAAAGGAAAAAGGAGAAACTAAGAGACTCTGACAACACTCCATAAATTCTTCCTCCACATCCATTCACAGTAACTAAAGGACTAGCTGGGGGGAGGGAGCTTGTGAGGTGCCGGGTGACTCACCAGCTGGGGAGGGGTCCAGAGTCCGGGGCTCTGGGTCAGTATCACTGGGTTCAGAGATGCTAGCCCGCCTCACACGGACTCGGCTCTGAAGTTGGGGAGAGGAAAGAAGGTCTACGAAAGCCAGGGCCCACGGTCCTGCCATCCATAGCCATATATCCAACCCACCTTAACACCCATCCGACAAGCTAGGATAAGCCCTTACTATTCCTAGTCCATCAGCCACCCAGACCCCCTGTAAAAAGACCTAACCCCGAGTACAGGCAGCCTGGGACACCACTCACCTTAACCTTCCGAAGTGGGGGCCGGGCCACAACGCCCCCAGAGGAAGGGCTGTCACTCAAGTCGGCGCCGCCTGAGGTCTCAGTGGTACTCCCGACTGGCCAGGACACAGGTGGGGTCGCAGGGCCAAGCCCTGAGGAGGTGGAGGTCTGGCGTGTGACAACAGAAGAAGAGACTGGAGCAGAGGAGGGCCTCTGCCTAGCCCAAGCTGGCCCCAACAGCCCTCCATTTCATTCACATCCTTCCAGAACAATCCTTGCTTGCCCACCCCCGCCAGCTGCTCCACACTGACCTGAAAATCAGTAAGTGACAAGACTTCACCATCAAGAAGGAACTGGGCAAAGATAAAAGGACAGAGGGAGAGTGTTATGGTAAAAGCGGGCCCCTGGGTGAGTTCCCAGGTGGGGTGGGAACCCTCCACGTCCTCTACAGTCACCAAGCTACACAGGCACAAAGAGCAATAAGCAGGGATGTGGGTCCTCGGCACCATCACCCAAGGATGCAGTAGGGCAGAAGCAACAGAGTGCAGGGTGGGGGTGGGACTGGCAGGAAAGGGGAATCAGAGTGAACACAAAAAGCTCACTAACCCCAGAAGCAGCATCCCTGGCACGGGGTGACAAGTACTGGGCAGTGGCCACTCGGTGAGCAGGGTGGAACCACAAAGGGTTCCCCTCCAGGTAGAGCTGAGGGGCAGGAAGAGGGGAGTGAGGTGGGCCTGGGGCCTTGTCCTTATGAAGAAGGGCCCGTGGCCAAATGAGCATGGAGGGAGGGGTTGCAGAGCTGGGCCCAGGTCTCTGACCTGCCCAGGTCCCTGAAGCACCGTATCTCACCTTGCGGAGCTCAGCCAGCAGCCAGAGTGGCGACAGCTCCCTGTGCCCTTCCAACAGGTTGTAGGCCACGTCCAAGTGCCGCAGGTTCCTCAGCTGCTCCATGCCTGTGGGGTGGGACGGAAGGGGGCAGGCATGAGTGAATGCCAGGGGTGAACAGGTATGGTGGGGTGTGGTGTAGGAGAGAGCATGGCCCAGAGTCACACCTAAGCACCTTACCTCCCCGTGAGCCCAAAGAAGCACAAGAGGCACCTGAACCACACCCCAAGTCTCACACTTCCCTCCATCCCTTCCCTTCCACACCTCTCCCATCTCCATCCCTCCACTCACCCCACTCCCACCTCCCCTACCCACCAAGCAGACTCCTGAGCTCATTGCCTCGCAGTATCAGGGTACTCAGAGCAAGCCCTGAGGGTCCCATTCTGGGCACCACACGCAGGTAGTTATAGGAGAGGTCCAGATGGGAGAGCTCAGACAAGTCCTGGAAGGGGGGGGGTTCTTCATCACCATCACAGAAGCAAGTGACCACTCTATGAGTTAGGTACAGGCTAAGTCATTACATAAGTAACGTCACGTTACATTCCCTCCCAGTCACTCTAGTGGTGAATAAGCAGGTACTTCTGGGACTCCTGCTTTACAGGTGAGGTCACACAGGTGTTACAAGTTGAGATTTAAACTCTGGTTTGTGTTATACTAGCGCCTGAGCCCCCAAACAGTATTACCTCCCAAATGCGGCCCCACCCTAGCGAAGAAACACTGGGCACAAAACAGAGGATTAAAGCCATCAAAGGCCAGGTCCGCAGGCCCAGCCAGGCTGCACACTCACCATCAGGAAGGCCTCGCAGTCCTGGACTCGATTGTGGCTCAGGTTCAAGAAGCGCACAGCTGACAGGAGACGCTGAGAAAGACAGGGAGGAGGGGCAAAGCGATCTCACTGCAGAGGCTCTCCCAGGCCAGGCAGCCTGCTCCCAAAGGCCTGTCCCAGCCCTTCCTCAGCCCACAGACACCCCTTCACCATCCCCTTCCCACTGTGGCACTCACCAGGGAGCTGTCTAAGGAAGTCAGGGAATTGTAGCTGAAGTTGGCAGAGAGCAGAGCCAGCCAGGGGAGGGCAGAGCAGAGGTCACCACCACAGGCCGAGAGGAGCTCCTGAGCCAGGCAGATGGGGTTGGGGGCGCTTCACCACCTCCACTCTCACCCCTCCCTCCATCACAGCCCAGCTCTGTCACCCAATCATTCACTCACTCTTCATGCACTGGGCTCAGTCTGGAGGTACAGACTTAAAGAAAGCTCAGGTCCCTGTTCTAAGCAGTAAGTCAAGACCCTAGATTTACTACAGTAAGGTAAAGTATGAGGGTGGGTAGGCCCCGGATGCTGTGAGGGAGCAAGGACACTGCAGGGAGGCAGGAGGCAGCAAAGGCTGCAGAGGAGGAGGACGAACATCAGAGACTGGTCCCTCCCGTGGGTCTCTCTGGACAAGGCGTCTGGGCCCACCCGCACCCTCCTTACCTCTAACGCCTGGATGCTCCTGCTGCAAATCAGGCTCTCTAACTGGGAGTAGATGCTACGGAGGCCACGCAGGCAGTGGAGAGGGACGCCCTGGAGCTGGGGCAAGGGACCGAAGGGAGGGAAGAAGGTAGAATGTCACACAAGACAGGTCTCATTTCCCCCCTCCAGGGGGTGGGAAGGGGGAGAAGATGACAAAGCCCAGCTACGGTTCGGGAAGGTGGTAGATGGGAAAGTGGACATCACATTACTGCAGGGTACCAGCTACACTCAGGCTTGGCCTCCTCACAGAATGAGGCCATCTCTCCTTCCTCCTCCCCAGATGGCTGCCTCAAGCTGGGTTTTGAGCCCTAACATACCCTATAGCCCCCATACCTCCAGCTGCCGAAGGGACTTGAAGGGGAAAATCTTGATGGGCCCTGGGGGGCCAGGACCAGGGACATGGACCAGCTGAAAGAAATGGCACTCAGGTCACAGAGGCACTACAGCTCACCCTCCTCAGTATCCCTTCCTTAGAGGCACCACCTGGAGCTCTGGCAGCATCTAGACCTTGGCCCCACAGGCTTCTTGCACCCATCCCCCTACCCTAGCCCCTGCCTCCACTGCCTCCACCATTATGCATGCTGCCCCCCACCCAGCCCCAGAACCTTGAGTGAAAGTGTTTTCTGCAGCACGTCGAAGAGGAACTGAAGCTGGAGGATGACTGGGGAGTCGGCAGGGTGGGAGGGCAGAGCCACGAAGCCCATCTGGCCAGGACTCCATGGCCCCAGGTGCAGCTCAAACACGTGGTTCAGCTGCTGGAGGGTGGCAGTCAGCAGGCTCAGCGTGCTACAGCCAGACAGGACCACGTCCCCTGGGCGGGGGAGACAGAGAAAGAGGAGGCATATTGCATCTTGGGAAGGAGCTCTGGTAGCATAGTGGCTAAAGCACTTGACTGCTAACCAGAAGGCTGGCGGTTCAAACCCACCAGCCACTCCTCGGAAGGAAGGTTGGGCAATCCTACTTCCGTAGTGATACTGCCTTGGAAACCCAAGGAGGGGTCACTATGAGTCAGGGCCAACTCGATGGCACATAACAACAACAATTGCATCTTGATCATAAGATGGCCAGGGACCTCATCCCAGCCTGTCAGCTGATCTTCACATTAACTCTAGACTTTGTGAGCCCAAGATGTGTCTACTCCAGTCCATACTGTGCGTCGTCCACTGAATGATCAACCTTCCCAAGCCTCCCCTGCTCAAAAACCTATGATGGTTCTTCTCATCTTCAAAATAAAATCCTAGTTCTTCAGCCTGATACATGAAACTGCTTCCAACCGCCTCTTTGAAACTTCCTTCCATCTTCTCCTCGACATAAACTTTCTGCTCAAGACAACCTGGGCTACTCACAATGCTGGAAATACAGTCAGCTCGGTCCACAGCCTCCCCATTATCTGATATGTCTCCTTCCACTCTGAGCAGCTCAAGACCTAGCTCCTCTAGGAAGCCTTCTCAATAGCCAACAATGCTGAATCTTTAGATTGTAATCACTTACTTTACACAAAAGTTGACTAGGTGTTTTATCTTTATTTCTTTTGGTGGCCTAGGTGGCATAGTGCCTAAGGCATCTGACTGCTAAGCAGAAGGCTGGCAGGTCAAATCCACCAGCCACTCCTCAGAAGAAAGGTTGGGCAATCTACTCCCGTTACTGATGTTGTTGTTAGGTGCTGTTGCGTCGTCTCCGACTCACAGTGACCTTATGCAGAGCAGATCAAAACACTGCCCAGTCCTATGCCAGCCTCGTGATCTTTGCTGTACCTGAGCCCATCACTACAGTCACTGTGTCTATCCATCCCATTGAGGGCCCTCCCACCCCTCTTCGTTGACCCTCCTCTTTACCAGCATGATATCCTTCTCCAGGGAATGGTTCCTTCTGACAACATGACCAAAGGAGGTGAGATGAAGTCTGGCCATTCTCACTTCTAAGGAGCATTCTGGCTGTACTTCTTCCAGGACAGATTTGCTAGTTCTTTTAGCAGACCATGGTACTCTTAGCATTGTTCTCCAATACCACAACTCGAAAGCATCAACTCTTCTTCAGTCTTCCTTATTCTTTGTCCAGCTCTTACATCCATATGAGGTGACAAAATACCACGGCTTGGGTTAGGCACACCTTAGTCTTCAAGGAGACATCCTTGCTCCTCACCACTTGAAAGAGATTCTTTGTAACAGATTTGCCCAATGCAATATGTCATCCGATGTCTTGACTGCTGCTTCCATTGGTGTTGATTGTAGAGGCAAGTAATATGAAATCCTTCGCAACTTCAGTCTTTTCTCCATCCACCGTGAAGCTGTTTATTGGACCAGTTGTGAGGATTTTTGTTTTCTTTATATTAGGGTATAATTCATACTGCAGATTGTAGTCTTTAATCTTCATCAGTAAGTTCCTTAAGTTATCCTCATTTTCAGCAAGCAAAGTTGTGTCATCTGCATATCGCAGGTTGTTAATGAGTCTTCCTCCAATCCTAATCCTACATTCTTCTTCATATAATCCAGCTTCTCGGATTATCTGCTCAGCATACAAATTGAATAAGTATGGTGAAAGGGTACAATCTTGACACACTCCCTTCTTGATTTTGAACCATGCAGTATCCCCTTGTTCTGTTTGAATGACAGCCTCCTGATCTGTGTACAGGTTCCTCACGAGTATAATCAAGCGTTCTGGAATCCCCATTCTTCTCAATGTTATTCATAATTTGTCATGATCCACACAATTGAAGGCTTTGGCATAGTCAATAAAACATAAGTAAACATCTTTCTGGTATTCTTTGCTTTCAGCTAAGATCCATCCAACATCAGCAACGATATCCCTCATTCCACATCCTCTTCTGAATCCAGCTTGCATTTCTGGATGCTCTCTTGTCAATATACTACTGCAACTATTTTTAAATTATCTTCAGTGAGATTTTACTTGCATGTTGATATTAATGATATTGTTTGATAATTTCCACACTCTGTGGGATCACCTTTCTTTGGAATGGGTACAAATATGGATCTCTTCCAGCCAGTTGGCCAGGTAGTTGTCTTCCAAATCTCTTGGCATAACCGAGCGAGTGCCTCCAGTGGGGCATCTGTTTGTTGAAACATCTCAATGGGTATTTTGTCAATTCCTGGAGCCTTGTTCTTTGCCAGTTCTTCAGTGCAGCTTTGACTTCTTCCTTCAATACCATTGGTTCTTGATCATAAGCCACCTCCTGAAATGGATGAACATCAACCAGTTCTTTTTGGTACAGTGACTCTTGTGTATTCCTCCATCTTCTTTTGATGTTTCCTGCATCATTCAGTATTCTGCCCATAGAAATTTTCAATATTGCAACTTGAGGCTTAAATTTTTTCCTCAGTTCTTTCAGCTTGAGAAACGCTGAGCGTGTTCTTCCCTCTTGGTTTTCTAACTCCAGGTCTTTGCACATTTCATTACAGTGATTGGCTTTGTCTGCTTGAGCTGCTCTTTGAAATCTTCTATTCAGCTCTTTTGTCTTGTCATTTCTTCCATTTGCTTTAGCTGCTCTCCACTCAAGGGCAAGTTTCAGAGTCACTTCTGACATCCATTTTGGTCTTTTCTTCCTCTCTTGTCTTTTTAATAACCTTTTGCTTTCTTCATGGATGATGTTCTTTATGTCATCCCACAATTGCTCTGGTTTTTGGTCATTGGTGTTCAATGCATCAAATCTATTCTTTAGATAGTCTCTACACTCAGGAGGGATATCATAAAAGTCATATTTTGGCTTTTGTGGACTTGTTTTAATTGTCTTCAACTTCAATGTGCATATGAGCAGTTGATGATCTGTTCCACAATCAGCTTCTGGCCTTGTTTTGGATGAAGATACTGAACTTCTCCATTGCCTCTTGTCACAGATGTAGTCAATCTGATTCTGATGTATTCTATCTGGTGAAGTCCATGTGTATAGTCATTGCTTACGATGTTGGAAAAAAAAGGTATTGGCAATGAGTAAGTCTTTAGTCTTGCAAAATTCTATCACACGATCTCCAACATTATTTTTATCTTCAAGGCCATATTTTCCAACTACCGGTGACTCTTCTTTGTTTCCAACTTTTGCATTCCAGTCACCAGTGATAATCAACACATCTTGACTGCATGTTCAATCACTTTCAGACTACAGAAGTTGGTAGAAATCATCAATATTCTCATCTTTGGCTTTGGTGGTTGGTGAGTAAATTTGGATAATAGTAGTATTAACTGGTCTTCCTTGTAGGCATGTGGATATTATCCTATCACTGACAGCATTGTACTTCAGGACAGATCTTGAAACACCATTCCTCTTCAATTTGTCATCCCCACCAAAGTAGATCATATGGTTGCCTGATTCAAAATGGCCAAAACCAGTCCATTTCAACTCATTAACGCCTAGGATCTCAATCTTTATGCATTCCATTTCATTTTTGACAACTTCCAATCTTCGTACATCCCATGTCCCAATTATTAATGGATGTTTGCATCTGTTTCTGCTCATTTTGAGTCGTGCCACATCAGCCAATGGAGGTCCCGAAACCTTTGTTCTACCCATATTGTTAAGGTTGTCTCTAGTCTGAGGAGTCAGCTCTTCCCCAGTCAAATGTGAGTGCCTTCCGATCTGACAAGCTTATCTTCCAGCACTATGTTGGACAATGTTTCAGGGCTGTTCATAAATTTTTCCCATAATGTATCAGATAGTATTTCACTGCTATTCATAAGGTTTTCACTGGCCAATTCTTTGAGAAGTGGAAGGCCTCCTCCTTCTGAATCTGCCTAAGCCCAAAAGCTCCGCTGAAACCTCTCCTCCATAGGTAACCCAGTTGGCATTTTGCAACACAGTAGCATAGCCTCCAGCCTCACAGCAACATGTAAGCCACCACAGGACAACAAACTCAGAGACAAGTTCGTCTCCCTTAGTTGTTCCCAACCCTTCTTCACCTGCCTACCTCAGCCCCCAGTCTTAATACAGAGCCATACTCAATCAAAAAGCACCTTCCAAGCCCAGGCCTACCTACCTCAGTCCCCGTCCTTAATAAAGAACCACACCCAAGTGAAAACCAGCCTCCAAGCCCTGGGCCTGCCTACCTCAGGCCCCTGCCTTCATATAGAGCCACAACCAAGCAAAAAGCAGCCTCCAAGCCCCCAGCCTACCTACCTCAGGCCCCTGCCTTAATATAGAGCCACACCCAAGTGAAAAGCAGCCTCCAAGCCCCATAGTGATACCATCTCAGAAACCCAAGGAGGAGTCACTATGAGTCAGATCTGACTTGGCAGCAGTGAGTTTGGTTTTGGTTTTTCAGTGCTTAAGGCAGTTGACTACTATCCAGAAGGTTGGTGGTTCAAACTCACCAGCCACTCTGTAGAAGAAACACTAGGCAATCTACTTCCACAAAGATTTACTGCCTCAGAAACCCAAAGTGGGTCGCTATGAGTTGGAATTGACTCAATGGCAGTGAGTTTGGTTTTTAGTTTTTTGGTAGAACACAGTATCAGAAGCAGGAAGTTCACTTTGATACCTGTGCATATAGATCTATGCCATTTTATAATATGCGTAACTTCCTGCACCACCACCACAATCAAGGTACAGAACTATACTGAAAAATCTCCCTCCTACCACCTCTGTATAGTCACACTCTGTATAGTCACCCTCCCCATCCCTTGCCCCTAGAGCCATGTCGGATTTTTGCTGAATAAATTAGCAAATCCTACAACCTTGCATGAAAGATTGTCTACACGCTAGGCACTAGGGTAAGGTTTTCTGGTGGCACAGTGCCTAAGGCATGTGACTGCTAACCAAAAGGTTGGTGGTTCAAACCCACCAGCTGCTCCATAGAAAGAAGATGGGCAATCTACTTCTGTAAAGATCTACAGCCTTGGAAACCCAATGGGGGTCACTATGAGTCAGAATCATGATGGCAATGAGTTTGGCTTTTTTTTTTTTTCGGAGGCACTAGGGTATCGCAGATAAAGAAATGGATCAAGGGCTCTTCCATCTAAAAGAGGAGATAAGATATGTACTGTTAAATAACATGACCCAGAAAGCAAGAGAACTGTAAGCAGGGATTCTGCAGATATCACCAATGTGCACAGTGGTGGAAGGCAGCTAACGTTAACTGAGTAATATATGCCAGGCAACTTGACGTGTTTCCTCATTTAAACCTCATCAGAAACTCTGAAAGAGAAGCACTATGAACTCCATCTGAAAGATGAAAATTGAGGCTCAAATAAGTTAAGAATCTTGACTGAGATCATATATAGCTAGTAGGCACTTGCTACTTCTGTCTGAACTCAAAGTCCTATTAATCATATTAACCAACTACTGGGGCCCCATTGTGCCTAGGCACTGAGGCTAGAGATTGTAACAATAGTTACCAATTTTCAAGCACTTACTATATGTGCAAACATTGCACTAAATGCTTTATGAGAATTAAAATTCATTCCCACAACAACTTCCATAGGAAATAAAATCATTATGCTATTTAGTTGGTTGGGAAAAATGAGGCTCCAAAACTTAAACAACTTGGCCAAGTTTGAAAGGGTACGGATTTCCAACCCAGATGGGTCTGACTCCAAATGAAATGTTTTCAACTATGCTGTTACTTAATAACTTGCTACACAAGAGTAATCGTGAGCAGTCCCCGTCTCAGAGGGGTAGATCCCTTTGAAGGTATCAGAAAACGCACAGAGGAAGTGGTACTCCTGAGCTTGGCCTCGAAGGACTGTTATGGTTTTAGATTGTCAAAGACAAAGGGCACTGTCGGCACCTGGACCAGAGCGAACATGCCAGGCAGAAGCAAAGAAATAAAAGAACTCTGATACCTAGACCCCCGTAACCCTAAACACCTGTAACTCCGTGACTTTTATGGGGGCAGGATTCCAGAAAGTAGGAGCACTCCACCTCGCCCCAGCCCAACCGGAAATCCACTCACCCGACTGACGCAGCAGTCCAGCCAGCTGCCACACCAGGGAGTCCCGTGGGGCCGTTGTCATGGCCACGGGACGCTGGGGGCGGAGCCTGAGAAAAGAGGAAGCGGAAGGGCCTCAGGTGGGTGGTAGTACCGAAAGCCCAGGTCGTCCGCGCAAACTGAGACATCGAGGGAAGGAAAAAAGGGAGTGAGGAAGAGCGTCCTTCCGAGTCCTCTTTAGAAGGTCAGACCTCGCCAGCCAAACTAACCCTACCGTCCAGACCACCTACCAGCTCTGCAGCCAGGCGCCTAATAATGATGGCTAGGAAGTCCCGCCCAGGAAGAAAGGCCAGCCAGTGGGACGACCGGAAGGCACGCCTCCTCAGCCGGAAACCACGCCCACGTCGGGCAAACGTGAGTGATGGGGGCGGTGCGAGCTGCTTGGGGCGGAGACGCGCCCAGCAGTAGTAGTTGCTGGGGCCTCAGAGTGGGGCCTCAGAGTGAGGCCCCGAGCTGGGCCCCCAACATCTCAACCCCACGCCTGGGCCCCGCACCGCCTGGGCGCCCGCTGGGCTTGCGGCGGCCCCCGAGCTAGTGAGGAAAACCTGACATGTTGTTTGCAGACTGGGTGGGGAAGCACATTTTGAAGAAATGGAATGTTCAGGAAAAGACACGTCCAAAACGAACACTTGTTTTTCAATTAAAGGAGAGTGTGTCTGCCACAGGGAGGAGTTTTTCAGTTCCTCTGTGAAAGACCTCAGGTCGGCAGGGGCGCCACCTTTGGGGGCCTTTGGCCGTTTTTTCCTTAGTCTCCTCCAAAGTAAGTTTTTTTACCCTTCAACAATATCAGGCTCCCACATTAGCGATTGATAATGCTCCACTGTACAAAAAAAAACTCACTGCCGTCGAGTCGGATTGGACTCACAACGGCCCCTCCATGGGTTTCGAGGCAATATCACTAAGGAAGTAGGCTGCCCAATCTTCCTTTAGAGGAGTGGCTGGTGGGTTTGAACCGCCAGCCTTCTGCTTAGCAGTCAAATGCCTTAGGCACCACGCCACCAGAGCTCCTCCAGTGTACCTAGCCCTTTATTTTTATTATATTTTCTCATAACAACTTGTGGTCCAGGGCTTGAAAATAAGAAAATAGTTTCACGGAGGTTAGGTTACTTGAAGGTCGTTCAATTAGTAACCAATATAGCCATCGCTGCCAAGTTTTTAGTTCCAGTTACAACTGTAGCTCTCCCTAGCTTCCGGGTCAAATGCTGACGTCAACTACAGAACTAGATTAAGTAAAGAAAAATGCCTTTCAACAGCTTCTGATTTTTAGGAAGTTTCTTTCATGAAGTGCTGTTTTGCAGAAGAAAATCAAACTAATTGTGTCCTAAGCCTGTTGGGAGTAGGAATAGAATTACATTTGTCTTTACTTCAAGTTGCCAGATTTGAAGGATCTTATTCCTGATGGGAGTTGGTGGGTGGCACAGATGATGAAACCTTGAACTACTAACTGAGGTTGGTGGTTCAAACCTACCCAGACCTCAGAAGAGGTGCTTGGATATCTGCGAATAGTTTCACTATGGATTTGCCGTGAGTCAGAATTGAGTTAACAGCAACCAACGACATTTCCTAATGACTAAATATTTGAAATGGCAACTTATGCCCCTTAAAACACATAATTTAGCATTTATGACATACTGTACATACAGTATCTGAAAGAAGCTCTGGTGGTGCAATGGTTAAGGCATTTGACTGCCAACCAAAAGGTCGGCTGTTGGAACCCACCAGCTGCTTGCAGGAGAAAGAAAAGGCAGTCTGCTTCCCTAAAGATTTACAGCCTTGGAAACCCTATGGGGCAGTTCTACTCTATCCTTGGGGTCACTATGAGTCAGAATTGATTCATGGCAGTGGGTTCGGGTTTTGGTTTATGTGTGATCAGAGCCAAAAACCTAAAGGGTTGTTACATGAAGTAAGTGTAAGCACAAGGTGAACAGCCACGCAGCATACAAATGTGTCAGAGCAGGAGCTCAATATATTTTTGCTAAATCATTCATTCCATAAGGCCAATTATTGTCAGTCCCTGTTTATCAGTCACCTGGAATTAAGGGGAGGCCGATTCCTTTTATAATGTAACTGCCAACTCTACCCTTCTTAGGAAAGAACCAATTGTTTCAAAGTTCCTGACACTGCAGTGCTTTGAAATGTTTCAGGTGTGCCTGAACTTTTCTGAACTGCCCAGGGACTTCCTCCAACCATATGATGGGCCCCTGTAGCCAGGTTTTTTCTACATCCCCTTGCTTCCCAGGAACGTGAAAGTGGGACAAAGGAAGCAGCAAAGACAGCTGCAGCGCAGAGGGAGAGAAACAGGTCCGCTGAGAGAGGCAGCAGCAGACTGAAGAGCTCTTGTTTCCAACCCCTTTAGGAGGCCCGCTCCACTTTCTGCCCTCGGCCTCCAGGGGGGACCTTGGCAGGCTTCCAA
>NW_006921589.1:10360171-10367247 GCF_000298275.1 Orycteropus afer afer
CAATCCTACTTCCGTAGTGATACTGCCTCGGAAACCCAAGGAGGGGTTGCTATGAGTCAGGACTGACTCGATGGCACATAACAACAACAACAACACACACATACATATATATATACATGACATGTGGGAGCTCTGGTAACAAAGTGCCTAAGGCACTTGACTGCTAACCAGAAGGCTAGCGGTTCAAACCCACCAGCCACTTCTCCGAAGGAAGGTTGGGCAACCTACTTCTGTAGTGATACTGCCTCGGCAACCCAAGGAGGGGTCGCTATGAGTCAGGTCTTGACGGCCCATAACAACAACAATAACATGTATAAAACATTTTGAGAAGTATCCAAGAAAACCATAAAACTTTAAGGACTTTTTTTTTAATGGTCTAAATAAGTGAAAAGATACGTGTTCCTAAGTGGGAAGATTCAATATCATAATAATGTCAACTTAATGCATTTTCAAGCAAAATCCCTATGGAACCTTTTTGGGACTTGACAAGTTGATTCTAGACTTTGTCTGGAAGACTAAACATGAGCTCAGCCGAGAGATTTTGAGGAATAAAAAGAACAAGAAGCATTAATAGGAGACCTCCCTAACAGATAGCAAAATGATCTATGAAGCTACAGTAACAAAAACAACAGGGAACTGGCAAAGAAACAGACACATACTGATAAAGCAGTAAGACACAATAAGGAAACAACTAGGATGACATGGGAATTTTTTTAACTATGATAAAATTGACTTTGACTTAATGGAGTCAATACTGAGTTTTGAGACCAAATTCTAGAATGGTCAGAGGCAGTTCTTCCCACAGAAGTTACCACACATTGTGTGTCTTGGCTCTGCTACCAGGCCTGGCCATAAAAGATTGGTCCAGGAACCAACCCAGTCACTGAAGTCAAACATCTGGGCCACAGCAGCAGCATGGGAGGAACGTCTAGCATCTGCACTCTGTGTTAGACCATGACTAAGAAAGTACCTGTGAGCTTGGCTCTTTGAGAGTGCGAGGCCCACTGAGGGAAAGCAGGAGAGGCAGGAGCCACGTGCCCTGGGAAAGCAGCCAAGCTGGGGCTTGGGAATGGCTGACTGAAAAGGCAGCTATAAGATACCAGTATCCCAGCGAATCTGCTGCGTGCCGCTCCGGTCACCCAGTCTGAGAGGACTTTGCAGTTCTGCACAAGTAAGCTGAGGGATTTACTGACCGTCTTTATAGTAAACCTGAGGTAACCTGAGAGTAGCTTTTCTTTCATTGTCTACCCTAGAATCGCACAAAAACCATCTGAGAAGTAGGCCAAGAAGGGGTATAAGAAAGTCCAGGAGAACAGAGAGGAAAAAGGGGAGAGAGGAACACCATGCTCCTCATTGAAGCTAGTGTGAAGAGATCAGGACTCTGACAGGAAATTAGGGGAAGGAGACAGAAGGTGAAAGAGGAAGAAAACACCATTTCAGGCATAGCCCAGAGAAGTCCTGTGAGCAAGGTCATGTAGATGAATAGGTGACACGTCTTCCTTCTTGATCCTCCCAGCACACAGTGCTGGAGACAGGAAGGAGGAAGCTGTGAATGTAGCGGTGAGACCTGCAGTGGGAAACATGGAGGAGTAGGGAAAAGAACAGGAGAAACCTGAGCTCACAGGGTTGAGGGTCTCCTGGGCTAGTAGAGAAATCTGAAATCTAGGGTCTCTAAAGAACCTCAAAGTCAGAGTGGTCTTTCATTTTTTCAGTCATTCAACAAATACTTACTCTTGTTGTTGTTTGTTGTTATGTGCCGTCGGGTCGGACTCGACTCATAGCAAACCCCCCTTGGGTTTTCGAGGTAGCCTCAGAACCCGCTATGAGTCGGGTCCAACTGGACGGCACATAACAACAACGACACAACATCACTACGCAAGTAGATTGCCCAACCTTCCTTCTGAGGAGTGGCTGGTGGGTTTGAACCGCCAGCCTTCTGGTTAGCAGTCAAGTGCCTTGTTGTTGTTGTTGTTGTTATGTGCCGTCGAGTCATACCTGACTCATAGCAACCCCTCCTTGGGTTTCCGAGGCAGTATCACTACGGAAGTAGGATTGCCCAACCTTCCTTCCGAGGAGTGGCTGGTGGGTTTGAACCGCCAGTCGTCTGGTTAGCAGGCAAGTGTCTTAGCCACTATGCTACCAGAGCTCCCTTAGGCACTATATTTCCTGAGCCCTGACTATATGCCAGATCCTGTGCTGGATTCTGGACAAATAAAGGAGACAAGACACCCATAGTGAGGAGGGAGAGACAGACACCCACAATCACATTGCAACATCATTGTAGTCTCTTATTGGTGCTGCAACCAATCTCCAAATTTAGTGGCTTAATACAACACAAATGTATTATCAGAGGGTTCTGGAGGCCAGAAGTCAGCAATGGGTCTCACTAGGCTGAAGTCAAGTTTAAGCAGGGCTGCCTTCCCTTCTGGAGGCCTCAGGGCAAAATCTGTCTTCTGGCCTGTCCTAGCTTCCTGAGGCTGACCGTGTTCCTTGGCTCATGGCACCCTTCCGTCTTTAACAACAGTGTGCAATCAAGTCTTTCTTACATTGTGTCATTCTGATGTTGACTTTTCTGCCTTCCTTTTCCACATGTAAGGACCTTTGTGATTACATTTCTCCCACCTGTCAGTTTGTTGTATGTATGATGATAGCTTGTACGTTGCTATGATGCTCGAAGGTATGCCACTGATACTTCAATACCAGCAGGGTCACCTATGGCAGATGAGTTTCAGTGGAGCTTCCAGACTAAGACCAATAAGAAAGGCCTGGCTGTCGACTTCCAAAAAGCAGCCAATGACAGCCCTATGAATCACAACAGAATGGGGTCTGATACAATGCTGAAGATGAGCCCCCTAGATTGGAAGA
Organism: Orycteropus afer afer; assembly: GCF_000298275.1. Classification (NCBI taxonomy): domain Eukaryota; kingdom Metazoa; phylum Chordata; class Mammalia; order Tubulidentata; family Orycteropodidae; genus Orycteropus; species Orycteropus afer. Next base: position 10,363,037 of record NW_006921589.1, read on the forward strand.
CCCTCAAAACACACAGTGACCACAGCAGCGGACACAAGGATAGCAACAATTGTTAAGATGGCACATAACCAGGTAACAGTTTGTTCTGTAGGACATTGGGTCCCTGTGAATCAGAGCCAGCTCCACAACTAACAGCAATTACATTGGCCTACCTGGCTAATCCAGGGTCAGCACCCTATTTTAAGTCAGCTGATAAGAAACCTTAATTCTATTTTCTATCTTAATTCTTCCTTACTACTTACCTAACATAACATAGGATTAGGATATGAATGTGGGGGTGGGTATTATGGTAGCAATAACTGCATGTTGTAGTAGAGATAGCACCATGACACGTGGTTCCAGTCCAAGACTGCAAGTTGAATACATGCTACAACCTCTCCTTCCGGTCCCCAGATGCTTAGAAATAACAAAAAATCTAAAAATAAACAAATTCATAACCACTCTGGATAGCAAAGGGAGACCTTGGTGGACCAGAAACCATAAAGAATCCCTGAAAGATGGATGGAAGGTGGGAACTGGTCACAGAAGAAAGGCACAGCCCAAAATATGCCTGTCGTTGTTGTTAGGTGCCATCAAATCATTTCTGACTCACAGTAACAGTATGCACAGCAGAATGAAACACTGCCCGGTCCTGTGCCAGCCTCACAATCCTTGCTATACCTGAGCCCATTGTTGTAGCCACTGTGTCGATCCAACTCTTTGAGGGTCTTCCCCTTCTTTGTTGAGCCTCCAGTTTACCAAGTATGACATCCTTCTCCAGGGAATGGTCCCTTCTGACAATATAACCAAAGTAGGTGAGATAAAGTCTGGCCATTCTCACTTCCAAGGAGCATTCTGGCTGCACTTCTTCCAGGACAGATTTGTTAGTCCTTTTAACAGACCATGGTACTCTTAGGATTTTTCTCCAGCACCACAACTCAAAAGCATCAGTTCTTCTTCAGTCTTCCATACTCATTGTCCAGCTCTCATTACCACATGAGATGATTGAAAATACCACAGCTTGGGTTAGACACACCTTAGTCTTCAAGGAGATATCTTTGCTACTCATCATTTGAAACAGGTCTTTTGCAGCAGATTTGCCCAATGCAATAAATCATCTGATGTCTTGACTGCTGCTTCCATTGGTGTTGAATGTAGAACCAAGTAATATGAAGTCCTTGACAACTTCAATCTTTTCTCCATTTATCATGAAGCTGTTTATTGGACTAGTGTGAGGGCTTGTGTTTTCTTTGTATTGAGGTGTAATCCATACTGCAGACTGTAGTCTTTAATCTTCATCAGTAAGTGCTTCAAATCATCCTCACTTTCAGCAAGCAAAGTTGCATCATCTGCATATCGCAGGTTGTTAATGATTCTTCCTCCAATCCTGATTCCATATTCTTCTTCATATAGTCCAGCTTCTCAGATTATTTGCTCAGCATGCAAGTTGAATAAGTATGGTGAAAGGATAGAACCTTGACGCACTCCCTTCTTGATTTTGAACCATGCAGTATCCCCTTGTTCTGTTCGAATGAGAGCTGCCTGATCTGTATACAGGTTCCTCATGAGTACAATCAACTGTTCTGAAATTCCCATTCTTCTCAATGTTATCTATAATTTATTATGATCCACACAAACGAATGCTTTTGCATAGTCAATAAAACATAAGTAAACATTTTTCTGGTATTTTTTGCTCTCAGCTAAGATCCATCTGACATCAGCAATGATATCTCTCAGTCCACATCCTCTTCTGAATCCAGCTTGCACCTCTGGAAGTTCTCTGTCAATTTACTACTACAACTGTTTTTGAATTATCTTCAGTAAGATTTTACTTGTATGTGATATTAATGATATTGTTCAATGATTTCCACACTCTGTGGGATCACCTTTCTTTGGAGTGGGTACAAATATTGAACTCTTCCAGTCATTTGGCCTGGTAACTGTCTTCCAAATCTCTTGGCATAGCCAAGTGAGTGCCTCCAGCAGGACATCCGTTTGTTGAAACATCTCAATAGGTATTCTGTAAGTTCCTGAAGCCTTGTTCTTTGCCAATTCCCTCAGGGCAGCTTTGACTTCTTCCTTCAATACCACTGGTTCTTGATCATATGCCACCTCTTGAAACAGATGAACATTGACCAGTTCTTTTTGGTACAGTGACTCTGCATATTCCTTCCACCTTTTTTTGGTGTTTCCTGCATCATTCAATGTTTTGCTCATAAGATCTTTCAATAGTGCAACTCAAGGCTTTAATTCTTTCCTCGCTTCTTTCAGCTTAAGAAATGCTGAGCATGTTCTTCCCTTTTGGTTTTCTAACTGCAGGACTTTGCACATTTCATTATAGTAATTGGCTTTGTCTGCTTGAGCTGCTCTTTGAAATCTTCTGTTCAGTTCTTTTATCTTGTCATTTCTTTTATTTGCTTTAGCTACTCTCTGCTCAAGGCAAGTTTCAGAGTCTCTTCTGACATCCATTTTAGTCTTTTCTTCCCCTCTTCCTTTCTTAATGGATGATGTTCTTGATGTCATCCCACAATTCCTCTGGTTTTCGGTCATTGGTGTTCAGTGCATCAAATCTATTCTTTACATGTCTCTAAATTCAGGAGGGAGCTCTGATAGCATAGTGGCTAAGGCACCTGACTGCTAACCAGCCACTCCTCAGAAGGAAGATGGGACAATCTACTTCCATACTGAAACTGCCTCAGAAACCCAAGGAGGGGTCGCTATGAGTCAGGTCTGACTCGACGGCACATAACAACAACAACAAATTCAGGAGTGATATTATCAAGGTCATATTTTGGCTCTCGTGGATTTGTTTTAATTGTCTTCAATTTCAACTTGAACATGCATATGAGCAGTTGACGGTTTGTTCCACAATCGGCTCCTGGGTTTGTTTTGGCCAAAGATATTGAACTTCTCCATTGCCTCTTGCCACAGATGTAGTCAAGCTGATTCCCATGTATTCCTTCTGGTGAAGTCCACATGTACAGCCATCACTTATATTCTTGAAAAAAGATATTTGCAATGAATAAGTTTCTAGTCTTGCAAAATTCTATTATACAATCTCCAGCATTATTTCTATCACCAAGGCCATATTTTCCAACTACCAGTAACTCTTCTTTGTTTCCAACTTTGCATTCCAGTCACCGGTGATAATCAATACATCTTGACTTCATGTTTGGTTAATTTCAGACTGCAGATGTTGGTAAAAATCTTCAATTTCCTCATCTTTGGCTTTGGTGGTTGGTGCATAGATTTGAATAATAGTAGTATTAACTGGTCTTCCTTGTAGGTGTATGGATATTATCCTATCACTGACAGTGTTGTGCTTCAGGAATCATAAATAAGTAAACAAAACAATTAAAATATAGATAGATAGATAGATAGAAAGAACTAGGAGTCAATTGCCACAGGATTTGGAAACAGCACCAAGAGTAAGTATCCCATGCCCAAAGGGAGCAAGAGAGGGCTCAGGAGCAACCAATGGGGCAGTGATTACTTACAGTGCCACAGCAGATGCTACCAAGTGTGTCAACCACTTCACACCTGCTTCTTGCCTCCAAGAGTCAAAAACTCCACCAAGATGATTGCCTCCAGATGGTAACAATGGACAAGATTTTGAAGTGGAAAGGATAGTGTTCCTGGTGGCTGGTGACACCTAGGAAGAAATGGAAACACTGCTTTCAGAAAATGAGCTGCCAAAGTAACCCACCCAACAACATATTCCACTCCTCTCCAAGGATTACTGACAATAGACTATGATCTACACCCTGGCATTAGTGCATACCCCTTCCACAAAGCAGTGCACAAAAACCACAAACTGTCTATCAGGGCGTACCTTCATTTCCTAGTGCTTCTGTAACACAAATACCACAAGTGGGTGACTTTTTTTTTTTTTTTTCAATTGTGATTTGGGTGAAAATTTACAGAGCAAATTTACTTTCCATACAGCACTTCACATACATTTTGTCTCATGACATTGACTACAATTTATCCCAATGCAATAGCTCCCCTCCCACTTTCTCCCCATAGTTACCTCTTCCCTGTGTCCACCCCTCCATGCACTCCTGCCCCCTGAGCTGTCTCCCTGTGCATAAACAGCCCTTCTTTCTCCCACAATTATTCTCTCCCAGGAGTGTATCTACCTCAGGTAAATGTTCAACTCATATGCCTGTCTTTTGTTTGACTGGAAGCCACAGGTGTGGATTCAATTCCAGACCTGAAGGGCAGCTAGGGGC
>NW_006921589.1:10367507-10381002 GCF_000298275.1 Orycteropus afer afer
CACCAGCCACTCCTCGGAAGGAAGATGGGGCAATCTACTTCTGTAGTGATACTGCCTTGGAAACCCAAGGAGGGGTCGCTATGAGTCGAGTCCAACGCAATGGCACATAACAACAACAACTGAGTGGTTGACAGTGGTAGCCAGGCACCATCTAGTACTTCTGGTGTCATAGTTTTATAGGCTGCAGATCGCATGGTGTACCAGTCAGTAGGACTAATTCTTTCCATGAAGCTTTAGTTTTCTTCATTCTTCTTTGCTCTGGATGAGGAGAAACCCATCGTTGCATCTAGATAGCTGCTTGCAAGCTTTTAAGGTCCCAGTCGCTACTTGCCAAAGTAGGAGGTAGAATAATGTTTTGTGTAGTATGTTATGCCAATTGAGCTTGATGTCCTCTGTGACTATGGTCCTGAACAAGTGGATGACTTTAAAGAACAGAAATTTATTTCTCACAATCTAGAGGCTAAAAGTCCAAATCAGGGTCTTGGACATGTAGATTCTTACCTTGTCAGTAGCCCCAAGCATTCTTTGGTTCCTTGGCATTCTTTATAGATGATACCCACATATCTGTGTTTAATCTGCTCTTTTTTTAAAAATAACTTAGAAGTGATTAGATTTAGAACCCTCTCTACTTGGATGCTCTGGTGACGTAGTACCTACGGCATATGACTGCTAACCAGAAGGCTGGCAGTTCAAACCCACCAGCCACTCCTCAGAAGGAATATTAGGGCAATCTACTTCTGTAGAGATACCGCTTGGGAAACCCAAGGAGTGGTCGCTATGAGTCGGATCTGACTCAATGGCAGTGAGTGAGTGAGTGAGTGACTACTTGGGTACTGAGACAATCCATGGTTTTCATTGACTGATTTTCAGAAGTGGGTCTCCAAGCTTTCCTCCTACTCTTAGTTTGGAAACTGTCCACCACGACCCTGCTGGTATTCAAATATCAGTGGCAGAGCTTCCAGCTCAGGGCCAGTGAAGGGGAGGGCAACCCTCAATGAGATGGACTGACACAGTGGTCACAATAATGGGCTCAAAGATACCAGCGGCCCTGGGGACGGTGCAGGACCTGGGGGATCTGTCCCTCTGTGGGACATGGGCTGCCTTGAGTTGCATGGGGAAGTGGACTTAACGGCAATGACGGGGGGGGGGCGGCAATACTAGAGTATAGTCTAGTTAACAGAACAAAGAAAACCCTATTTCCAAACAGAATTGCAATCACAGATACAAAGGCCAGGAATTCAAGACACATAGGGAATCGCTGATAAAAGTTGAGCTTCCAGCCAACAATTACCAAAATTTGGAGAAATTTAACATATTGAAAGAAAGACATTAAATCCAGCACATACATATAGTAGAAGTTTCACCTAGTAAAACAGCTGATAGAACAAGAGGACACTGGGATAATTGTAATTAACATTCTCAAATGCAAAAGGATTTATATTCATGTTTAAAAAGTCAACTGAGAAATCAAATGTGATAATAAATCAACAAAAAGCCCTCAATAATCAGAATAGGCACAGCTAAAGGACAATGTGTGACCTGGAGGATTGAGAAAATGCATTTTCCTGCAAATAACACAAGACAAAAATATAGAACATACTGAAGAATAAAAGGCTAAGCTACGCAGAAGCTAGATCTCAAAGTTTCCACACTAGCTAATAAAAGTTCTGAGTAGAAAATAGAATGTGAGGGGATGTTGCATTCTAATAAATAAAAAAAGTTCCCAGAATTAAAGAAAATCATGATTCTTCCCTTTGAAAAGGCCCAGGAAATACCAAGCCAGATCAATTTTTAAATCTAGCACTGTATAGAGCTTGAATTTTAAATGACTTTTGTTTGTGGAAGACTGTGGTCCGCAGTGGGAGCCCTAACTCCATTTTGAGTCTTGACATAAGTTTCAGATGCCATTTGAGTTCTTTCTGACCCTTAGACCAACATTGTGGCAAGTTCCAGGACATACCAAAGGAGGGACTGTTTGCACTGGGGAAGAGTGTTGCTGAAAGTAGATTATCCTCACACAAAGAACTAGGCAACTTGCCTGCATGTGTCCTTTTCTAATTTAAATCAAGGTTGGGGTCCTGGTATTATTCTGTAGCCACCTTGTGGCTAAAACGCAGGCCAATGGTCATGAGTCATCTCCGGACCATCACCTAGCCAGGAAGTCAAGGCCCAGAACCAATGCAGTAACCCTTGTTTTTTAATCTTTAATTATGTACATATATCAATTGTGGTCCTTTCCCCACTTCTGTGGGGAACCTGCAACAGTGATGAATCGATCTGCTGCCAATCATGATTTTGTGATGATTCCCTTTGTTTTTAACCATATATAATTAGCCCCATGGCCGGGACTCGGTGAACGCCATTCAGCTTTCTGTACCGTGTACATGCTGATGGTTGCCCTCTTTGTGGATGATTGTCTTTGCTTTGTCTCTGTCCTGTCCAAGGCTTAATAAAAGTGTCTCTATTGAACCTATGTGAATCTGGAGTCTCCCCTATTACAGTACATATAGACCTATTGCAGTGCCATTTCAGACATCATGATAAAGAGAAAATCCTGAAAACTTTTATAAGCGAAAAAAATAGATGAACCACAAAGGTATGAGAATCATACTGGCATTAAATCTCTCGTTGAAAAACAAAGCTCAGGGAGAAAAGGCAGAGAATGTTTTTCTGAATTCAGAGGAAAAATATCTTCGAATGTAGAATTACATGCACAGCCCAGCCATTCTCAAAAGTTAAATTAAAAAGGGTTTTTTCAGTTAGGCGAGGTGTCAGAAAGTTTACCACCTACAGATCTGCTCTGAAAGGAATAATAAAAGGAACATAGAAACACAAAGAAAAAGGAATCAAAAAGGAAGAAGAGGAAAAAAAAAAAGAGAGACAAGCAAAGACCTTAGTCTTTTGTTTAAACTAAAGAGTAAGACAAAATAGACAGAGGGAGGGAACACATTCAAATAACAACAAACCTCAGAGATTAAAAGTGTAATTGTTAAAAAATTAAAAAGAAAAAAAAAAGTTAATACAGGGACTAGGAAATAAAGTCAAAATTTTTAGAATATAAATCAACAGTTGCAGAACAATACATATGTTATTATACCATTTCTGAAAAGAAGACTATTTCTTCAGGATGTGTGTGTGTGCATAAACTCATGGAAATATGTCTGGCAAGACACATACTTCTGTGGAAGGCACTGGAATTGGGAGTAAGCCAAATGGAATCTCAGTTTTTTCGCTAATATTTGAATCTTTACTTTGAGAATATATCTATATGTCACTTATGAAATTACAAACAAATAATAATTTTGAAAACAAAAATTTAAAAAACCTACTATACAGCCACAGTAGTCAAAACAGCTGTGTACTGGTACAAGGATAGACACAGAGACCAGTGGAACAGAGTTGAGAGTCCAGAAATACATTCATCCACCTATGGACAGCTGATCTTTGACAAAGGGCTGAAACCCATTCAATAAAGAAGAGATAGTCTCTTCAACAAATGGTGCTGGCAAAACTGGATGTCCATTTGCAGAAAAATGAAACAAGATTCATACCTCACACCATGCACAAAAAAGAACTCAAAGACCTAAATGTAAAACCCAAAACTATAAAGTTGGTCAAAGATAAAATAGGGACTAACTTAAAACCAAAAAACCAAACTCATTGCCATCGAGTTGATTCCAACTCATACTGACCCCCTTTGCATTCCTGAAGCAGCAAATCTTTACAGAAGTAGATTGCCCCATCTTCCTTCCTTGGAATGGCTGGTGGGTTTGAACCACCAACCTTCTAGTTAGCAGTCAAATGCCTTAGGCACCTCACCACCAGGGCTAGGAACAAACTTCTTGTCGTTGTTGTTATGTGCCGTAGAGTCGGACTGACTCATAGCGGCCCCTCCTTGGGTTGCCGAGGCAGTATCACTATGGAAGTAGATTACCCCATTTTCCTTCTGAGGAGTGGCTGTTGGGTTTGAATCACCAGCCTTCTGGTTAGAAGTCAAGTGCCTTAGGCACTATGCTACCAGAGCTCCTAGGAACAAACTTGTCCTTATTTTTGTTTTGTGCCATTGAGTCGGACCCAACTCATAGCAACCCCTCCTTGGGTTGCCAAGGCAATATCACTACGGAAGTAGATTGCCCTATCTTCCTTCCTAGGAGTGGCTGATGGGTTTGAATCGCTAGCCTTCTGGTTAGCAGTCAAGTGCCTTAGGCATTACGCTACCAGAGCGCCTTAGGGGCTTTTAATTTATGGTATAAATAGACTATCAAGAATAACCCAAATATACAAACAGCAGAAGATAAACTAGATGCCTAGGACCTTCTAAAAATTAAATTCTTATATATCAGAAGACTTCTCCAAAGGAGTGAAAAGGGAACCCACAGATTGGGGGAAAATATTTGGCAATGACATAGCCAACAAGGGACTTATCTCTAAAATAATTGAAAACTTCAACACCTCAACATCAAAATGACAAACAATCCAATTAAAAAATAAGCAGAAGACATGAGCAGATACTTCACCAAAGAAGATATTCGGGCAGCCAACAAATACATGAAAAAATGCTCACTATCATTAACAACAAACAGCCATTAAAAAAAAAAAAAAAAATAGATTGCACAGTTTTCCTTCTGAGGAGTGGCTGGTGGGTTTGAACCACCAGTTTTTTAGTTAGCAGTCAAGTGCCTTAGGCACATCGCTACCAGAGCTCCTCTCCCTCCCCCCCCTCTCTAAAATAAGATTAGCCGTTATTGAAGCTAGGTTACGGACACGTGGAGGATCATTGTACTAGTTTTTGTTTCTGTTTGAAATGTTTTGTAATACATTTTTAAAAGAAAACAAAATTTAAAAACAAAGGACCCGGCAGTGAATTTACCTCAACGGGGGAGGAACAATTCAATGTAATCAACGTCACTGAATTATACATGTAGAAATGGTTGCATTGGTGAATGTTTGGATGTGCATATTCTCAACAACAAATAAAAAGACCCCAGCAAACAGTGAGGAAAGAGTGGTTACCTTTACCATCTGGGAGTTAAGGAAACAGTCACAGAAGAGATGGAGTCAGAACTGGATCTTGAAGGTGTTGCCAGGGAAGGGAGGAGAAGGAACAGTGTATGGTAAAGATATGACAGTATGAGAAGAAAATATGTACTTGGAGCTGTGGCCAGAATTTGCACTAACATAGTCTGAGTGTGTGTGGTTCAGTGGAGAGAGGGAGGAAGGAATGAAGGTGAAATAAGTTTGTAAAGACAGGTTTAGGGTTGATTGCAAAGAGCTTTTGTACCATACGGAGAAGGTTGAACTTTGCTTAGATGATTTGTTTTTAGGCTACCTAAAGGCCATGAAGGAGCTCTGGTAGCATAGTGTCTAAGGCACTTGACTGCTAACCAAAAGGCTGGCAGTTCAAACCCACCAGCCACTCCTCAGAAGGAAGGTGGGGCAATCTACTTCTGTAGTGACACTGCCTCGGAAACCCAAGGAAGGGTCACTATGAGTTGGATCTGACTTGATGGCAGTGAGTTTGGTTTTTAAATGACATGAAAGGAATCCTGGTAGCACAGTGATTAAGCACTTGGCTGCTAACCAAAAGGATGGTGGTTCAAACCCACCAGCCACTCCTTGGGAGAAAGATGTGGCAGTCTGCTTCTGTAAAGATGTACAGCTTTGGAAAAACTAAGGGACAGTTCTATTCTATCCTATAGGGTCGCTAAAGTCCTGATTGACTCTATGATGGTGGGTTTGGTTTGGGTTTAAGGGACATGATCACATCAGAAGGAACCCTTTGGCAGCCATACGGAGGATGGATTGGAGAGCAGGGATTGAATGCTTGGAGACTGGTTAAGGAGGCCCAATCAAGAATAAGTCCTTACGTGACAAAAGAGTGTCCATGTAGGTGGAGAGGAAGGGCATGATTTAAGAGAGAATTAGGAACTAGAACTAATAGTCCTTGCCTGTCAGCATCCAACCTACCTCAACTTCTTGTGGTAACTGTACCCTGCTTTGGGGGTACTATTGTCTTTTACCTTTAGCCATAGTTCTTTAGACCCTGTATTCTAGGGGTAGGACACATAATCGGAGCTAAGGCTTTAGTGCATTTTGTTCCCTAGCCCACCTTTTGGGAGAAGTGCATAACCCTAATCAGGCCGTTAAGACCCATTCTTGAACTTTCATAAGGAAATTCCCCACTGCTGGACCAGGTGGTGTGATGATGAGAGCCTGGAGCCACCCAAGGCCATCCCCCCACACACACCCCACACTCCTTAATGGGTGACTGGCTAGAACCAACTAGGTGAGAGTCCCACAGTCCCATGGAGCCAATCCAAGGGAAGTAGTGCCTGTAGCATCTTTAGAGCGCAGAACCAAGCCATCCCTTAGCCGGTTGTGCCCATGGGCTTATCATGAGCCAGTGATATAGATTTTTTTTTTTGGTTTACGTCAGTTCTGAGTGACTCAGAATTGAGAGTATTCAGAGTGTCCCTAACAATTAGCACTGGGAATGGGGAGCAACTCTAAAGTCCACTCTTCTTGATTTCATGACAAAGAGAAAGATGGCCTTAGACACTGTCAAGACTCTCTTAGGGAGAGGCAGACTTAGCTTCCTGAGTTGTTAATTTAGCAGAATCTAAGGCTTTAGAGCTAGGAGCCCTGGTAGCTCCACAGTCCAGAGCTTGGCTGCTAACTGAAAGGTTGGCAGTTCGAACCTGCCCAAGGACTTCATGGGAGAAAGATTTGACAATCTGCTCCCCTAAAAACTACAGTCTAGGAAACCCTGTGGGGCAGTGCTCTACTCTGTGTCATGGGGTCATTGTAAGTCGACTCAAAGGCACCTAACAATAAAGCTTAGAAACTGTGGGAGGGGTGACCGAGACCAGTGACTCCCAGGCTTTGGGATTCCACAAAGCCGCCAAATTCCAAAGAAAAATCTTAAGAATCCAAACTAGAATTTCCAAGTTTTAATTTTGTTAAGTGAAAACTTAAAGACCAAAACAAAACACTACCATGCATCATTGCCATAGAGTCCACTATATATATATCACAGAAGGATATCATAGAAGAAATAACATATATAGAGAGAAAGGATCACTTTAGCATAAAGGACAGTCTTAAAATGAGTGCATCTGGCTTTGTGAAGGACTCACTCTCTGTACTCACTTTTCTCCCTTTGTCTCAAATGTGATGTGTGAAAACGTTTTACTAGCCCCCCCCCCCTCCGCAGTCTGCTAAGTGTGGGAGCTCTGGTAGCATAGTGCCTAAATCACTTGACTGCTAACTAGAAGGCTGGCAGTTCAAACCCACCAGCCACTATTCAGAAGGAAGGTTGGACGATCTACTTCCATAATGATACTGCCTCAAAAACCCAAGGAGGGGTCGCTATGAGTCGGGTGTGACTCAACAGCACATAACATCAACAGTCTGCTAAGTGGCCTAGTGGAGAATCACCCCCTCAGTGGAGTATCCCCAGCCTCAGATTCTCATATCCCTGGGACAGGAAACATCTGGACAACATAGAGCCCTAGGTCGGGGGTCCCGGCAGGAAGAATGAGGACCCCATGGCTCATAGAAAGATTGAAGATCCCAGGGAAAGCCCTCACTCTCAGGGCAGGGGGGCTCTGGCAAAGGAAGACAGGCAGGGGCAGAGTGGGACACAGCCTGGAGGGAAACCTCCCACCCCCACCACACCCAGCCCAGCTAGCTCTCTGCTGGTCCACCACCTGCCGGAGGCCCCCAAGAGCCCAGAGCACAGAGTGGTTCCAACACAGGGTCTGGATGAAGGTGCTGGGGGACTTGGGGCTATGAACAGGCAGGTCCTTGAGGGCAGTGGCAGCCTTCCTGGGAATGCAGTGTCAACAGAGACAGGCATATGTGGAGCATGTACACAACTGCTCTGCCCGGCTCTTGTGGCCACGGGGAATAGTAGCTCATTGAGGGTAGCTCAAGTGGGGAAGATAACGTTAAGTGTGACTGCATGGGATTCTCTCCCCTCCCACACCTGCTTCCTGGGGCAGGCCTCACCCGCCCACCCCACCAAGCTGGGCTAATAGAAGGAAGTCTTTGACAAGTCACAGACCCTGCTAACATAAATGCACACTGGCGCTGTGCAGTCAGTCTCAGAAAGTGCTTTCAGTCTGAATGGACCTGAACATCCCCCACACACACCCCACACTCCTTAATGGGTGACTGGCTAGAACCAACTGGGTGAGAGTCAGGAACCTAGTGTGGGGCAGGAGGATGAAAAGGGAGTCCCTGGATGGTGCAGACAGTCCAAGTGCTCAGCTGCTAACCAAAAGGTTGGAGGTTCAGGTCCACCCCTAAGGGCCTTGAAAGAAAGTCCTGGTATTTGATTTCCAAAAATTCAGCCATTGAAAGCCCGATGGCGCTCAGTTCTACCCTGACACACATTGGGTCACCATGAGTCGGAGTTGACTGATGGCAACTAGTTTTACTATTTAAGGTCAGAGAAGTTGTTGTTGTTGTTATGTGCCGTCAAGTCGAACCTGATTCATAGTGACCCCTCCTTGGGTTTCCAAGGCAGTATCACTACGGAAGTAGATTGCCCAAGCTTCCTTCCAGTAGATTGCCCAAGCTTCCTTCCGAGGAGTGCCTGGTGGGTTTGAACCGCCAGCCTTCTGGTTAGCAGTCAAGTGCCTTAGGCACTATGCTACCAGAGTTCCCCCTAAGGTCAGAGAAGAGGGACCCCCAATCAAGATTGCCAGGAAACGCAAAGACAAAAGAACCGTTTCACACCCCAGTGGACTCTGAGTACGTCACAGAGCAGTTCTTTTCTGGCAGTGGACGCTGCCTTTCCATCCTCTCAACAGTGAAGGATTACAAATAGCATCAAGGGAGTCAGTTTCAAGAACCAGAATCCGAGGACAAGGCCCCAGGGAGTCTACCTCAAGAGCCAGCGGTGGATTCAAAAGACATCCCATGACTTGTGGCAAGTGAACAGTCACAGATTTTCACCTGGTGATCTGATTTTAACATGATGACACCTCTCTACTTCTGTTGACTTCTTTCTGACCCCGCCAGTTCATTTTTTCTTTACTTCGCACCCAAGTACAATCTGACCAGTTATAAACCTTTTTCTCATCAGGCCCCGAAGGCCAGTCTAGGTGGACTAGGTCCAGGAATCTAGTGACGTTGCGCTGGATGCCCATCAGCTAGGGCAGAGAATGGCAGGGCGGGGGAGAGTGGCTTTGGTTGTAGGCACTGTGAACGCAGTAGTTCCTTCAGGTGTGGCATGGGTAAGCCACCTGATCGCCATGTCAAGTTCAGCTTGCGTGGGGGCCAGTTCTGTCTCCAGAGTGGCTGCTGGGGGAACCTAGAGCACCTTTGTGTCATCTCCAAGCACTGAAGCTTCCCAACAGCTACGTGTCCATTTGCAGCCCTTAAATCCCTGGTCTCTGAGGTCAGGTGAGGCTAGGTGACCTGAGGTCCCACAGTCCCATGTTCCTGGGTCCAAGACTATCCCACACCTTATCAGAGAAACCTGAGAATGCACGCCAAGTCATATGCACTGTGCTGTTTATTGTCACATGTTAGGCATGGGACCAAGGGTGCAGGGGTAGAGGGTGAGCTCTCAGGCGGAGAAGTGGAAGGAGGGTGAAAGTGGGAAGCATCCATCTTCGGAACTAACTTCTAAGTGGTCTCCCAGCCGTGGACTAAGCAGGACCCCCTCAGATACAGGCACAGTGCTGTGTGAGAAGGTTGGGCACCGTCTCATACTTGAAGGAGTAGCCGCCATCTGAAGTGGTGCGGACACGTAGGGACCTCATGGTCCCCGGGAGAGCAGCACAGCAGGGCTGGGCCCCTGGCAACAAAGAGAGGTGCTGGACAGGGGTGGAGGTCGCCCCAGGGGTCGGCAGGGGCAGGCCAGGTGTAGTGGGCAGCCCACAGCCCCCATGACAATAGTGGAAGACAAAGCTGGGAGGGTGCACGATCCAGTGGTCCCAGCCCAGCTCCTGGAAGGAGATGTTGAGGGCAGCTCTGTGGCAGTTGGCATAGGCAGCCGGTTCCCCTGGAGGCCTCTGCAGCAGGCGCAGTGCAGCCGGAGACCAAGGCCACAGCAGCGGGGGAGTGGAGCGCGGCGCTCTCTTCCCTCCACTGGGTGGACTGGCCCTGGTGTGGGCCACCAGGAAAGGTGTGGCCTCGGGCTGGGCTGAACAGGAACAGAGGGGACAGCGGAGCAGCAGCACCAGCACTGGGTGGGTGAGCAGGCGGAGAGCAGAGGAGGCCAGGTGCAGAACGGCCCAGCGAGGGGGTGCCTGGCCCAGTGACATGGGTACAGCCTTGGGGCCCCCGGATGACAGCACCAGCAGACTGAGCAAGGGCCCAGAGCTATTGGAGGCTGCGAGGTCCTGCCCATCCAGCCCAGTGTGGAACCAAAGCTGGGCCGAGGTCACCTGGCGGCTGCGTGTGTGCTGGGACGGCCTGAACACATATGTGAAGAGGCCCTCGGCAGCCTCCTGGGCCAACACGCCAGTGGCAGGCTCATCCTCACAGTTGGAACCTGCAGGGACAGAAAGGAAGGGAGAAGTAGTCAGGTCTGATGGGCTTGGGACCGTTCTATTCATGAGGGCTGACCATGTGCCAAGCACTCAGCTGAGCCCCTTACCACATTTGGGGACTCTACAGTCTTGAGGGAAATGACACAGGCTACCTATCATTTATTTCATCATTAAAAGACTTAAAAAATACTTTACATAATATTGCTAACTTCTCTCTGAAGTGCTTGTAACTGTTAATCCTCTCATCTGTCGCATGTAAGAGGCCCTGGCTGTCTTGACCTTCACCAACACTGCCAATTATTGGACTTAAACATCTGTCCATCTGATGATGTACAGTGGTATCTCGAATGTTATGTATGTGGATGCTTCTTACTCTTTAATGTATTTTTGCATGTCAGAAATATTACATGATAAATTATTTTTAAATAATTCCATTTTAAAAAAAGACGTGTTAACGCACACATAGAAAAAAAAAAAGTAAAAACACTTAATTCAGAGTAAAAGGCACTTCTTTCCAAGAAAGTGCGGTTGGCATTCTCAGTCTGACATGTACATAGATTCCACTGAATGCTGAACCATGGCCCAGCACCAGTCAAAGGTCTGGCACTTGATGCTAAACTGTTACATGGATTCTCTCAACAGAATCACCACAACAAACTGTCCATTTTGCAGATAAGGAAATGGAGGCTTAGAGAGGTGGAGCGGCATTCAACTACCCAGTGGCCAGGCTAGGATGCTACCTAATCCCCAAACTACTTTTAACCACTGTGCTACGTGCTACGTGGGGCTAAAGGGCAGGGAAGCTAGACCCTCCCAGAGAAAAGTAGGCCAGATACAAGAAGCCCACCCAGAGGGCTAATTGACTGGTTCATGCCATCAGTGAAGCACGGAGAAATACACACACACACACAAAACAACCTCACTGCCACCAAGTTAATTCGGAGGGCACTAGGAGGTGAGAAAGGAACTCAAGAGAAGGTAGACTGGTTTTCCAACTACTCGATCTAGCAACCCTAGCATCTTCTCAAATCTCAGCCACCTGGTGCTGAAGAAATAGGGTTTGAGACAGGGAGCAGAAGCAGAGATAGGAGGAAAAGGTGGCAGGAAGGGGCCAGAGCTTAGACAGCTCTTTCTCTATAGATCCTTGGTCTCCCACAAAGCTCCCGGGTGCCCTCTAGACACACTGTCTCATTGAATCCTGAGACACAGGTGTTACAGCCCATTGGACAGAAGAGGAGACAGCAGTTCAGGGAGGTTTAGTGACTTTCCCGTTGCTGCAAAGCCAGTTGAGTGGCATGGCTGGGACTCAAACCCATGCTGTACCACTCTGCCTCTCAAAGTTGCCCTGCCGGTTGCCCACCCCTATTACCTGTGGCCGGGAAAAGGATGGCCTGAGAGACATCCTCTTCCACTGACTCGGAGCCCCTGCGCGTGAAGCCTCCCAGGGCATGTCTTCGGGGCAGCCGCCTGACTCCAGGGTCCCCACCTTCCCCAGTCACTGCTGGAAGCCCCAGGGCATCCAGGAACAGGGCCTTCACCTTGGCCAGAACAAGCTCCCGGTCCACGTCAGGCCCATGGCAGCTGTGCCCACCCTGTAGGGCCAGCAGCAAGAAGAACAGCAGTGGCCTTAGGGGTACCATGGCTCACCTGGTCCCTGCCAACTGCAAACCCACAGCCTGCACTGTGCTCTTCTGTCAGGGTCTGTTCAGACCCTGCCACTCTCCTCTCTCCATCCCACCACCCGCCTTCTTCTACCCTTCTCACCCCAATCTTCACCAGTCCTTCCCACGCCCAGCAGTCCCAGTAGCCCCTGCCCATGGCATTGAGACTCCCTATCTCTGACACAGACGTCTGTGGCCCTGAGCCTTATCTCCCACTCCCGACAGGAATGTGAGGGAGGGGGCTGGTGAGGGTTTTCACCCCAACTGACCTGACCCACACATACAACCCCTTCCCCTACGCAACACACACACACACACACACACACACACACACAGAGTGCAAGTCTCACTTCTCAGGAGCCAGAATACAGGTGACATTCAGGTGGGATAGGAGCCTGGGAGGTGGGGTCTGCCAGCTCCGGAAGGTGTTTTTTGTCATGGAAACAGACTGGCCAGCCCCTCACACTTTCTGGAGGCCCCTTGCAACCAAGCAACTGCTCGGCCAGCCCTGGGGGGAAGGGCCGGAGCTGAGGCTAGAACTGGGGCTAGGGCGGGAGAAAGGTGGTCCCGCCTGCTCTATACTTAGCCTGGAGGAGCCAGTCTGGGCTCTTGTCCTCCAGCTGTGTCATCAGAGAATATTTTTGGGATTGGCAGCTGCAGGCGCCTCTGCCACTCAGGCCCAAGGCGGGCGGGAGGGCGGCTGGGGACCTGGCGGCTGGAGGTGGGAGGGAGGAGGGGAAAGAGGCCCCGGCTGTGGGAGGGGGCTGGGAAGAGAGGCTCTGAGAGCAGGAAGCCAGGCCGCGGGCAGAGGAGGCTGCGGGCCCCAGCAGCACAGGCAAACAGGAAACACTGCCCCCTAAGCTCCGGCTCCAGGCCTGGGAGTCCCCGTGCAGAACCGCCGATCGGAGCCGAGGGTAAGGAGGCGAGCCAGGAGCGGCGGCCGGGGAGAGCCCCACCGTCCCCGCGCCCCTTTCCCCGCGCTTCCCCCCGCGTCCCCGCGGGCTGTCCCAGGCCGCCGCGATGAAGGCGGGCTCGGGGGACCAGGGAAGCCCCCCGTGCTTCCTGCGCTTCCCGCGCCCCGTGCGGGTGGTGAGCGGCGGCGAGGCCGAGCTCCAGTGCGTGGTGCTGGGCGAGCCGCCGCCCATTGTGGTGTGGGAGAAGGGCGGGCAGCCGCTGGCGGCCTCGGAGCGTCTGAGCTTCCCGGCCGACGGCGCCGAGCACGGCCTGCTGCTGAGCGGGGCGCTGCCCACCGACGCCGGGGTCTACGTATGCCGAGCCCGCAACGCGGCGGGCGAGGCCTACGCGGCGGCCGCCGTCACGGTGCTCGAG
>NW_006921589.1:10381167-10514899 GCF_000298275.1 Orycteropus afer afer
GCAGTGGGTGCTGCGAGGGGCCGAGGTGGTGCTGACGTGCCAGGTGGGAGGCCTGCCAGAGCCCACGCTGCACTGGGAGAAGGACGGGATGGCCCTGGACGAGGTGTGGGACAGCAGCCACTTCGCGCTCGTGCCGGGCCGCGCCGAGGACGGCCGCGGCGTGAGCCTCGCGCTGCGCATCCTAGCGGCGCGGCTGCCGGACTCTGGCGTCTACGTGTGTCACGCCCGCAACCCGCACGGCCGCGCGCAGGCCGGCGCGCTGCTGCAGGTGCACCAGCCCCCCGAGAGCCCGCCTGCGGACCCGGACGAGGCGCCCCCGCCTGTGGTGGAGCCGCTCAAGTGCGCGCCCAAGACCTTCTGGGTGAACGAGGGCAAGCATGCCAAGTTCCGCTGCTACGTGATGGGCAAGCCCGAGCCCGAGATCGAATGGCACTGGGAGGGCCGCCCGCTGCTGCCCGACCGCCGCCGCCTCATGTACCGCGACCGCGATGGCGGCTTCGTGCTCAAGGTTCTCTACTGCCAGGCCAAGGACCGCGGGCTCTACGTGTGCGCTGCGCGCAACTCAGCGGGCCAGACGCTTAGCGCCGTGCAGTTGCACGTCAAAGGTGCCGCGGCGCCCCTGGGAGACGGGAGGGAAATACTGTAAGAAAGAAACCGTTTTCTGTCTTCCATGCAACCCCCAGAAGAGTAAGATTTATTAAGGTTCGAGGGCTTCTAGAAACTTGTTAACAAAACTCCTCAAGGAAGTCTGAGACAAGAGGTGCAAAACCACTCTGGAGGAAAAGAAAAAAAAAAAAAAAGGCTGGAAGGAGTGGTTGCTATGGAAACCGAGAGGCGCGTTGACCTCTTCCAGTCCAGTGATTTCCAACCATTTTGTTGTTTACTCTCCCCCTTCCCCACTGAAATCCCATCTGGAGCCCCCATATATAAAACAGCAAAGGAGCATTGTATGGGAGTAAATCTATGTCCACATTTTAACATGTACTTGTAAAGGTGCTCAAGGAGAACAAAGAGGCTATTTTATTAGATACATTTTGAATGGAGACTGTGGTTCAGAACCCCACCCAGTCTCTGATCCCTGTGGGGAAGTCCTGACTGCAAAGCCTCACATGGAGAAATTTCCTGATTGACACTAAAGGTGCTTGTTGTTAGGTGCCATCCAATCAGTTTCTACTCGTAGTGACTCTGTGCAACAGAACGGAATTGCCCCTAGGATTTTCTAAGCAAGAGCACCAGGCCTTGCTCCAGCAGACGTGCTGGGTAGGTTCGAACACCAAGCCTTCTGCTAGCAGCCAAGCACATAACCATTGCACCACCAGGGCTCTTTACACTAAATGAAAGCTTGCAAAAGGAAAGATATCCTGCCTTTTATATATATATATATATAACTGTTAAACTGCTCTTGGGTTTGAAAGAACTGGAAGTCAAAGGAAAGGAAATTTATACTTCAGCATTGAATCATCAGCAATGTCTAATAAATACTTCTATTACTTATAAACAGAACATTTAGAAAAGAAATGCACAAAACTCACACTGACAAAGCTCCTTATGATAGGATTTCATCACAACTCCCAGGATTACACCTTCACTAGTTATTGTCGAACGTTTCCCCTCAGAAACCTGGCAGAGAAAACCTGGCAAATTCTCTATGTTCTGCCTGGCATGTAGTCAAATATGTTGCACCTGTGCCACGTGTACTCCCTGGTGCCCATGTATGCGTGCAAACTCACCAGGCTGGTGCTGTACTGTAACTCCACCAGGAAAGACCAGCCCCCTGTGTCTTTCAAGAGACACAGCCCAGAGCTGCACACAGACATGCTTTCCCAGCAGCCCAGCTTAAAGCAGTGGGCATCGCCACCATCAGTCTTGCTTGCTTTAAAGATACCGTCTTAAAAATGGCCAAACTATTTTTAAAATGAAATTCAGCACAGACTCTTGTAGGAGTTGTAAGGTGCCCTTGAGTGGGGTAGATGGTTCAGTGCTTAACTGCTATTGGAAAGGTTGGCCATTCGAACCCACCCTGATGTGCCTCGGAAGACAGGCGTAGCAGTCTGTTTCCGGAAGGTCACAGCCTTGAAAACCCTGTGGGTTGGTTCTGCTCTGCACACGGGAGGTCGCCATGAGTCAGAATTGGTAACAGCCAACAACGTCTTAGGGGCCACAGGAAACAGTTTGAAAATCACTGGTCTGGACCTACCTCTTCCCACCCTTTTCCCATTTTACAAGTAAGGAAACTGAGGCCCAAGATCATTAAAATAGACTTTCTCAAGGGAATGAGGGGTTCAGTGTCATGGCCTCTGACAGGGTTTTGCTGTGATTGCACAGTGCCTGCTGGCTGGGGGAGCAGAGCCAACAGTGTGGGCTGCTCTACTAGATGATGTGGGAGGAGCCTCCTCTGGTTCTGGCCTCTCTCCACAACCTTCTCATCTGTCCCCTCTCTGCAGAGCCCCGCCTCCGGTTCACAAGGCCCCTGCAAGACGTAGAGGGCCGGGAGCATGGCATTGCCGTGCTGGAGTGTAAAGTCCCCAACTCCCGCATCCCCACGGCCTGGTTCCGTGAGGACCAGCGGCTGCTGCCCTGCCGCAAGTATGAGCAGATCGAGGAGGGCACCGTCCGGCGCCTGATCATCCACCGGCTGAAGGCCGACGACGATGGCGTCTACCTGTGCGAGATGCGAGGTCGCGTGCGCTCCGTGGCCAATGTGACGGTCAAAGGTTGGCTGGTCCATGGGAGGAGGCAAGGCTGAGACAGACAGGTGCCCAGACCCTGAGCTGATGGAGTCCCATCCACATCCCAGGGCCCATCTTGAAGCGGTTGCCCCGGAAGCTTGACGTCCTGGAGGGAGAGAACGCAGTGCTCCTAGTAGAAACGCGAGAGGCTGGAATCGAGGGGTGCTGGAGCCGTGATGGGGAGGAACTGCCGGCCACCTGCCAGAGCAGCTCTGGCCACATGCATGCCCTGGTCCTGCCGGGGGTCACCCGAGAGGATGCTGGCGAGGTCACCTTTAGTGTGGGCAACTCCCGGACCACCACTCTGCTCAGAGTCAAATGTGAGTGGGGGCGTGAAGGCGTGGGGCTGAGTTGTCAGGGGTGGGACATGAGGGCCAGGGAAGGAGGGTGAGCAGATGCCAGAGCCTGGGATGGCAAAGTGGATGAAGGTGGAAGGGCTGTGGGAGGTCTGCCCAGGGTCTGAGCGCAAACCCTGCCTCTGTCTCAGGCGTCAAGCACAGTCCGCCAGGCCCGCCTGTGCTGGCAGAGATGTTCAAAGGCCACAAGAACACCGTCCTGCTTACCTGGAAGCCCCCCGAGCCAGCTCCAGAGACCCCCTTCATCTATAGGCTGGAGCGGCAGGAGGTGGGCTCTGAAGACTGGGTTCAGTGCTTCAGCATTGAGAAAGCTGGCGCCGTGGAGGTGCCAGGAGACTGCGTGCCCACTGAGGGTGACTACCGCTTCCGTGTCTGCACAGTCAGCGAGCATGGCCGCAGTCCCCACGTGGTGTTCCAGGGCTCTGCCCACCTCGGTGAGCTGGTCCTGCCAGACCCTGCCTCGAAGCAGCTCATGCCCCAGGTTGTTCCTGCCCCGTCATTTCTTCTGCCTTCCCCAGCCCTCAGTCCCCGTCCTCTTACATGCCTTGTAACCTGTGCCCTGTGCCCACTCTCCTGGTTCTGAAGGCTACACTCTGCCCCCACCCCAGTGCCTACAGCTCGCCTGGTGGCAGGTCTGGAGGATGTGCAGGTGTACGATGGGGAAGATGCCGTCTTCTCCCTCGATCTTTCCACCATCATCCAGGGCACCTGGTTCCTCAATGGACAAGAGCTCAAGAGTAATGAGCCGGAGGGCCAGGTGGAGCCCGGGGCCCTGCAGTACCGTGTGGAGCAGAAGGGCCTGCAGCACAGGCTGATCCTCCAGTCAGTCAAGCACCAGGACAGCGGGGCCCTGGTCGGCTTCAGCTGCCCTGGAGTGCAGGACTCTGCCGCCCTCACCATCCAAGGTGGGTGCAGGGGGACCGGGGTGTACAGGTAGGATCAAGACACAGTCCTGTTGGTAACTAAGCAAGTGCTGTTCTCACTCTTCGTATCTGGGCCAGGGGAGTAGGGGACATGGATGTGGTGGGCTCGGGTTGAGCGCCCAGTGGTCTAGAGGGCCTATTACGGTGCCTGTGAGACAGACGGGACCCATGGTTGTCTCCGTCGGTGTCATATCCAAATTCCCTGGAGCAGTTTTTGAAAAAGTCAAACCAGTCGCCATCAAGTCGACTCCGACTCTTGGTGATCCCTAATGTGTCAGAGTGTCCAGTAGGGTTTGTAGCAACTGATTTTTCAGAAACAGATTACTAAGCCTTCCTTCCGTGGAGCCTCCGGGTGGGCTCAAACCTCCAACCTTAGGGTTAGCAGCGAGAGCACTAACCGTTGGCATCACCAGAGCGCTTGGGGGTTTATATAATTCTATCGCAGTTACCCTCTCATTTGAGAGATACAGTCCCTGACTCCTTGCCCTTGCCGGCTTCCTGCCTTATTGTCTAATAGCTGACCCTTAACATAGCAACTTCCTGTGAGCCAGGCACAGTTCTCATCACTCCATGCGTATCAGTTCCTCTCATCCTCAACAGCTCTAGAAGATAGGTTCTGGTATTGTCCCCACTGTGGCCTGTGGAGGTACAGAGTTGCTAAGTGACATGTGTAAAACCACATGTGTAAAACCACATAGCCAGTGAGTGGAGGTGCTGGATTATGAACCCAGGCAGTCTGGCTTCTGAGTCTTACTGTGCTGCCTGGAGACACAGAAGGAGAGGGAATGAGGCCACCTGGAGGAAGAGAGTCAGGGCGTGGCCAAGGAATTCACTGGCACCCAAACACTGGCCTTTGAGGCGGTTAGCTGCCAGACTCACAGCAGATGACCTGGAGGGAAATGCCCAGCAGCTTTCCCAAAATGTGCCAGGCATAGCCGACGCCCGCATCACCTGGAGCGCTGGCTTATCATGCACATTCCCTGGCCCCTCCACCCTTGAGGATCTAAGAATCTGCATTTCTAGCAGGCTCCCCTATTAGGCGCTCTGGTGGCTTAGTGCCTAAGGTATTTGACTGCTAACCAGAAAGTTGGCAGTTCAAACATACCAGCCACTCCTCGGAAAGAAGATTGTGCAATTACTTCCACAGAGATACCACAAACCCAAGGTGGGGTTGCCAAGAGTCGGAAACGACTCGATGGCATCGAGTTTGATTTTTTGTTTTTTGTCCTCTATTCTTAAGCACGCTGAAGCTATTGCTCTTAAGGGTAGGGCCTGATGTGCCCGGCGCCTACCGAGAAGATACGGCAGGGGGCTGCCACTGCCAAGCAGCCTGTGATCATGCTTCTTCACCCACAGAGAGCCCGGTGCACATCCTGAGTCCCCGGGACAGAGTGGCAGTGAACTTCACGACCTCAGAGCGGGTGGTGCTGACCTGTGAGCTCTCAAGGGTGGACTTCCCAGCGAGCTGGTACAAGGACGGGCAGGAGGTGACAGAGAGCGAGCTGCTGGTGGTGAAAGTGGACGGGCGTAAACACCGCCTCATCCTGCCCTCAGCTGAAGTTCGCGACAGTGGTGAATTCGAGTGCAGGACAGAAGGGATCTCAGCCTTCTTCAGTGTCACTGTCCAAGGTCAGGACCTTGCAGCCTGGGCTTCAGCTTCTAGCTGAAGCCGCCGCAGGGCTGCGTAAGCCCTGCCCCTCCCCGCTCGCCCTGCTCAGGGTTGTTACAGGGAGAATCTGGTGGCCAGGGGACACACTTCAAGGTCACTCTACACTTGCTTCTTAATGCTCCTGGGCACACTTACCCCATACATAGTCTCCACTGAGTGTGGGGTAGGGAACTAAATTCTGTTAACACAAGGGGAGCCAGGAGTAACCTCTATCAACCGCTTACAGTGAGCCAACTACTCTGCATGTTGTTAATTGCCGTTGAATTGGCTCCAACTCCTGGCAACCTTGTGTATAACAGAATGAAACGTTGCCCAAACCTGCAGCATCCTCACAACTCTTGGTATGTTTGAGCCCATTGCTCAATCTATGCTAGGTACTATGCTAAAAAAAAAAAAAAAAAAAAGCCCCAAAACCAAACCCAGTGCCATCCAATCGATTCCAGCTTACTGCGACCCCCATTGGGTTTAGCAGGCTGTAAATCCTTACAGAAGTAGAGTGCCTCATCTTCCTCCCACAGAGTAGCTGGTGGGTTTGAACTGCTACCTGCTGGGTAGCAGCCAAATGCCTTACCCACTATGCCACCAGGGCTCCTGAGGTGCTATGCTAAGTACTTCAAGTATATAGTTTTCATTTAATCTTCACCACTAGATGAAGGGCACTGTAGCCCCAGGTGACAGTTAGGACACAAGTCCCAAAGGGGCTGTGAGATGTCCCCATTATCACACAGCCAGCAAACGCCATAGGCGGAGTTGGCACCCACACTGAGCTTAGCCTGCTCCCCTTGCGGCTTAGCTGATCAGAAATATTCAGTGCAGGGGTCAGTGGTCTCGGGAGCCAGTCCACAAGCTGGCTGCTTTGGAACCACCTCAGAAGCTTGCTGTAAATGCACGTGCCCCGGCCCCCCCAGGCCTGCAGAGCCAGAACGTATAGGACATCTGGGTCGGGGATTCTCTCTTCACAAATGCTGAGTCTGGCCAGGCAGCTTTGGGAACCTTGGAACTAGCTCATGTCGCTTCAGTAGAAATCCTGGCTGCGTCCAGGGACAAGTAGCTCCCTGCCTGTCGGTGTCAGCCATCCCACTGCTGTGCCCCCTACCATCCTGGGACAACACACGTGGGCTTCCTTATAAACCCAGCAGCAAGCATGGCCCTGATGTGGCTGGTGGTAGTGACTTTCCTCAGCCCGGACAAATGGTGGTTGTCACTGTGAATTCTTTGCTGCTTCTCCTCCCTCATGTTCCCACCCAGGCATCTCTGAGCCACTGAGCACCCAGATGCCCCATGAACTCCCACCATGCCTCACCTGTCATGCCCTCAAGTGCCTTCTGGGGGTGCAGAGGGGGAGGCCATTGCCCTGAACCCCTGCACAGCAGCACAGCCTTTACCCTCCTGGGCCCCACTCCGGTGCGGAGAGAGCATCTCCCGGCCAAGCAGCCCGTTTGGCCTGGCGTCTCCCATGTGTGCAGCATCTGTGGTTCCCCTCTCTGCCCCCTAGATCCTCCAGTGCACATTGTGGACCCCCGGGAGCATGTGTTCGTACATGCCATAACCTCTGAGTGTGTCATGCTGACGTGTGAGGTGGACCGGGAGGACGCCACCGTGTGCTGGTACAAGGATGGGCAGGAGGTAGAGGAGACTGACTTCCTGGTACTGGAGAACGAAGGGCCCCATCACCGCCTGGTGCTGCCCGCTGCCCAGCCCCCGGATGGCGGCGAGTTCCAGTGTGTCGCTGGGGAGGAGCGCGCCTACTTCACCGTCACCATCACAGGTGGGGGTCCAACAGCCTGAGGAGCTGTCGTGCTCACCCCTGCTCCCTTCCCCTGCTGCGTGGACCCCTTCTGTCTCACTCACCTAGCACTGCCGTAGCATAGCTGCCGCAAGCAAGTGACTTTGACAAACACATTTATTTTCACACAGTTTAGGAGGCTAGGAGTTTGGGTGCAG
Source organism: Orycteropus afer afer (assembly GCF_000298275.1). Taxonomy (NCBI): domain Eukaryota; kingdom Metazoa; phylum Chordata; class Mammalia; order Tubulidentata; family Orycteropodidae; genus Orycteropus; species Orycteropus afer. Next base: position 10,388,789 of record NW_006921589.1, read on the forward strand.
GGTACCGCCTCTGTGGGAAGGCTCTTTCTCCTGTTGGCCCTCAGGAAGGTCCTTGTCTGTTATCAAGTTTCTCATCTGGGTATTCACGTGGCGTGGCATCTCCCTCGCTCCATCTCTTGCTTGGTTGTTCACTTAGTCTGCTTTTTTTGTCTCAAAGGAGACTAATCTAAGACATACCCTGACGTTGAGCAATTTCAACTCATAGGCACCCTGTAGGACAGAGTAGCACTGCCCCATAGGGTTTCCTAGGCTGTAATCTTTATGGAAAGGAGCCCTGTTGGCATAGTGATTAAGTGCTCAGCTGCTAAATGAAAGGTCGGTAGTTCAAACCTGCTAGCCACCTTTGCAGGAGAAAGATGTGGCAATCTGTTTCCATGGAGACTATGAATAGGAATTAACCTGACGGGCAACAGGTTTGGTTTGGTTTCAGTCTTTGCTGAAGCAGACTGCTGCAACTTTCTCCCAAGGAGTGGGTGATGGATTTAAACTGCTAACCTTTCAGTTAGCAGTCAAGCACTTAACCCTTGCATCACTAGGTTTCCTCCCACTACACTAATGCAGCCTCATTGACATAACAGAGAAAACCCATTCCCAGGTGGGTTTATAACCACAAGTATATATTGAGGGACACAGTTCATAACAATAACACCCTCCTTTCTTCCCACCCATGGTCTTCACCCTGAGGCTCAGTCACTCTACAAAAAAGCACTGTCATAAACACTGAGCACAGCTACACATGTACCAGGGAGCCCCTGCCCTCTCATCTCCTGAGAAACCCTGCAAGGGCCGTCTTTGGGGATGGCAGTACTTCAAGGCAGGGTCTAGGGCAGGTAGGCCCAGGCACTAGAAGGGTCAGAATATGTGGGGACCTGGATGTGCCCTACAGGGACCCCAATTCTTTGAGGATCCACCACTCCTCTCCCCAGCTCCCTGCCTTCCTAGCCCAACCCTCAGAATATGGAGTGTATCCAGAGCTGATACTGTGGGCCCCACCTTGCCCCACATAGCTGCTGTGCATTGGGGGTGACTGTCTGTGTCTTCCTGACCATGAAAGATCTGGGGACTGTGTGTCTCCAGCTGTGAGTGACTGTGCTGTGGTGACAGTCTGAGGGGTATCCCTCCTCTTCAACATGTGGCCCACTTCCCAGGGGTAGGGGACAGGCCTGGGTCAGGGCCGGCAGGAGGCCCAGAGGCCTGGCCTGTCACACCTAGTGATGACTGTCCCTCTCCAGATGTGTCTTCATGGATCGTGTACCCCAGTGGCAAGGTGTATGTGGCTGCCGTGCGCCTGGAGCGCGTGGTGCTGACCTGTGAGCTGTGCCGGCCCTGGGCTGAGGTGCACTGGACCAAGGATGGGGAGGAGGTGGTAGAGAGCCCGGCACTGCTCCTGCAGAAGGAGGACACTGTCCGCCGCCTGGTGCTGCCCGCCGTGCAGCTCGAAGACTCTGGCGAGTACCTGTGTGAAATCGACGACGAATCTGCCTCCTTCACCGTCACTGTCACAGGTGGGGCCCCCCCAGCCTCCTAGCCCCACTCAAGGACAGTCCTGAGCCCTGGGGAGCTGACCCACTGGGGACAAGGGAGGCGGATTGGCGGGTGGGGTGCATGCAACCAGGGTCCCTGCCCAGAAGAGCCCAGGGCCCTATCCAAGTGAGCGGGCTCTTTCCTAAGGCCCAAGGCCAGGAATAGCCACACTCCCCCGGCTCATTCGCTAAGCACTTTCTATGTGCCCAGCCGAGCCAGACCTGGAAATTGAACACACGTGGTCCCTGCCCTCAGAACTTACAGTCTAGCTGGGGAGGCAGCTGTTAACCAGGGGTCGCAAACGGGCAGTCCCCAGGGCCCCCTCCAGCCCACAGACATGTTGTGTTTGGCCTACAGAGTCTTACCAAAGTCAGGACAGTTCAAATAACAATCCGGATTTAGGCGCCCTCTTGAAAAAGCCGAAGACCCGACGGCTCTGGTCCCGTTTCCCCCCTTGGCGACGAACAGCTGGCGCTGAGTAACAGCTGCCCCGTCATACGGGGCCCACATTCCACAGTCCTCCCTTCCCCGCTACTCCTTCTTGCCTCTCCCCAGACCGCTTCAGCAACTGACCATACGTCCTGGGCCCTTGTGGGCACTGGAGTTTGCGACCCCTGCGTTAAACCAATAAACACTCAAATAAATGTACAGTGACACCTCGTGAAAAGTGCTGTGAAGGAAGGGGCAGGGGGCTCAGGAGAACAGACCAGGAGAGGGCAGGGAGGACCTGGGAGAAAGCCGCCATTCACACAGGAGCGGCTAACGGCTCTCGACACTCGGCAGCACACAGACAGACAGAGCCCTACCCTCCGGTAGCATGCTGCCCCGCCGGAAAGCCAGACACAGGACAGGGTCTTAGAGCATGGGGTGTCAGGGCTTATAATAGGGTGCAGTGGGGCTGCTAACCTGGTCAAGGGAACAGGAAGGGCCTTCAAAGCTGGTACAGAGGACGCGGCTGAGCTCACGGAATGGGGGTGGCGGCAGCAGGTGAGAGGAGGATGTTCAAAGCGAAAAATGCATAGGATGACTGTGGAAGTGAAGGTGGCACGGTGCCAGAAACTCCCAGGCTGCAGCCCCCAGTGCCCATTCCATTGTTGGGATGCGAGGAGGACCTAGGCAACTCTAGGTGGCACAGAAGAACCCGTGGCTGCACTGGAGTGCCCATTTGCTATAGCAGTCTTGTCACCCTCTCTTAATGCCCTGGCCCAGGCTTTGCTTCTTGGGGACCTGCCACCCCCCTGCAGCCTGGCGCACACAACCCACAGGAAGACGTCTGCACATATTCTTGCCCAGAGTCAATCAGCTTCACCCTCTTCCTCTCTGAACTCTGGCCAGACATAATGGCCAGAGCCACACAATTTTAGCCCCCATTTGGCCTCCCCACAGAACACCAGAGTGTTCATAGGAAGTTGACACAAGCACCCTGGCTGGGGGCCAGGGAGAGGCAAAGCTGATGCACAGCTGAAGTCCCAGGACTGTGCAGGGTCCCCTTGCTCCATGGCTGTCCCTTGTTCTTACCCACTGCCCTCATCACCTGCCCCACACCTCAGCCAGGCAGTGTCCTGCAATCCTCAGGCCTTGTCAAGTCCCCGAGAACCAGCCTGGAGCCTCCAGACTCAACAAGCCTGATGCGTAGTGCCTAAGGCACTTGACTGCTAACCAGAAGGCTGGTGGTTCAAACCTACCAGCCACTCCTCGGAAGGAAGATTGGGCAAACTACTTCCGTAGAGATGCTGCCTCGAAACCCAAGGAGGGGTCACTATTAGTCGAGACGACTCCGCTGCAGTGAGTTTGGTTTTTTTTTTTTTTTTTTTCCAGCCTGGGAGGTGGGGTTAGTGGACTCCCAGCTCAAGGCCCAAGTGGGCGGAGGGCGGAGTGTGAGCCTGTGTGCTCTGCTCATGCGCACCGAGACTGGGAAGCCAGCAGTTCCCCAGCCTGGCCACAAGGAGGCCAAAGGCTAAAGGAGCTTTAGCGTCTCCAGGAGCGTGGAGATTCTAGGAGACCTCCACAGTAGGTGCGAGTGCTGACTGGCCCGGGGGCTCAGTGCTTTGGTCACTGCCCATACTGGCAAGGCTCCCTTTCTGGAGAGGGGTGACTACTTTGGAGCAGCTGCGGAGGAGCAGTCAGCCCTGGGGCGCTCTCAGACAGGTGCTGGCATTTCACAAGCACAGATGTGAAGTGCCCGACTGAGCTGCTGTGAGCCTTGGCGTGGAATCCTCACTACCACTCCCTGCAGAGTCTAAGCTGCCTTTAACAGATGAGTTTTCCCCCTCCTGCCCTGGAGTAAGGATAACCACTGTGGCATTGAAGTTGCTGAAACACTCTGCCTCAGTTTCCTAATGTGGAGAATGGGTATGAAACAATACATACCTCCTAGGATTGCTGTGGAGTCCCTAGACTCCTAGTCACTAGACAACTAAGTGAAAGACCGGCGTTCAAACCCACCCACAGGCATCTGGGAAGTAAGGCCTGGCGATGTGCTTCCAAAACATCATGATGTTGTTATGTGCCGTCACGAGTCAGACCCAGCTCATAGCGATCCCTCCTTGGGTTTCCGAGGCAGTATCACTACGGAAGTAGATTGCCCAGCCTTCCTTCCAGGGGGTGGCTGGTGAGTTTGAACCACCAGCCTTCTGGTTAGCAGTCAAGTGCCTTAGGCACTACACTACCAGAGCTCCTCATAGTCATTGAAAATCCTAGGGAGCACAGTTCTTCTCTGTGACACATGGGGTCACTGTGAGGCAGACCAACTGGACAGCAGCTAACCACAAGATTCTTGGAGGCTTAAATGTGTTAATAGAGGGAAAATACTTAGGACTGTGCCAGGTACCCTGGGAAGCTGTGAAAAAACATTTGCTACTGTACTTAAAAAAAAAAACACTGCCATCAAGTCAGTTCAAGTCAAAGCGACCCCTCCTTGGTTTTCCGAGGTGGTATCTCTACAGGAGTAGATTGCCCAGTGTACTTAGGTGCCATCAAGTCAATCCTGACTCACAGTAATCCCACGTGGCAGAGTAGAACTACCCCACAGGATGTCCTGGGCAGTAACCTTTACGGGAGCACGTGCTCCAAGTCTTTCTCCCATAGAGCCTCTGGGTGGGTGCTGACATTTCAGTTAGCAGCCAGGCCTTAACCATTGCATCAACAGGCCTCCTTCATTTGCTATGCAAAAAAAAAAAAAAAAAAACTCACTGCTATTGATTTGGAGCCTACTCATAGTGACCCCTCCTTGGGTTTCCAAGGCGGTATCACTACAGAAGCGTCTGTGTTTGCGAAATGCCAACACCTGCCCAATCTTCCTTCTGAGGAGTGGCTGGTGGGTTTGAACCTCCAGCCTTCTGGTTAGCAGTCAAATGCCATAGGCACTATGTCACATATTACAGGCCCACAATCCCTTATCCATAGTTCCAACACCCAAAAATCTCTTAAAATGAAGACTTTCTGTAAGTTTAGTACTCAAAGTCATTTCTGTAAAACCTGAGCTTAACTGCCACAAAGCTGTTTATACTCTTTGATTATCCTGTTGAGGGTGACTGTGTCTGAGTTACTCTGCAGAAACGTTAGTGTGATTGAATATGGAGTGTCCTCGTGCTACAGTTTTGGGTTCTGAAACACATCTGCCCTCAGGGATTTCAGACACTGGACTGGAGAGCTATTATTTCTTATTATCACATTATTGCTATTGTCAGTGTGTGGCTCTGGGGAGGAGGGCGGTGAGTCTGTGACAGCTGTGCTTGTCCCCTCCCTGCAGAGCCCCCAGTACGGATCATATACCCTCGGGATGAGGTGACCTTGATCGCTGTAAGCCTGGAGTGCGTGGTGCTGATGTGCGAGCTGTCACGGGAGGATGCTCCTGTGCGCTGGTACAAAGACGGGCTGGAGGTAGAGGAGAGTGAGGCGCTGGTCCTGGAGAGCGACGGGCCCCACCGTCGCCTAGTGCTGCCTGCCGCCCAGCCCTCGGATGGGGGCGAGTTCGTGTGTGATGCTGGAGATGACTCGGCCTTTTTTAATGTCACCGTCACAGGTGGGCAGTCTCTGGGGCCCTAGGGAGGTAGAAAGGCAGGGGCCCAAGCCCACCCCACTTCCCAAAGCCACTCTTCCAGCCTGTTGCCAGCCTCCCCCATCCCCAGGCTCCTCATTTTCAACCAAGAGCCTTGCTTTGCCCAAACCAGTTGGGACAGTGATGAAGCATCTGGTAGGAGAGAGCCCAGCTTTTAGGAGCGTTCCTTCATTCACTTATTCAGCAAGTACTTAGGGAGCAACTACTATGTGCTAGGCACTGTTCTTGAGGCTGGAGTTACAGTTGTTGTCATTGGATGTCATCAAATCTATTTGCACTGAGAATGACCCCCTGTAACAGAGTAGGGGAGCTCTGGTAACATAGTGCCTAAAGCACTTGACTGCTTACCAGAAGGCTGGAGGTTCAAACTCACCAGCCACTCCTCAGAAGGAAGGTTGAACAATCTACTTCTGTAGAGATACCTCCTTGGAAACCCAAGGAGGGGTCACTATGGTTTGGAATCAACTCCATGGAAGTGAGTTTGGTTAGGTTTTTTTAGTGACAGAGTGGAACTGCTCCATGGGGCTTCCTAGGCTGTAATCCTTATAGAAGCAGATTGCCAAGTCTTTCTTCCGCAGAACCACAGGGTGGGTTCAAATAGGTCTAGGTGTGAGCCTAGGTCTACCTCTTTGTTTGTGTGACTGTGGGCAAGCCAGTCTCCTGTAAAGAGGCCCAGTGTCCTCACCTGGAAAGTGAAGCCAACAGTAAGCACCTCTTAGGGAGAGGTCAGGAGTCACCCAGGAGAGGGCTGCAGTGAGCCCAGCACAGTGCCTGGCACACGTTACGCGCCCAGGGCTCGTAGCTGGTCCTGAGCCCAAGCTGCAGGGGGCTGTGCTGCCGGGTCTGTGAAAGGGTGAGAGAGGCAGGGAAAGGCCTGCTGGGCAAGCTCACATACTCTCTCTCCGACTGTCCCAGCCCCTCCAGAGAGGATTGTGCACCCGGCGGCCCGCACCCTGGACCTGCACTTCCGCGCCCCAGGGCGCGTGGAGCTGCACTGCGAGGTGGCCCCAGCTGGGTCGCAGGTGCGCTGGTACAAGGATGGGCTGGAAGTGGAAGCCTCGGACACTCTGCAGCTGGGCGCGGAAGGACCTGCACGCACCCTGACCTTGCCCCATGCCCAGCCCGAGGATGCTGGGGAGTATGTGTGCGAGACCCGTGATGAGGCTGTCACCTTCAATGTCAGCCTGGCCGGTGGGTGCTCCCAGCCAGCCCAGGTGGGGGAGGTGGGAGCCAACCTGGGCTGACATCTTCCTCTTTCTGTCCAGAGTCCCCCGTGCAGTTCCTGGCCCCGGAGACGGCCCCCAGTCCACTCTGCGTGGCCCCTGGGGAGCCAGTGGTGCTGAGCTGTGAGCTGTCGCGGGCCAGTGCCCCTGTGCTCTGGAGCCACAATGGGAGGCCCGTGCAGGAGGGTGAGGGCCTAGAGCTGCAGGCAGAGGGCCCCCGCCGCATCCTGCACATCCAGTCTGCGGTTCCAGCCCACACAGGCCTCTACACCTGCCAGTGCGGGGCAGCCCCGGGGGCCCCCAGCCTCAGCTTCACAGTCCAGGTGGCTGGTGAGTTTATGAGAGCAGCACCCCAGACCCCATGAATCTCCTCACTTATCTGGCATGCCTTGCCCACCCTTCACCCCATCTCAGTACCATTCCCCATCCCTCTTCCCTACCCTCCGTGTAGCCCCTGAGCCTGTCCCTGCCCAGTGACCCCCAGCTCTGACCCCCACAGAGCCCCCCGTGCGGGTGGTGGCCCCCGAGGCAGCCCAGACGAGGGTCCGCAGCACTCCAGGTGGGGACCTAGAGCTGGTGGTGCACCTCTCCGGGCCAGGTGGCCCCGTGCGCTGGTACAAGGACGGGGAGCGCCTGTCGAGCCAGGGGCGGGTACATCTGGAGCAGGCCGGGGCCAGGCAGGTGCTGCGGGTGCGGGGGGCACACAGCAGGGATGCAGGGGAGTACCTGTGCGACACGCCCCAAGACAGCCGCATCTTCCTCGTCATCGTGGAAGGTAACAGTGCACCCCCACACCCTTTGGACCCTTGTACCCCCGAGGACCATGCTCCATCCCCACACCCCCTCACCTCTTCCTTCTTTGCCTCTAGTTCCAACCCATGTGTGCACAAGTGTTACTCAGAGGCGGCTTGGGGCTCCATTTCCAGAACCTCAGATACGAGGAAGTGTAGCCTAGTGGTTAAAAGTACAGACTACTGAGGGCCCAACCAAGGGAGTGACCCAGGGACCAACCCAGTTTCAAATCAGATTCACATCTGGATTATGCTACCCAGTAGTTGTGTGACATTGGACAAGTTGCTTCACCTCTCTGAGCCCCAGCTCTAAAATGGGGAGGGGGACAACAATACGTGTCCTACAGGGGCATTGTGAAAATTAAATGGTGCAAATAGAGTCTTTGGTCAATGATATATCATTAGTAGGGAGTTGGGAAAGCGGGGGAGGCCCTAGGCTGGATTGAGTAGGGCTGGCTGAGGAGTGGCAGGGACTTGGCACTTTATGCTTTGGGGACACCCTCATGGCTGACACACAGTCCTCAGGAAACATGTTAAGTGACAGGAAGGAGGACATGGACCCCAAGGAGGGGATACAAGAAAAGGGGGAGACCTAGGTAGCTCACTGCCTGATCCATCCCTAGAACCTCCACCGGTGAAGCTGGTCTCAGAGCTGACACCATTAACTGTCCACGAGGGCGATGACGCCATATTCCGCTGTGAAGTCTCCCCACCAGACGCAGAAGTCACCTGGCTGCGCAATGGAGCCATTGTCACTCCAGGACCCCAGCTGGAGATTGCCCAGAATGGTTCGAGCCGCACACTGACCATGCGAAGTTGCCAGCTCGAGGATGCAGGGACTGTGACGGCCCAGGCAGGGGGCACAGCCACCAGTGCCCGGCTCCACGTTCGAGGTTTGCTCCCTATGGGCATAGAATAGCGAGGCTGCTCCGTACCCCAGCCCTGACACCTCTGCCCAAGGACAGACCAGTGAGATGAGAGGGTCGGCCTCTGCCCACACCCGGCTCTATAGCCCTCCTTTTCCCTCTGCTCTTCTCCCCAGAGGCTGAGCTCCTCTTTCTACGGAGGCTGCAGGATGTGCGCGTGGAGGAAGGCCAAGATGTGTGCCTCGAGGTGGAGACAGGCCGGGTGGGTGCAGCTGGGGCCGTGCGCTGGGTGCGAGGCGGGGAGCCCCTGCCCCATGACTCTCGGCTGTCCGTGGCCCAGGATGCCCACATCCACCGTCTCTTCATCCATGGCATCGTACTGGCCGACCAGGGCACCTACGGCTGTGAGAGCCACCATGATCGAACCCTGGCCAGGCTCAGCGTGAGGCGTGAGTGCTCCGTCCTCTCCTAACACATCACATACCTGAGGCACAGCCCTGCCTGGCTGGCCCAGGATCCCTCAGACCCACCAAAGTGCCCCTCTACACTGAGGAAAGTCAGCCCTGGCCATTCTGGTCCAGGGGTGTGCCCCAATGCTGCCCATCCAAAGCAAAACTTGTCTTTTTCTAACGTTTTCTACTCTGCCTTGGCAGTCCATGTGGATTTTGCATTCCATTTCCTACTTCTAAGTTGGCTTTGCTATAAATATAAATATTCTACTCCAGGAGACCTGCCATGTTTATCCTCTGCCTTCAGAGACTGACGTGCCCATTTGAGGAGCAGGGATGGCCGGCAAATAGCACCCCTTGTCCTCCAAGCCCCCATTAGCTGTGTGACTTTATGCAAGTTACTTAACCTCTCTGACCCCAGTCTCTTCACTTGAAACAAGAACTGATCTCTACCTCAAGAGTCTTTAGAAACATTAACTGAGATAATGTGTGGAAAACGCCCGCACAGAGCCTGGGAAATTGGTGGTGGTGGTGATATATATTTTCTGCTCATGGATTTCATTCATTTAATCTTCACGATAAATCTATATCTCAACATCATTCACCTTGTACAAGTGGAGAAACTAAGACCCAGAGAGCTCAAGCAGTTTGCCAAGGTCACACAGCATACAGGTGGTATGGCAGAACCAAGGTCCAGTCCAGGTGTGCCGGTTTCAAGTTCTGTGCTCCTTCCAGTGTTACGGCACCCCTCACCAGACTCCCCAACCCCTAACTACACTGCACCCCTTTGTTATTTTCTCCTAACCCCAATATATTCTGCTACCTTCTTCCTGCACCCTGGTTCTGAACTCCTTTCAGCAGATTGGATGTTGGGGGTGGTGTGTGCAGGGCCGAGGGATGGGTGAGCCCCCCACAGCCCCCTCCCTGAGCTGGAGCCCTCATCCTCCCTCTCTCCCTACCCCCTCCCCACACCAGCAAAGCAGCTGAGGGCACTGCGGCCTCTGGAGGATATAACCATTATGGAGGGAGGCAGTGCCACCTTCCAGCTGGAGCTATCCCAGGAGGGTGTGGCTGGGGAGTGGGCCCGAGGCGGAGTACGGCTGCAGCCCGGGCCCAAATGCCACATTCACATAGAGGGCCACAGCCACCGTCTGGTGCTCAGTGGCCTGGGCCTGGCTGACTCTGGCTGCATCTCCTTCACTGCGGATTCCCTGCGCTGTGCAGCCAGACTCACTGTGAGAGGTGTGACCCTGGAACCCCGCCTGCCTGCCTGCTGACTGGCATGGCTCTGCTGACCCCACTGCCCATGTGCTCCCGCTAACCTTACCTGTACCAGTGTGGTGCTTACTCACCTCCCTGCCTGAGTGGGATTCCCCTGAGCCTTTGGCCCCAGGTGGCCCCCAGTGATGGCCCTGCCTGATCACTCGTCCCTGTGCAATCTACTAACCGTGCCACTGTGGGCATGCCTGTGCCAGTGTGGGCCCTGTTATTTCCCTTCCTGAGCACAGCCCCATTAACTGCTCTGAGCATGGTCCTACTGACCATGCCTGCCCTCTGTGGCCCCCTCTGCCTGCTGCCTGCCTGAGTGTAGCCTCCAACCAGTCCCTGCAGTCCACTGCCTGCCTGCCTGCCTACAGGGGCTCCACCAGCAAATCTGCTCCAGTTCCTTGCATTTTTGCTCCCAGCGCCAGTGTGTTTCCCACTGACCACACCCGCTCTAGGGTCCCCCCATTGTTCCTCTGAACCCATTGTGCCTCCCACTGGACAGTGTGTCTCCTGCTCCATCCAGCCAGATGTGGCCCCCACCACCCCTGTTGCCCATGGTCCACTGGCCTCTCTGACCCAGTCTCCTCCATGCCCTTCCAACCCAAGCATGGCCGGCACTAACCACCTCAGTTGGCCACTTTTGCCCCCTTCACCTTTTTTATGCTGCTGTGTCTCCCACTGGCCAGCATCCTCCTTGACCACTTGGCCCAGCATGTCCCCCACTGGTCACCTTGTCTACGTGTGTCCACCACTGAGCCCAGGTGTGTCCTTGTCTCTGCAAGCTGAGTCCCCACCTGCCCTTACCTCTGCTCCCTCTGCACTGTCTTCCCTCTCGAACTTGCAGAGGCCCCAGTGACCATTGTGTGGGGGCCACAGGACCTAGAGGTGACTGAGGGCGACACAGCTACGTTCGAGTGCGAGCTTTCCCAGGCCTTGGCTGATGTCACCTGGGAGAAGGTCAGAAGCCCAGCCCCAGCCCAGAGTAACAACAACAATACTACTACCTCATGATAATAATAACGCCCCAAACAGGAACTAACACTTACTGAGTGATGTGCCTGGCATTGTGCTAAGTATATGTAACATTTAATTCTGTAATCCTTACAACATCTGACGTAGGTCTTTTATCACCAGCGGGTCATTAGAGTTGGTGTCAGCACCCCAACGCGGGCGAGTTCCGCGGGCGAACCGCCACCGCGGTAGGCGGAGTGGCCTAGCTTCGCCCCGCCCCCTGCAGCTCCCCCGCAGCTCCTTTTCTCTCCCATTGGCCGAGGCGGAGACCCTCCCCTACGCCCGGATGAAGACTCAGTGGCCCGACTCTAACTGGGGTGTGGCACGGGGTGGGGGTGAGGGTGAGGAATTACCGCATTGGGTGACGGGTGACACCAACACTAGTGACACCATGGCCTTGGCGGCCTCTGCCCTCGCAGCGCCAGTCCGCCCACCGCCGAACTCTGATAGTGTCAGGGGCTGCAGTCCGTATCCCCTGCGCTCCCGTAGTGACGCCACTGGTTCCCACCAGGTTATGGATGAGGAAACAGACCCAATGTACTGAAGTTGCTTGCCCAGGGCCAGACAGCAGGAGTAGAACCCATGTTTGAATTCAAGCTTGCCTAACTCCTGCATCTTAACTCACGCCCCGTGCCATCGGGACATAGACTAGGCTTCTCGGACCCATGGCCCCCCTTCTTGGCCTTGAAGGGGTGACATCTTCCCAGTGAGGCTCCTGGAGCGGCTCTGAAAGCGCAGGACGGCCCATGGCCGGCAGACCCAACCCCTGGCCCGCCTGACCCCAACCTGGGGGACACAGGACAAGCACAAAAGCGTTTAGAAGCTGTCTGGCACCAACAAAGGGCACTACCGCCCACCTTCTGCCATCCCGCCCCTAGGACGGGCGCGCGCTCGCCCCAAGCTCTCGGCTCCGGCTCCAGGCCCTAGGCGCGCGCCGCCTTCTGCAGCTGCGGCGCTGCGGCCTCTCGGACGCCGGGACCTACAGCTGCACAGTGGGGACGGCTCGCGCCGGGCCTGCCCGCCTGGCAGTGCGTGGTGGGTATGAGCGATGCGGGGGCCCGACACTGGCCCAGCCCGGGGCTGCCCCTGTGCTTCCCGGGAGGAGGCAGGGCGAGGGCGTGCTGGCGTGCGCCTTCGCCCCGCCCCTCCTCACTTCGCCGCTCCGCCCCAGAGCGCGCGGTGGCAGTCCTCTCCGAGCTTCAGTCGGTGCGCGCCCGGGAAGGCGACGGCGCCACGTTCGAGTGCACGGTGTCGGAGGCAGAGATCACGGGGCGCTGGCAGCTCGGAGGACGCCCTCTGAGACCTGGAGGCCGCATCCGCATCCGACAGGAAGGTCTGGGTACCTTTCCATCCTCTAGTGCCCCGCGCTGCCGGGTCCAGAGCTCAAGTCGACCCCGCCCCACTAGGATAAGTCCCGCCTCCAGCTCGAATGAGCTCCGCCCCTGGTGCAAGAGCTTGTCTCTGGTCTTCCCCGCCTCCCGGCTCTGCTCTGAGCCTGCTGCCCCCCCCCCATCCCCGCCCCCGACAGCTCCCCTTCACCCTCGGCCTCCCAGTTGTGCGCACGCTTACCCGCCGACCCAGGGGCCTGCTCCGGCCCCGCCCTTGTCCCCGAGTCCTCCCCCAGGGCGGCTCCGACCTCGCCTGCGCCCCTATTCACTCCCAGGGAAGAAACATATGCTGTTGCTGAGCGAGCTGCGCGCCGAGGACGCTGGAGAAGTCTGCTTCCAGGCGGGACCTGCCCAGTCCGCGGCCCAGCTGGAGGTGGAGGGTAAGCCGCTGGGGCGGGGACGGCGAAGAGTGGCCGTCACCTCCTGCCCTGGGACCGGCGTCTGGCGGCGGGTCCTAGGTGCGCTGCTTCCCTCTCCTCCCCTCGAGGGCAGGTCGCCGAGGGGAGGGAGGCAGCGCGCTTCCAGGGGCGGAGATGGGAAGGGAAAGATTTGGGGCTCAGGTACGGAGGAACGGACCGGTAGCATAGAAGCTTGCGGCCAGAAGTGGAGGTCGCACGGAGGGAAGTTGCGTCTCTCCTCCCTGGGGTCCTGCGTGTCCTATTAACTTAAGCCTCGCCTCTCCCACCCCAGCGCTGCCCCTCCAGATGTACCGCCGGCCACCTCGCGAAAAGACGGTTCTGGTCGGCCGCCGGGCGGTGCTGGAGGTGACTGTGTCCCGCTCGGGGGACCACGTGTGCTGGCTGCGGGAGGGGGTTGAGCTGTGCCCGGGAGACAAGTATGAGCTGCGCAGCCACGGCCCCACCCACAGTCTGGTCATCCATGACGTGCGACCCGAGGACCAGGGCACCTACTGCTGCCAGGCTGGCCAGGACAGTGCCTGCACTCGGCTGCTGGTGGAGGGTGAGTAGAGCCGCCTTGGGTAGAGGTCAGATGGGCGGGCTGCTGGGAAGGCAGGGGAGGGCACCTGGTAACCTGTGGGCTGAGACATATCTAGGGGAGCTTTGCAGGATTTGGGACGCAGGTCTGTTGTGGAACGTGTTGGGGCAGGGCTGGGGAAGATCCCACCCGGGACTGAGGAGAGCAGGGAGCCCCGATAGGACAGCCAAGCCCACATTCCTACCTGCTCCCTGTCCTGGCCTCTCCTCACTCCCTTCTACTTCCACTTTTGGTCTCTCCTACAACCTGTGCGGCGCACACACACCATCTCTGCCCCAGTTCTCTTCCTTCCCACTATCCTGGCTGGCCTGTGCACCTCACCTGCCCACCCCTCCCTCCTGCTCTCTGCCCAGCTGACTTCTGCTCTCTCTGCAAGGCCCACACCAGACTAGACAGAGGTTCCTGATCTAGTCCTACATCTTTCCTCTTACACAGAATATTCCCCACCCTCCACTGCACATCTGTCCAGAGGCTGGGCCTTGTCCCACCTCACCTCACCCCCACCTCCTGGCCCCTACAAAAACCTCAAGCCCAGAAAGGGTAGGGGGCAGCTCTTCCCGTGTGGGTAACCAAGCTCTTCCAGGGGAGAGGAAAGGGGCGTTATTCTGTGCCCCACGTGCAGTCATGCCTCTGCAGGGAGCCAGGAAGACCGAAGCCAGCCAGGCAGTACCTCAGACAGTTTGGAAGGAGAGGCCCTTACCCCTGGTGGGGCTGGGGGGCTGGAGAGCCAAAGTTGTCAGAGACAATAAACATGGTACAGCTTCTTTGCCTGCCTCTCTGTGTGACGTTGGAAGGCAGACCCTCTCCAGAGCTCCTCTGCATTTGGTACATGGGGACCAAGGGCTGCTGTGCTCACAGTTTGGCTCATAGCACTGCCAGCCACTGAAGACCACCACTCCTGGCAGAGGCCACACAGTTTGGCACATTTATAAAAGATGTAAAAGAGGGTGGGCAGGAGGAGATAGAAGCATGAGGTGTCTAAGGTGGCATGACAGACACCAGACATGCATCGTGCACTTGAACCCTCCCCAGCCCAGCACCCCTCACCCCCATCCCCTCCCAATGCTCTCTGGGGCTAGTGGCTTTGCAGAAGACAGGAGACCCAGGTGAGGGGTGCTGTTGTTTGCCCCATGGACAAGGATGAGAACCCTTAGATGGAGAGTCTGGTTGAGAGGAGGGAGATGGGTCAGGGAAGGCAGGCCCCCTTCACACAGACATGCAGGAGGGTGGCCTGTGGCCCCCAGCAGGAGGCAAGGAGGCAGGCCAACCTTGGAGAAGCCCTACCAATCAGAAATCTAAGGCAAGGGTCCAGTGTCCCCTCCAAGCCCACCCCCTGCACACACACACAGGCGACACACTCACAACCCTGAGCACACCCCAATGGGCCTCACACCCCACATCCCTCGGAGGCTGCCCTCAGGCCAGGCCTCGCCTGAGACTACTAGTCTTCCTTCTTGAAGCTAAGCCAGTCCTCCAGGCTAGGGAGAGGGATAGCCAAGGGCCACAGGGCCATTCGGGCAGAGCTGGTGACCGAAGAGTCTAAGCGTGCGAAGCGTCTCTCCT
The DNA here is from genome assembly GCF_000298275.1 of Orycteropus afer afer. Classification (NCBI taxonomy): domain Eukaryota; kingdom Metazoa; phylum Chordata; class Mammalia; order Tubulidentata; family Orycteropodidae; genus Orycteropus; species Orycteropus afer. The sequence goes on from NW_006921589.1 coordinate 10,403,926, forward strand.
GCTATACTCGCACAGGGGGCCCTGAGCATGTCGTCAGCAGCCCCTGGGACCCATAGTCATAGTCTGCATCAGTGGGCGAGGCCATGAAGGAGCTCAGTGAGCTGCCTGTCTGCCGGTCCCGGAAGCTCTGGATGTAACTCTGTGGGGAAGTAAACACAGGTGTGAGAGTCCCACTGCACACCCTGCTCCGACAGCCAACAGGCAGACAGCCTTCCCCTGCACCCCCACAAGCCTGAGACTCACCCTAGACAGCCAGAGACCTAGGACCTCACCACACCCGTAAGCCACATCCCCGAGACCCCACGCCATACCCCATTTAAACTCATACTTGGGAACATCTCTCCCCTAGTCCCTGAGCTGACCCACCAGGCTCCTGGTATAGGGGTGATGACAAGTGCACAAACACTAGGCTGCTTCTAGACAATGACCAGCCAACCCTGCTGGGACAGAGCCCAGCCGGTCCCTTTCCCCCGTTGGGGCTGGAGAGGCTGGGGCGCTCACCGGGGAGAGGACATCTCCATTAAAGCGTTTGATGGGTACTGGTCTGCGCCGATAAGCAGGGTCGGGAGGGCCAGGCCTTGGAGGAGCCCGGGGGCCTCTTGCGGGGGCCCGCGGGGGTCTCTTCTTCCGCCGCTTCTCCTTGCGCTCTTCCTGTTGCCGAATCCTCATCAGCTGCACACGTCGTCGCTGCCGGCTGATGACCACTTTGAGGGGATGGGCGGAGTGGGGGTCTCAGAGGCCTATGGGCCTCATCTTCCCCAGGCTTCCAGATTCCCCTTTTCCATGCCCCACCCCTTTTCCTGGTCTCCCACCTCCCAGATAGGACCCCTTGCACTGGCTCTGTCTTTGGATGGCCTTTATGGAAAGATCTCTGGACTTCAGCATCCCTTCCCTGGCTGTTACCCTCTTCCAGGCCTTAGCCATAGATGATTCACCTGGGTCAGCCACCATCATCACTCAAGTGATGACCCACAGCTGCTTCCTAACTGGTTTCCCCCTTCTATGCTTATCTGTCTCCAGTATTTTTTACACTCGGCAGCTAGAGTGAACATCTCAAATGCTAAATTCAATCCTGTTCCCCACTTTACACCTTCCAATGGTCTTCCATCACCCTTCTAACACAACCCAGAGTCTTCATCATGGCCCAGAGGGACCAGACGATTGGCCCAGTTCCTGTCCCTCGCACACTACAGTCCAGTCAAGCAAGCCAAGCCCATTTCCTTCTCAGGGCCCTCTCCCTTGCTGTTCCCTCTTCTCTTTGCATGGCTGGCTCCTCATCCTTCAGGTCTCTGCTTAAATGTCACCTCCTCCTTGGCCTTCCTTGACCATCCAATCTATAATAGGTCACTCATTGTTTCTGTCCCTCTCTTTCATGCCACCCCACACAGTTGGAATTATCTTGTTTCTTGACATGGTTATTGTCTGTCTCCTCCCTCCCCAAATGTTAACCCACAGGGGCAGGTACTTGTCTGGTTTCTATGTTGTATTCCCAGTGCCTGAGATGGGGTCAGCCCAGAGCCAGAGGTCCATGCATTGCAGTGCTAGCCTCCCAGGCCCTGAGTGAGTCAGCTATGTAACCTCAATGAGGCCTCTGTCCCCCACTCCCCAATGGCTTAGTCCCCCACCCATCCGTGGCCACCCATTCCTTTCATGCCCACCTTGGCCTGTGCCCTCACCTTCTGTGTGGGAGTCCTTCTCAGCTGTCACCCGCCACTGCACCAGGACACCCATCAGGCTGAGCAGGGGCCAGAGTGCCAGCAAGGCCCAGCTCCGCCAGCAGAGTGGGGGTACAGGGGCAGCCCGTAGCCGCTCCACTGCGTATCGCCCCAGCAACAGCAGCTCGGCAAAGTAGTCGGCGGCGGTGGCAATGAGTGCAGCACCAGTCACAGCAGTGGCCAGAGTGGTGAGAGGGCGTGGCCAGCGTAGTGTGAGCAGGGCACAGAGCAGGCCGCCTCCCAGCAGCAGCCCCAGTGGGCCCCACACAGAGCCTGGCTGGTAGTAGGGTGCAGAGCCCAGCAGGGCGGCAGCGGCGAGCAGCAGGCCGAGCAGCAGCCCCACCAGGAAGAGGCCTACACTGCGCACCAGCATGGCCACCAGCCCGCAGAGCAGCCCGATGCCCAGCGCGATGCCTGCGCTCGCCCCAGCACTCAGCTGTGTCTCCAGCACCCGCTCCCGGTAGCACAACAGGAAGATGACCACTGAGCCAAACAGCAACCCCGTGAGGAAGAGCACTGCCTTGAAGCAGCGGTAACCTGGAGGGGAACAGGGACTAGTGAGGGACTAGAATGAGGTTACCAGGCTGAAGGGAGGAGGTAAGAGAGGTCAGCGACATGGGGTCACAGAGGAATCAGAGACAAGAACACTAAGATCAGAAAGTTGGGGGGTCATTGGAGCAATGGGGGCACTGATAATAGGGCCACTGAGTTTAGATGAGGCCAGAGAAGTAAGGTCATTGGGAGTCCCTAGGAAAACAGACAGAGTCATTGAGATAAAAGGATTCGGGTCTTTGAGGGTCAGAAGCATCAAAGATAAATCACTGAAGTCAAGAGTGAATGGGGAAAGAATCATCGGGATCTTTGGGATCATAGGGGTCAGTCATTGGGGTCACAAGACTATCAGCAACAGTCATTAGGATCTTTGGGGGGGAGTGTTCAGAAAGAAAATATTTGGAAATCAAAAAGAACTAAAGACATGGGGTCACATGGGTTCAGAAAGATGAGATCTTTGAAGGGTCACAGGTTCAGAGAGATGGGATCATTGGAGAACATAGAAGCAAGGTTATTGGGGAGGGTTCTTGAAGATGACATCTTTGCAGGTCAGAGGATTGACAGAGGTGAAATCATTGAAAGTATCAAATGGTTTCTGAGAGGGGAACATTAATTGAAGTCAGAGAATTGGGAATACTGGAGATCATGGCAGGAGAGGGGCAGTCAGTCAGTCATAGGGATGAGAGAGCTAGGAGTAACCAGGGATTGGAGGTAAGACTAATAGAGGGGCCAGAGAGATGGAAGGTAATGAGATAAGTGGGGTGGTGGTGGAGGTCACTAGGTTTTACAAGGAGTCATAGGGGGTGGTGGAGGTCACTAGGTTTTACAAGGAGTCATAGGGAGTTAAAGGATTATAGAGGAAATGGCTGGTTGTGAAGTTTCAGAAAAATGGAAGTTATGGGACTAATAGGGTACCTGGAAAGGTGATGAAAATGATCCTGAGCAGCTGGGAAGATGGAAGTCAGAGATAAGGACCAAGGGGTCAGGGAGAGCCAAAGAGAAAGGTCATAAAGATGAAATTCAGTTCCAGAAATGAGGGAAAGTATCAGACTCCAGAAGGTTCTGGGATCAGAGAAAGAATGGGACATGGATGAGGGTTCAGAGTCCAAGAGTATGGAAGTGGAGGCATCCAAGAGGGGTAGGTGGCAGGGCAGCCCGAGCAAGGGAAAATGGGGCTGTACTGAGCACCATGCAGAGGGAGTAGGTAAAGACAGTGGAAGGGGTGAGGGGATACAGACAACGTGGAGGCCCCAAATGTGTTCCAAATCCTTGGGCAGGCACTTCCTCCTGCCCACTTTGCAGTTGTTCAGCCCAGAGTTTGGGGGTGGAAAGGGAAGGATCATGTGGCTCCCACTGGTGTCTACTCAGGCATTCAAGGGGGTGGTGATGTGGAGCTGCGGGACAAAAGTTTCTCCCCACCTCTGCCCAGACTGAAACCCAAATCTCCTTCCCTCCTTTGCCCCCAGTGCTTCTAGTAGCCCATAATCTTCCTTTGGAGGCTTTACTTGGGTCCCTAGCCCATAGATTCACTATGAGTCAGAATCAACTCAAAAGCAGTGGGTTTGGTTTTTTGCTTGGCCCATAGAGCTTACTCCTCTATTGTAGAATCACCAGGTACTTACTCCAAGCTCCCTCTAGCCCATATGGCACCACTGTGCAAACATGAAAAAGGTGTGCCTCCCTTTATGCCAAAGAAGCCCTGTGCTAAGGCTCAGAGTTTGGCAAGTGGAGCTTGGGCTGGATTTCAGCCCCCACTTGCCTATTCAATTGAGCTTCGAGCAGTATGCATTCTGTACAACTGTCCCCAAAAGCCCTGATTACTGGAGCCTGCCTTGTAGGCAAACTTTATATATGTTAACTGCCATCCAGCCCCTATCCAGCCCACTCTAATATGTATCACAGGTATGAATGTTCCAGGAGTCTTTCTCATTATCAGACAATAAACTCTGTGGTAAGGGACCATGTTTATTCACTGTGCTAAATGTTTTCAGTGCCTACCTAATGCAGTGACCCAAACACTATTATCTCCTCTTCTGTAGCTGCAATTTATTGAGTGCCTGCTAATTTGCACAACAGCCTAATGTGACACAAATATCATTGTTCCTGCAGTTCAGATGAGAAAACAGGCTCAGAAAATTGAGGTTAGCATGCTCAAGGCATCACAATTAGTAAAGTGCAGAGCCAGGTTCAAACTCAATCATGTTTAATTAGAAAACCTGTATTCTCTAGAATCTATAGTCTATCTGATCTATAAACATGTGTGGGATGAAAGGAAGAGAAGGATAGTTATTCATGGTGGTGGTGGTTCCAGAGAAAATTGGGGTGCCCCAGAAAAAGAACTCAGGGAAACAGTGGGGAGCCCAGATGAGGAATGAGATGGGGATCTCACCAAAGAAGCAGTAGATGACTCCAAACAGACAGCACATGATGCAGACGAGGGCCGGGAGCGCCTGGTACCTGCGCTCCAGAGGCTGTTCACAGGGTGCCCCCCAGAAGGCGTCATCTGGCTCAGGGGGCAGCAGCTGGAACCGCAGCGTCGCCACAGTGCCTGGCATAGTGCTGGGAATGGAGAGGTGTTACCCTCCCAGGTCAGCCTGACAAAGAGGAAGTTGGGGTCAAGGAGGAGTCTTGAGTTCCCACTGGTGTGAGGATAGGAGTGGGAGTGGGAGAACTAGGCGAGGGCATCGTGGACAAAGGAAAGGTTCCTACATCGTGCAGCTCTGGAAGCATCCCTGGAGCGAAGGCAAAAGACAAGGTTAACAGAAGTGCCGGGCTAGAGAGGGCTGGTGGAGAAGTTAAAAGGGAGACTGGGAGTAGGGGAGATGAGGGCACTTCAGCCAGTGAGGAGGAGGCAGCTGGCAGCCTCGTGGGCGGCCAGGTCTGGGAATGTCCAAGATCTACCTGGGCTGGAGGACCTGAGCTTCTGAGCTGAAGAGGCGGCGCCGTGGCCAGAGGATCCGAGGATGCGGGGCCCCAAAGGCCCCGATTGACTGGGGTCCGAAAAAAGTCCACCGTGCGGGGACGGAAGCTGCTGTGCCAGAGGGACCGGCCTCTGCGCGGCGGCGTCGCTGCTCCGCCTCCAACACCGGGTGGCACTCCAGTGCCGCGGCGTCCGGGGACTCAGGCTCCTGGGGAAAGGAAAGGAGCAGGAGCAGGGGCTCGGGCCGCCCCAGAACCGCGGCCCCATGCCCTGAGCCCGCCCGCGGCCTTTGGTGCTGATGGACAGCTCCGGCCTCAGCTGCTGACGTCACTCAGAGCGCACCATCCAGGCAGGGGCGGGCTGCTTCTGATGTCACCAGGGACGCACCAACCACGCAGGGAGAGGCCGGGAGCTCCGCCCCCGACGTCTCCCTCTCGCGCACTGAGGAGGGGGCACTTCCGGGGGTCCTTTCCCTTTAACCTCCCTTTCTCCTCCCTCCGGGGTAGCTAGAGTCCGAGACCCCACCCTGAGGGCGGGGTTTGGGCAGTGACACGTCGGACCGCGGCGGCTGCGACGGAGGCTCCGGCGCCCTGCGCAAGTATCGCGGCGGCACAGGGCGGCCGCTGGAGGGGGTTCGGAGCGCGGCGAGCGGTATCCTGCTTGGGCCGCGGGCTCTTCTCCGCGGGGAGGGAGCGGGCCCGCCCGCTGGGCCCGGGTCCCCCGGATCCGCCCCCTCCCCGGTCCCGCCCCCTCAGAGCCTCTTAGGAGCTGCTCTGGGGCTGTGCCGGGGCCGAGGGCCCGCGGTCCGTGCGCCATGCGGGCGTCGCTGCTGCTGTCCGTGCTGCGGCCCGCGGGGCCCGTGGCCGTGGGCATCTCCCTGGGCTTCACTCTGAGCCTGCTCAGCGTCACTTGGGTGGAGGAGCCGTGCGGCCCAGGGCCGCCCCAGCCCGGAGACTCTGATCTGCCACCGCGCGGCAACACCAACGCGGCGCGCCGGCCCAACTCTGTGCAACCTGGAGCGGAGCGCGAGAGGCCTGGGGCTGGCGGAGGAACCGCGGAAAACTGGGAGCCGCGTGTCTTGCCCTATCATCCTGCGCAGCCTGGCCAGTCTGCCAAAAAGGCCGTCAGGTAGGGGTCGGTCCCGCCCCCTGGTCACTGGCCGGGGCGCGCGCGCCTGGGAGGCTGCTAGGGGCCGGGTCAGGCTCCGGAAGGAAGGGGCTGGCCGGCCAGGAAGTCTTTGGGCTTTGATAACTTCCGATGCCCTGCTTCCCCGAGAGCAGTGAGACCCGTCAGAGACCCTGTCTAGGCCCTGTCCCGGACTGGGCTGAAATTGTCCGCTTCTGTCCTAAATCTGCTGGACCTCATGGTCCCCCAAAGATCTTCTTAGCTCCCTGGCTGGTTTTTGAGGCTGGAGAAATGGTATATAAGGAAGATGTAAAGAGACAGAAAAACCTAGGATTTATCTATAGCTCTTGTCCCTGGGTAGGTTACAAGAGCCACCTGGAAGGGAGGTGGAACTCATCCCATTAATGCTTTGCCTGATGAGTTTAAATAATTTCGCCTGACACTGTGTTCAAATTCCAGTTCTGTAGTTTACATTCTGCTTTACAGCAGGTAAATTATTGGAACGGGTGAACCCCAGACAGCCCCTTCCCCAAACACATTCAGTGCTGTATGTTCCTTTACGTCATTGACGTGGTACATTTCTGGCATAATAACCTGTTTATGTAGAGATGACCAGGATGGACTCAATGGCAGTGGGTTTTGGTTTTATATACATAGTATATAGCATAGGTATTAAGCCACCAAGAATTTGGCTACATGCTTTAAATAGACACAGTCATCCTCATTTTACAATCAGGCTACTGCACCTCAGATGAGAGAAATAACTTGCTCAAAGATCCATAACTACTAAGTAGTGAAACCAAGACTGAAACCCACATCGTAGGTCTCATATTTGCAAGAAAATTTGTATACCTCAAATGCAATCATTGTGTAGCTAAGGCTAATATTTACTTTAAATCCTATGACCTTATTCATAGGTAAGGAAACAGGCACAGAGATGACATAATTTGCTCCAGGCCAGAACCCGTGTGCCCTGTTGTCTTTTCATAACCTTGTGCTGTCTCCTCTCCTAGGACCCGCTACATCAGCACAGAGCTGGGCATCAGGCAGAGACTGCTCGTAGCAGTGCTGACCTCACAGGCCACATTGCCCACGCTGGGCGTGGCTGTGAACCGCACACTGGGGCACCGGCTAGAGCGTGTGGTGTTCTTGACTGGTGCTCGGGGCCGCCGGGCCCCACCAGGCATGGCGGTGGTGACACTGGGTGAGGAGCGGCCCATTGGGCACCTACATCTGGCGCTCCGCCACCTGCTGGATCAGCACGGCGACGACTTTGACTGGTTCTTTCTAGTGCCCGACACCACCTACACGGAGGCTCACGGACTGGCGCGCCTAGCTGGCCGCCTCAGCCTGGCCTCCTCTGCTCACCTCTATCTGGGCCGGCCCCAAGACTTCATCAGTGGGGAACCTGCCCCAGGCCGCTACTGCCACGGCGGCTTTGGAGTGCTGCTGTCTCGCACACTGCTGCAGCAGCTGCGCCCCCACCTGGAAGGCTGTCGTAACGACATTGTCAGTTCGCACCCTGACGAGTGGCTGGGACGCTGCATCCTGGACGCCACCGGCGTGGGCTGCACTGGAGACCACGAGGTGGGAAGATGAACCACCCCACTGGTGCCTTCTAACTGAGCTTCTGTATTTCCCCCTGAGAAGCAGGGGGTGGGGGAGATAACAGGCCTGGATTTCTGTGCTGGTTCTGTCACATTTCCTATCCCCGTGACTATAGGTCAGTGATTAAATCTCCTGAACTTCAGTATCTTCGTCCATGTCAGTGGAATTAATCATTGCTTGGAGTTGTTATAAGGATTAGAGAAAATAAGGAGGCCTTATCAAGGAGCCCTGGTAGTACCATGGTCAAGCGCTCAGCTGCTGACAGGAAGGTTCGCGATTCAGACTGACTCTGTGGCTCTGTGGGAGAAAAGACCTGGCCTAAAAAACCATATGGGGCAGTTCTAGTCTGTTGTGCGGGTCGCTATGCGTCCAAAGCGACTAGACAGCACATAGTAACAACATAATAGATGTCAAAAGCAAAAAAACCAAACTTCCTGCCGTCAAGTTGATGCCAACTCATAGCGACCCCCATAGGGTTTCCAAGGCTGTGAATCTGTACAGAAACAGACTGACTCATCTTTCATCTGTGGAGTGGCTGGTGGGTTCAAACCACTGAGCTTTTGGTTAGCAGCCAAATGCCTTAACCACTGCACCACCAGAGCTCCTTAATAGATGTCAGTGTTAGCTATTATTTTATTTAAGCTCCTGGAGAGTTCTGTGAGATAGGACAGGAGTAGGCGTGCCTGTTTCACAGATGAGCTAGCAGAGGCCTGCTGAAGGTCACACAAGCTGACAGTGGATCAAAGTGGACCTAATCCTACTGAATTCTGACTCCTCGTCCACAGGAGGTCAGGGAGATGAGACGCTGACTGTGAGGCAGGAAGAAAGCATGTCCTGTCATTCTTCCCTTTATGGATCCTTCCCTTCTCTCCCCAGGGGGTACACTATAGCTGTCTGGAGCTGAGCCCTGGGGAGCCAGTGCAGGAGGGGGATCCTCGTTTCCGCAGCACCCTGACAGCCCACCCTGTGCGTGACCCTGTACACATGTACCAGCTGCACAAGGCTTTTGCTCGAGCTGAGCTGGAACGCACATACCAGGAGATCCAGGAGCTGCAGGTATGGTCTGGGCTGGGGTCAGGCAGGGTCTGAGAGGTCTCAGACTCCAGGGAGATAGAAAGTTAGCTCCCAAATCCCAGAGCAGACCTGCCTCCCAACCCCTATCTGTTTCCACCCTCCAGAACTACCCTCCTTTTAACTCTTAGGCTGCCTCCATCCGGGGAAGGCCTGAGAGGGCAGAGGTTGACAGGAGGCAAGGAGCCATCCTGTTTGGCACCTGCTGCCTGCCCAGTCCCCCGACTATGGGCTGGCCCTTGTGGCCTCTCCCTTTCTTATACTCATTCCTCCAACCCAGTGGGAGATCCAGAATACCAGCCGCCTAGCTGCCGATGGCGAGCGGGCAGCTGCCTGGCCCGTGGGCATTCCAGCCCCCTCTCGGCCTGCCTCCCGCTTTGAGGTCCTGCGCTGGGAATACTTCACGGAGCAGCATGCTTTCTCCTGCACTGATGGCTCGCCCCGCTGCCCGCTGCGTGGGGCTGACCGAGCTGACGTGGCCGACGTCCTTGGGGCAGCCCTGGAGGAGCTCAACCGCCGCTACCATCCTGCCCTGCGGCTCCAGAAGCAGCAGCTTGTTAATGGTTATCGCCGCTTTGATCCCGCCCGGGGCATGGAGTACACGCTGGACCTGCAGCTAGAGGCACTGACCCCCCAGGGTGGCCGCTTGCCCCTCACTCACCGGGTGCAGCTGCTCCGGCCACTGAGCCGTGTGGAGATCCTCCCTGTGCCCTATGTCACCGAGGCCTCTCGTCTCACTGTTCTGCTGCCTCTGACCGCAGCTGAGCGTGACCTGGCCCCTGGCTTCCTGGAGGCTTTTGCCACCGCAGCACTGGAGCCTGGTGATGCAGCAGCAGCCCTGACGCTGCTGCTGCTGTACGAGCCCCGCCAGGCCCAGCGGGCAGCCCACGCAGATGTCTTCGCACCTGTCAAAGCCCACGTAACAGAGCTGGAGCGGCGTTTCCCTGGGGCGCGGGTGCCCTGGCTCAGTGTGCAGACAGCAGCCCCTGCACCCCTGCGCCTCATGGACTTGCTGTCCAAGAAGCACCCGCTGGACACACTGTTCCTGCTGGCCGGGCCAGACACGGTGCTCACACCTGACTTTCTGAACCGCTGCCGCATGCATGCCATCTCTGGCTGGCAGGCCTTCTTTCCCATGCACTTCCAGGCCTTCCACCCGGCCGTGGCTCCACCGCAGGGCCCTGGACCACCGGAGCTGGGCCGTGACACAGGCCGCTTCGACCGCCAGGCGGCCAGCGAGGCCTGCTTCTATAACTCTGATTATGTGGCAGCCCGCGGGCGGCTAGCAGCAGCCACAGAGCAGGAGGAGGAGCTGCTGGAGAGCCTGGACGTGTATGAGCTGTTTCTGCGCTTCTCGGGCCTGCACGTGCTGCGGGCGGTGGAACCAGCCCTGCTACAGCGCTACCGGGCCCAGCCGTGCAGCGCGCGGCTCAGCGAGGACCTGTACCACCGCTGCCGCCAGAGCGCACTCGAGGGCCTCGGCTCCCGCACCCAGCTCGCCGTGCTGCTTTTCGAGCAGGAGCAGGGCAACAGCACCTGACCCCGCCAGTCCCTGGGCCCTGGCACAGCCACACCCACCCCGCTCCTACCCCCCAACCTGGAGCCCCTTGCCAGCCTCGCCGCATAGGGCTGTCCACTGGCCCCCTCTCTCTGGCTTAGTGGGTTCCCTGGGCTCAGGACAGGCCCTGGGGGAGGAGCCCTCCAAGCCACCCATTCCCGGCCCGACCAATCTCCCCACCCTCTTGACGCTGCTGATTTGGGCCTTGGCCTCCGTACTTACACAGTTCAGTCTACCTGACGCCAGTCCACCTCCTGGGTCAGCCCCAGGGGCCGGGCTGCAGATGAATTGTCGGGAAAGGGGGAGGTGAAAGAGAAGGGTGGGGGCGTCTCCCAGCTTCTCCCTTCTGGACCCCTGGCGAAGCTCCCTGCCTTGAATAAACTGGCTGAGTGTAGCCTAGTGATTGAGTTTCTGGAAGGTAGGTGGGGGGTGGGGGTGGGATAGGACCCTCGGCGGCACAAACGGTGTGCGCTCACCTACTAACATAAATGGTGGTGGTTCAAACCCGCTCGGGCACTTGGGAAGAAAGCCTGGCTCTGTGCTTCCTTAAAGGTCACAGCCGGGAAAACTGTGGAGCAGTTCTCTGTGGCAGATGTGCCAGGAGTCAGAATTGACTCGATGGTGACAGGTGTGGTTTGGGCTTTGGCCTGGGAGGGGGCGGGTGACGACAGAGGCTCCCTTGTCCCTGCTGGGCTTGGATTTCTTACCAGGGCATCATGTGGATGCTCAGCCCAGCCCTGCCCTAGCATGTGCTAGGTCACACACACACACAATTCTTTATGCCTCTTTATTCCCAGTTTTGTCAGCATTTTATAAAACCAGACAGGAGGGAGGGAGGCCCAGGAAGACTCTTTGACCACCCCACAAGCTCAGCCGGGGTCTCAGAGATCTCCTGCCCTTGGGGGGGGATGGAAGGGGGGTGCAGGGGGATCTGGGAGCTGGGCCAGGCCTGCTGGGCCACCCACTCCCCCTGCCAAGAGGGGAGCTGGCCCAGAGAGGGGCAGGAAATGGTGGCTCAGCAGTCCTGAGCCCGGGGGCTCACACTTCCTGCTGACACTCAGGTTGGGACCCTGACTGACTGAGTCACTCTCTGCAGCCCCTACCCAGCCTTCTAGGTCTGTACCCACCCCCACCCTACCCTCCCTAAATATATACAAATGTACAGAGGGTCCCACTCCTGCTGCATGGGCTCCTTCCTCCACTTCCCTTTCCTTTCCTCCCACCCTCTCCATGGGGGCCCAAGGCCTGATCTCCAGCCCTCCCTGGGGCACCAGCCTGGGGGAGGGAGGTGCAGACAAGGAGAATCTTTGTGCAAAGTAGCTGGGGCCAGGAGCAGGTGAGAGCAGGAACTGAGTCCCCACCCTCCCAGTGGGCGCCTCCCTTCCCCCTCGCAGCCTTGGACTGCCCCCAGGCCTTCCAGGTCCCAGGAGCAAGGGAAGATGTTGGGGGTCTGGGGAGGGATCCCAGATTCCTGGGTCCTTTCAGAATAGCACCATCCTAGCAAGCAAAGTCTTCAAAGAGGCCTCCGGGAGGGCCATGGGGATGGTGGTGATTGGGGAGCAGGCTGCTGGCTCCCCCACCCTCAGCGCGGCCTCCTCGGCTTGGGCAGGGACTCTGCAAGGCCAAGAGAAAACGGGACAGAGAGCTCAAGAGGCACTCCCCAGCCTCGCTCAGCCAGCCTGCCATGGCCCGGGAGAGCTGGGACGCCAGCAGGCTGGTTCTGATGTGGGGGTGGGAGGATTCCATCCTGGGGAGAATAAGGATATACTATAGCATAGTGCCTAAGGCACTTGACTGCTAACCCGAAGGCTGGCGGTTCAAACCCACCAGCCACTCCTCGGAAGGAAGGTTGGGCAATCCTACTTCCGTAGTGATACTGCCTCAGAAACCCAAGGAGGGGTCGCTATGAGTCGGGGCCAACTCGACGGCAAATAACAACATAACAACAACATCCCAGGGAGGGGGTGCAGGATGCAATCCCAGGAGTTCCTCCTCACCTGCTCCTTCAGCTCCTGCAGCCCCAAGGTGGAGATGCCCCCAGTGGAGGTCCTCAGGGGTGTCTTGGGACGACGCCACACCCGCTTTATTCGGTCCCAGGACACCTTGGGGTTCAGGGTGGGGGATGGCAAGGGGCTCGGGAAATTTTGTAGAGAAGGGAGGGCGTTCCCAGGCCCACCTTAGAGGACTTGCTGCCCCAGCAGATGCCCACCTCCCCCATCCTTCCATCCTTTCCTGACTCTTCAGTGCCTTGGCACAGGAGGGAAATGGGCCCAGGTCTTCCAGCCAGTCCGGGAACCCTGGCAAAGAACCTGAGCTTGACTTCCCAGCCAGACCAGCTCAGCCCAGGAAGCCTGTCCTTTTCCCACAGCCCTCCTCACTACCCAACCCCCCAGCTGTGTGACCCCCACCAGGCATCTCATCCTTGCCTCGTAGATGTAGTCAAGGATCTCCAGCAGTGTGAGGATGCTGGCCCCAATGAAGAGGCCCATCTGTCCCCCGAGGTCACCTGGGAGCAGGAAAGCAGGATCAGAGGGAGGAGGCTGGGCTGGCCCACCTCCAAGGCAGTCAGGGGCAGGGACAGATCTCACCCAGCAGGGCTGACAGCCCGTAGGCTGCTCGCTGCTCCATGGCCTCAGAGGTCAGGGCTTCGAAAAAGACATCTAGGACCAGGAAGTTCTCCCTGTGGAGACCGGAAGCAGGGTATGACGGGCATTCCAAGTCTGGCAGATCCTGAGACATTGCTGTGCCGGGAAGCTAGTGACCACCCCTCAGACTCCCAGAAGCTGTGAGAGGAGGCGGTCCTGGGTGCACATTCACATATACATGCACACATGTGCACACACACATGCACACGTACCGTATATAGGTTTCGTTGCGGTTGTACTTCCTTGCCAGGTACCGTGCTGAGCCTCTGTTGGGGATCTTGACCATGGAGATTTCTTTCCCGTAACGAGTCAGGTTGCAGGGGGTAGGGCAGAAACATGGGCCCTCGGAGCCCCCACCCAGGGAGTCTGCAACACAGAGGCACCAACGTAGTAGGGGGAGGGAAGGGTCCAGGCCACCTAGCTACAGAGGGGAGGGCTACTTGAGGGCCTTTACTGGCCAGCCCTGGTACTGCCTAGAGAGGCTGGCTGGGACCCTTCTTGGACCAGCTTTAGACTACCCTAGAAAGCAGGTGTAGGCAGACCCCCCCACCCCAGAACCCTCCGGTGGGTTTATTCTGCCCTTCCAGCCCCCTGGGACAGGGAGGCCCTCATGGCTGAGAGAGGTCAGAGCCCATCCACCAGAGCCAACCCATGAGACCTCAGACAAACAAGGAGGCTTGAACAGGAAGATTGGGTGGATGCATAGAAGAATGGACGGGTGGATGGCTAGATGGTTGGATGTGTGGGTGGGTGGGTGGGTGGATGGATGGATGGCAGATCAGGCGAGGTCTGTGGACGGAGGGGTTTGCCTTACCCACATGGAGAGCCAGCACTGCATTTTTCTTGAGGCCAAGAGATTGCATTTTCCCAGCGAGAGCAAGTTCATTTGCAGAACCAAGATGAGAAGCCAAGCCCTTCACTACCTGGCCTGGGTTGCTGCCCCACCCCCTGCTGCCTCCACTTACCCAAGTGTCCGCACCTGCAGAGACCCAGGTCCTCAGACCCCCTGAGCTATGATATTGGCTCTCCCCCCAGGAAGAACCTTCCATGGGAGATTGTGAGGAGAGGAGCCAAGCTGGTGAGGAGAAGGTGGACACAGAGAGAAAGAGGTGGCTGATGGACAGGGAGGGGTGGGGGCAGGCTGCACGGACCCAGTGTATGGTCAGCACACTCAATGTAGATATTGGGCGGGCAGATGGTCTCATTGCCTGAAAGGAGACAAGATGATTCCTGGAGTCTATGGTCCCTTCCCCCCTCTCCAGCCACACACCCATATGTGAAAGCGCATACACAAATGCCCAAATAAACTTATACACATTCATGTGTGTAAGCAGAACATACACATGCATCATGCAACACGTGCCCACTTGCATGCACATGCATACGTGCACACATTTGTAGATGCATGTCCAAGCACATGCACGTGACCTCAACATACACAAACATGTAAGTGCACAGTGTACATGTGCAGAAATGTGTATTAGCGTGCACACAAACACATGCACGTGCTCATTCCTATATGCATATGTGAAACATGCATAGAATTCCAAACACGTCAGCATGCACACATATGAATACACACAAATACATGTGCTTGTACACATGCACCTGTGTGAACACATGAGCAGTGCTCTCCCCAAGGTTCTTTGTCTGGCCGGCGCCCAGATAGCTGGCTGGGAAAGGGTGCCCACCTGGCATGTGCACCATCCGACAGTGACAGCGTTGCAACACGGCCTCCTTTTCACAGCGCAGGCGGCAGGCAGACACACTGTAGGCCGAATAGCCCTGAAGCTCGGGCTCCCAGAGCTCACTCTCAGCCCGGCAGTTGCCCCAGGGCTGGGGCAGATAGGTCAGCTGCAGAGGCAGGGCAGGATGGGGTCATGCCCAGGCGTCTCCCGGCCCTCCAGTACCCACAGCCTCAGCAGAGTCAGTGGGTGATCTGGTGGGCTGTGGGCTGTGGGCTTCCAGAGGTCAGGTCTGGTCGCACCCAGCCCAGGGCAAAGTGGGAGCTGCCTACCCGCTGTTCCTGGCAGGACACAAAGGTCTGGAAGCCTGGGGACACGCCGAAGCCCAGCTGGTGGATGTAGGGTGGCTCCTCCTGGCTGTGAATCTGCACCCGGATGCCAGCCTCAAATGAGGTCTCATCTGCACAAGGGAGAGGTGGATCCGGGAAAACCCACCCCAGGCAGAGGGGCTGAGCCTGAGCCCCCAGGTCCTCCCCGTCCCTTGCCCGCCTGCATACTCGTCTCCCTCCATATAGGCAGGTACTCCTCCTGCTGAATGTCCAGCATGATCTCCAGGCCACTGCCCATGCCCCCTGCCCGGCTAGGCAGTGGGCTCTGTGGATCCGCATTGAAGGTGTAACACTTCCCATAGCGAGTATAGACCTGAGGGTAAGAGGAAGAGATTGAAGGAGGGCCTAAAGACACCTTGGGGTTCCATGCCCCCCAGGGGCTCCCATAGGCCTCCACCAGACACATCTAGATACCCCTGTCCCAACCCATATCCCAAGTCTTCTCGAAGCACCATCTTTTCTAATGACATCCTCCTTTGTATGGGTGCGTATGTGTGTGTGTGTGCGTGCACATGAGCCATGTGCCATTGAGTTGATTCTGACTCTTAGTGACCCTACAGGGCAGAGCAGAACATCCCATAGGCTTCCCACGGCTGTAATCATATGGAAGCAGACTGTCACATCTTTCTCCTGTGGAGGCATTGGTAGATTTGAACTGCTGAACTTTCAGTTAGTAGCTGAGTGCTTAAGGACTCCTTCATCCTCCCTTAGATGATTAAAAGGCATCTCCAATTTACATCAATAACAGAACTTTTGATATCCACCCAAATTCTGTCCTCATCAGTCTCCTCTGAGTAAAGTGTCCCACTCTCTACCTGGTTTCTCAAGCTAGAATCCCTACAATTTTCCTCTTCCTCACCCCCACATCCACTACAACAGCTTTCTGCGGCAATTCTACTCCAGAAACATATTTCAAATCCATCCACCTTCTCTCCATCTCCAGGGCCCCTATTCATCATCATCTCCCGCCTGGACCCACAGTGGCCTGCTCACTGGCCTCCTTTTTCCCATTCTCACTCCTTCCCCCAGCCCCTTCTTCTTTTAAAGTGCTCCCACCATCACCACAGCCAGGTACCGTTGAGTCGATCCTGACTCATGGTGACCCCATGTGTGTGAGAATAGAACTGTGCTCTATAGGGTTTTCAAAGCGTGGACCTTTGGGAAGCAGATCATCGGGCCTCTCTCCTGAGACCGTCTGGGTAGACTCGAACCTCCAACCTTCCCGTTGGTAGCTGAGTGTTAATCATTCTCACCACCCAGGAGCTTCCCTTAAATTAGTGCTTAGTGTCATTCCAGTCATTCACCTGCTTAAAACCTAACAACAGCTTCCCATTTCCTTCAGAGTAAAGGAAATCTCCACAAGAAGTGACCCTCACCTCCCTCTCCTGCTTCACGGGGAGCCACTCAGCCCCAGATCTCTGTGACAAATTCAAACATAGGGGCTGCTCTCCTTCCTTCCTCAGGGCCTTTGTTCATGCTGTTCCCTCTCCTGGAACGTTCCCACCACCACCCCGGCTGTGGCTCAGGGCATGGCTCTCAGTTTAAGTGTCATTTCTTCAGGCACACATGTGCATGGGGTCGCCCTCCACTCTTCCTCCCGTTGTTGGTTTGCTCAAAGTACTTCTCTTGCGTACCTGAGATTATCTGTCCATCTTCCTCCACTCCCTGGAGTATGTGCTGTCCAGGTACAATGAACCTGACTGTGCATTCTAGCACCTTGCTCAGTCCCTTATTAAAGGGATGCTTCATATGGAGTTCCTGGGTGGTATAAAAGAAGCTCTAACGGTGCAGTGCCTAAGGCATTTGACTGCTAACCAGAAGGTTTGTGGTTCAAATCTTCCAGCTGCTCTGAAGAAGGAAGATGGGGCAATCTACTTCCGTAAAGATTTACTGCCTT
This sequence comes from Orycteropus afer afer, assembly GCF_000298275.1. Classification (NCBI taxonomy): domain Eukaryota; kingdom Metazoa; phylum Chordata; class Mammalia; order Tubulidentata; family Orycteropodidae; genus Orycteropus; species Orycteropus afer. The sequence continues at coordinate 10,421,091 of NW_006921589.1, forward strand.
AGAAACCCAATGGGGGTTGCTATGCATCAGAATTAACTACATGCCACTGTTTTGGTTTTATTTTTGTCTTTTTGCTGGGGTGTAAACAGTTAACACACTGGGCTCCTAACTGAAAGGCTGGAGGTTCAAATTCACCACGCAGAGACGTGTCAGAAGAAAGGCCTGGTGATCTACTTCCAAGAAATCAGTTCTTGAAACTCCTGTGTAGGAACATCTAGGATGCAATTAATGAGAACATTGACACATTGCAGAAAAGACAACTGATGTCACTGGACAAGATGTGTAGAAATTGTCAAATGGCAACCTAATTTGCTGTGTGAACTTTCACCAAAAACACAGTAAAATACTATTTTTAAAAAGTTTGTTGATAGATTCATGTTACCTAGATATTGATTCTGTTGTGATGTAAGTTGGTAATGGTCAGTAAACACAGGAAGTGGAAAAATCTGAAACAAGAAAACCCGGTGGAGCAGTTCTTTCTACTCTTAACATAACAACAACAACAAAAAAAACCTCACTGCCGTCGAGTCGGATCCGACTCATAGCGATCCCTCCTTTCCGAGGCGGTATCACTACGGAAGTAGATTGCCCAACCTTCCTTCCGAGGAGTGGGTTTGAATCACCGGCCTTCTGGTTAGAGTCAGAATTAACTCCACAGCAACTAGTTTGGGTTTTGAGAGGCTACTGCGGAGAGTTTTCCCCCATGGACAGCAGATGGCGCTAGCGCCCCAGAGATGGAGCTGAGGCTCCCAAAGCGAGGGTTGGGAGCAGCTGGGGTGGGAGGAGGTTGAGGCAGAGGCAAAGGCTAGTTCCCTAGGCAGCCTCGCCTCCCACAGAGACAAGCCCCTGGGTCAAACCCATCACAGGCAACACCTTCCCTGCGGGCCGGGGGTCGGTGCACTCAATCACTCTTTGCCCCCTGTCCATGGGAACATTTTCACCGTGGTGAAAGGTGGAAGAAGTGGCATCAGGCAGCGTTGAAGGGAAAAGACATCCTGACTGTCTAGGTTCAGAGGGAGAGTGGAAGAGAGAGAGGCTGAGCTGAGGCCAGTGGGGTGAGGAGTTCTTGTCCGGTAGGGCTAAGTCCCCCACCTCCGCAGGGTTAGCAACCCTGATCCCGCCCACTCCTACAGCTCTCTGTCACCCAAGCACAGGTGCTCAGACTCCTCAAACAAAGTCACGTGTATAGCAAGCCCCTTGGGCTTTACAAAATGTGACCACATCTACTGCCACCCCGTGTTTTTTTTACTCAACATCTCTGTTATCAGGTAGCTTTGATGATTATCCAGGTGAGGAAATCAAAGTTCAGAGTGGTGAAGTGACTTGCCCAAGGTCACATAGTAAAGGAGGAGATTTAGAAGTCATCTAGAAGCAAGGCTGGTCCTGTTCCCACAACCCATTGCTGGCATTCTCCTCACCAGCCTGCTTCACCCCCAGCCCGGCTCCTGCCTCAGCCAGCCAGCTCCCCTAGTGTGGCTCCCACGCTTCCCTGCCTTTTATTTGTATGTGTCTTTTTTTTTCCCCCCTTTCAATTTTTAATTGTGATTTGGGTGGAAATTTACAAAGCAGATTCTTTTTATTCACAACAGTTCATGCACATTTGGTTTCATACCGATTTCAATCCCCAACCATAAAAGCTCTCTTCCCCCTCCTCCTGCTGACTACCCCTCCCCAGGCCCTTCTCATCTGCACATTCCTGTCTGTGCAGCTCTCCCCCTGTGCAAATGCTGCCTTTCTAAATGCTGTCTGGTGGTTGACTGATCTAGGGGGTGCATCTCCCTAGAGTAGGTGGATGCATCTCTCTGGGGTAGATGTTCTGCTTGTAGGTCTTTCTACTGTTGGGCTGAGAGAGAATCCACAGAAGTGAGTCCAGTTTCAGGCCCAAAGGATAACCTGGGGCCATAGTCTTGAGGGTTCCACCTGTCTCTATCCAACCAGTAATTTTGGTCGTTTTTCGTGCTTTGGAATTTTGTTCCACATTTTTCCTCCCACTCTACTCAGGATCTCCAATTTTGATCCTTTTCCATTTGGCTGGCATTGGTGGCTGGGCACCATCTAGTTCTTCTGGTTCCCTACCTTTTCTCCAGTTCCTCCTTTTGTTCCACTCCACTCCTCTGCACCTTCCTCACCCTTTCGTCTGCTGCCTCTCAATTCCTTACCTGTCTGTCCCCTCCTCCACCCTGCACCCTCACCAGCTTCTGGGTCCCTGTCCCTGCCCCAGCCTTCTTGCCTGCACCAGGAGTGGGCATCACCATGCCCCAGGCACATGCTAAATGCTCAACAGCTCATCAGACAGAATCCTCACAACCACTCTAGGGGGTGGCCTTTATTTATCTCCCCATTCTACAGATGAGGAAGCAGGGGCTCAGAGCGTTAGGCTGATCTGCCAAGGCCTGTAAGACTGTGCTTCTCAAACTTTGATGTGCATATGACTCATCCAGGGTCATGTTAAAATACAGACTCTGACTCAGCAGAGGTGTACTGGAGGCAGGCAAAGCAGTCCTACAATTCTAACAACCTGCTGGTCCGCGGACCCCACTTTGAGTGGAAAGGCCCTTGATGAAAGGGCAGGAGTCCAGGGAGACAGCCCGGCCCTAGGCCTGTGCTCTTATGACATGTCACTGGGAGAGAGGGGCACCCTGAGGTGGGCGGGGTACAGGACTCCTAGGTCCTTATACATGTGGGAAAGGCAGGTGTGGGGGAGTATATAAATATTTACCAAAAATCTCAAAGTGCCTACCCTCTTCCTTTGCCAGGCCAAGAAAATGCTGGAAGAAGAATCAGCTCTGGTGGATGCGGCCATTTTGAGCATACTCCCAGTTGAATGGCTAACTAAGGTGTGAGCTCATGGGGGACCTGGCCTATGGGCTGCTTTTTTGTATCCCGTTAGTGTTCAGCACCACTTCAACAGGTCCCTGACCACAGGACTGGCCTCACTATAGCTTAGCCTCAGCCACCAGACCAGGAACTGCCTGAGGTATTCCCAGAGTCCAACACTGTGTGCAGAAGGCGGTGAGAAGTGAGGGGATGGAGCACTGAAAAAACACTATCAAGCACCCCACTTTGTACCAGGCCCTGTGCAAGGTACAGTTTGGTCCTCTCTCTTTTGAGCCTCCCAAGAAAAAAACGTGAACTAAGTATTATTGCCTGCATTGCATTTCAAGATGAGGTAACTGAAGCTCAGAGGGGGAAAGTGACTGGCCTGAGGCCACACAGCAAAGAAATGACTGCTGAGGTTCAAATAGGACTGGCCCAATGCCAAAGATCATTGTCTACAGTTGGTGCTTATAAAATATTTGGGGCGTTGGTCAGTGAATAATGACTCTGATAGGCCCTGGGTGGAGCTAGGAGAGCCTCCCCACCTCCTACTTCCAACAGACACACAGAGAAATACACTGCATGAAACTGAGGCTAGCCCCCTGAGTCCAGAGCCAAAGGGGAAATACCTGGCTTTGGGGAGGGGATACCTATCACCCCACCCTTGAGGTGGTTGTGGAAAGTGGAGGTGATAAGCAGCAGTGGGTAGAAGTAGCCTAGGTCTGAGGGTCACTCAGCAGGGAGTGGACAGGCCAGCCTGGTGGGGCTGGCCACTTGCACAGTCTGGGTCAGGCCAGCCTGCTGGGCAGAGCACAGCGTTGCCGCGGAGACAGTCCCTGGGCCAGGCAGGCAGTGGTGAGTAGAGCCGCCAGCTCCTAAGTGGCAGAACTCTGGTGGCAGCACAGCCCACAGACTCTTCCATGGAGACGGCACGGCTGCTGTCCACTGCTCCCTCCCCATGGACTGGCCCAGAGGGGGTGTGGGCATGAGTTGAGAGTCGAGGGCCCAGCCACAGAAAGTGGCAGGTTCCAGGCCAGTGTGCTCTTGGGCCAAGGGGCTAACACCAGATCACCCGCCACAGGCCCTCAGTCTCTCGGCTTGGCCTCACTGAACCTCAGCCCCACCTCCTCTCTCTTCTTGCCCTCCCTGGTCCTGGCCCTTAGCCCCCAGGTCCACCCTCCTGACTCTAGCCTGAGCATGTGGCCTCCCAGCACCCTCTGGATCCAGGCTGGACAGCTTCTAGACAGAATTCTGTGGACAGAGAATAGGCCTACAACGCCTTCCTCCAGCTGTCCCCACCAGCCCTCTCTGACCACTTTCAAGTGCTGCTGGCCTGGACCCCACCTGGGTGTGTCTTCCCCCAGCCTCTGCAGCCTGATCTCAGCCTCTCTCAAGTCTCTCTCTGTCCCCCTGGCCTATCTGTCCTCTGACATCTGATTATCTATCTGGCCGTGGATCCTTTGTCCATCCCCCTGGCCGCTGTCTTTCTCTGCCACTGGCCTGGCTGCCCCTGGCCTCTCAGGCTCTCTGCCCCCTGCATCTCTATCTCTTCAGTCTCTTGTCCCTTGTCTCCCTATCCTCCGGAGGCAGAGCCCTTCCCAGAGGCCTTCCTTTCCCGCTCCCCCTCCTCCAGGCTGCAGGGCCGGAGAGAGATCCGCCCAGAGCATGTCTCCTCTCAGTCCCCTGGGCTCCATCTATCCACAGCTCCCATTTCTCTGGCTGCTTTGCTGGCTTTCTTCCCACCCTCCCACCCCATTCTCCCAGCAGTCCTGGAGCTCAGGGTTAACAGGCAATTAGCAGGGCAGGGCTCAAGTGGTGGGGGGAAAAGGGCCCCAGGCCGCAGGGAGATAAGAAGCAGCCTGGAGCAGCCAAGGCTGGGCTAATCCCTGAGCTAATCTTCGACCTGGGCTTTATCTCTGCCGCCTTCTGAACATCCTGTTTCTGCCAAGGCTCTGGAACCCCTCCACACACCCTACTTTTCCATGGCAGACCCACCCCCCTAAACATCTACATAGCCGTCTGCCACCCATTTCACTTAAAACCAAAAAACTAAACTCACTGCCATCAAGTAGATTTCAAGGACCCCCACTGGGTTTCTGAGGCTGTAAATCTTTATGGAAGTAGATTGCCCCATCTTCCTTCCAAGGAGCTGCTGGTGGTTTTGAACCACTGACCTTCTGGTTAACAGCCAAATGTCTTATCCGCTATACCCCCCGGAGCTCTTTCCATTTCACTTAGGGCCCCTGCAATGAACCCGTATTCCTGCAGTGCTTAAGGTCCAGGGTGGGCCAGTGGAAGGGGATGCACCTCCATCCGCCCTGGATTGTGACTAGCACCCCTAGGGTCAGACAGGTCCCCTAGGATTTACTCAGATGTAGCATGGAGTCCAGGTTCAAAAGCTGCTCCTGCCCCTCCAAGGGTCCATGAAGGAACATCACACTAACGCAAAATGCCTGGGGTGTTTGCATTAGGCAGAGCTTCAGGGTCACTCAGTCCCACCGCCCGTTGTGCAAAGGCCAAAACCGAAGCCTAGAGTTGGCCCCGTAAGTAGCCAAAGCCACACCAAAATGGTGGTGTGATGGTTAAGTCCTCTGTTGCTAGCTGAACAGTTGGCAGTTGGAATCTACCAACTGCTTCACTGGAGAAAAGATTTAGCAATCTGCTCCTGTAGAGATCACAGCCTAAGTAACCCTGTGGGGTAGTTCTACTCTGTCATATAGACTCCTTATGAGTTGGAATCAACTTGACAGCACACAATAGCAACATTTATTTAGTGCCTAGTCTGTGCCAGGGAGCTCTGGTAGCATAGTGCCTAAGGCATTGGACTGCTAACTAGAAGGCTGGCGGTTCAAACCCACCAGCCACTCCTTGGAAGAAAGGTTGGGCAATCTACTTCTGCAGTGATACCTCCTCGGAAACCCAAGGAGGGGTCACTATGAGTCTCATTGACTCGATGGCAGTGAGTTTGGTTCGTTTATAGAGTCTCTCTGAGTCAGAATCGATTTGATGGTGGTGGGTTTTGTTTTGTTTTGTTTGGGTCTGTGCCAGGCACAGTCCTAAGCACTTTATATAGATTGACTCATTTATCCTTACAAAAATGCTATTCTGTAGGGACACTGGAATCTGTTCTCATAGATATTGTGCAGCACACACCTGGTACAGAATCTACAAATAGTATGTGTTCAAGAAATGATGGACGTTCCAACAACACCCACTGGTCTTTATGGCTGTGCATGTGTCAGGCACTGTGCTTGGTGCTGGGGATGCATCAGAGAACAAAGCAGACTGTGGTCTCTGCCCTCAAGGCGTGTGCTGTCTGGCTGCCAAGGCATTCATTCATTCAAAAGCGCTTTTTGAGCACCAACACCCTGTGCCAGGCATGTTCTAAGTGCTGGGCGTACAGCCGGGAACAAAATACACAAAACTAACAAAGAGATGGATGGTTACCAGTTGCGATCTGTGCTGAGATAAAGCGAATGGGTCGAGGAAAGCCAACCTGAGCAAGTGGACTCGTCCACCCCGAGGGGCGGCAGCTCAGGTCAGATTCGGCAGGGAGGGGCGCGGGAGGGGGCGCGCAGCAGGCCAGCCTTCTACCCTCGCATACAGCTCCCCCACCTTGTACCACGTGGTCAACGCAGCCCTCCAGCCCCCACCCCATAGGCACCCACTGCCTTTCAAGGGGGGTGGAAATGCTTGTGGGCCTCAGAGGAAATGGTGGCAGAGTTTGTTCAAATGTAAATGTGTGAGCTGGCGGCCGAGGGGCGGGCGGGAGTGTGTCAAAGAAGTAGGAGTTGGGTCAGGACCCAGTGACTCCGCCGAGCCCTGCGCTCGGAGCCGGGGAGGGCTGCAGCGTCCTAGAAGAAGATGGCTCCACGCTGGTTCCCACTCAGCGTCTCCAAAGGCGACGAGAAGCCCGCAGGGCGCCCGCACCAGACCCAGGTAAACAGCCAAACCCGTCCTAGGCTGCGACCGCTTAAGCCTCAAACCCTACAAAGTCTATTTTCCAGGCAGGAATATTTTAAGTTTGTAACAAAGTCCTTCCCTGACATTCCCGCCCCTCGAAGCAAAGTTCTCGTCGAAGAGTTTTGTTTACACAATGGAGCGCACCCCCGCGGCCGGGCGGGAGTGCAGGGGACTGGCGGGCGATGGTGGTGGCGATGATGGCCGGTGAGTGGGAGCCCCCCGAGAGCCCGGCCCCGGCCCCCCGCGCACCCCCTGGCAGCCCAGCCTGGCTCGCCTGCACCCCAGGGCGGCACCTACAGCTCGCTCCCCGCCGCCCGCTCCCTCCCGCGGGGCAGGCATCCATCAAGGCGCCGCGCGCCCTCCCTCCGTCTCGGCGGGCTCCTCCGCTCTCCTCCCTGGGTTTGCCTCATTTGCATTCCCCCGGCTCCCAGCTCCTCGACAAAGTGACCTCCGCACAGAGCAGCGCCAGAGGCTTCCACCGCGGAGGGGGACACCGCCGCCCGCCGCGGTCGGGGAGGGGCGCGAAGCGAGAGCCTGGACGCCGGGCGGGGTCCCCAGGGGATGGCTGCCGAGCCAGGGTGGCTGATGGGCCTGAGGAACAGCCGGAAGGGCTTGGGTGCGGAGGGGCGCGGAGGGACTCAGGGTGGGACTTGAACCCGCGCCCTCAGCTCCCGGGAAGGCGGGAGTGAGACGTGGAGGTCAGCGCCAGGCCTGCGCAACCGTGCCCCGGGAACAGAACCCCTGATTGGAGCCTGGAGCTCCCCCACTTCCCGTTTTCCTCCGCCGTGCGCCCACTGGGGAGGGGACCAGTCTCCGGGACAGTTGCCCAGGGGTACCCACCGCCCCCTTAGGGGCCTGCCCAGCGCGGGCGCCCGCTCCCCTGGCCCGCCGAGCGCCTCCCCTCCCCCCATTTGGTATTTACACCTTTCACACATTTGTAAGCTATTATCCTGTCCACGCTTAGTCACCGCTGAGCCAAGCGCCACGGATTTAGCTCCTTTAATCTTTCCTCCTAAATCAATCCTCCATTTCCCCTTAATCATCCCGTGGCTCCTCTCTGAACTCTCGCTGCCGCCTCCGCTGCTGCAGCCGCTGCCCATCTCTCTGGAACTGCCCCCCTCCAGCCCAAATGGGTATCCCAAGGGCATGAGGGAAATGGGGGGGGTGACTTTCCAGCGCTTCCAGCACCCCCCACTTCCACTCAGGGCCTGGGCGCCCAGGCAAGAGGTGCAGACCCTGGCTCCGCCTTTCTGGAAAACACACACGAATTCTGAACCCTCCTGTCTCCACCCCCAGGGTCTGTCTTCCTGCTGCCTTCCCACCCCCACCCACTGGGGCTGGGCCCCCTGGCTCCAGTACCCTAAGCATCCACACAAAAACACAGTGATTTGCCAAAAACACAGTCAGGTCACCTCCTCTTAGCCTTCCAGTCGGCTGTTCCTGCTGTCCCCACCCCCTCTGTCCAGCTGCTTGAAGGAGGTGGGATTGCGACAGCCAGCGGCTGGGAGGGCAGGGAAGCACTGATAACTCACAGCCCAGGCTGCCATCTCACCCCTGGCGGGAGTTGCTGTCGGTCCTGCCTGGACCGCCCTCAGGCTCCCCTCACTCAGCTTACTCGCCCACCCTCCATCCCTGCCCAGCAGGACCCCACTGACTCAAGGGCCTGTGCCCAATTAGCCTGAGAATGAGCATTCGGAGGGCTCCCTGGGATGCCCCTCCCCCCTGCCTGCGCCCTGCCAGATCCCTTCTGCCCCCAGCCAGACCCTGGCCCAGAGAGGAGACAGGTCCTTCCCAGGAAGCAGAAGGGCAGGGGCAGGGGTCCAAAGAAGGAGAGCGCGCAGAGGAGAAAGAAAGAGGCTGGGAGCGGGGGCGTGGGGGCCGTTTCTTCAAACCCTAATCAGCATCTTCCGGCAGCGCTTCCAGAAGCTGAGCTGATAATGAGCCCAGCTCGGGGCTGATTCTTGATTAATGAAGAGGCCACAGGGCTGCTGAGTGAGCCCGGGGGTGCCCGTCCCTCACGGCTCTCCCCACTGCCCTTGTCGACTGGCCTTCTGTGATGGTAGCAGCGCTGGCCTTCCCTACTGGGCCACGCGGGTAGATCCCCCTCCACCAACTCCACTGCAGAGTTGGAAGCAGCCAGGCTGACAGTGCCCCCTTGAGGAGGGCCTGAGGGGCATCAGCCAGTGGCAAGCAGGCAGCGGGGAGAGTGTAAACACAGAACTCCAGTCTGGTCTTTTGAGTTGTAGGCAGTCCTCAGAGTATTTTTTAAAATGAGAGAAAGTGTTGTTGGTTTTTTTTTTTTGTTGTTGTTTTAATAAGCAAGGTTTGGGGTTTTTCTTGACCAATTGGAAGGCCTGCCAACATTGGGCATCCCTCACTACAGGGCAACAGTTAGCTGGGAAGTTCCTAAGTCATTTGACTGCTAACCAGAAGGCTGGTGGTTCAAACCCACCAGCCATTCCCCGGCAGGAAGGTTGGGCAATCTACTTCTGTCGTGATACCACCTCGCAAAGCCAAGGAGGGGTCACTGTGAGTCGGATCTGACTGGACAGCAGGGAGTTTGGTTTTTTTGGTTAAGAAGCAGCCGCTCCTTTAAGGACGAGTGATCTCCAGTTCTCCACAGACCACAACCTTCCCTATTACGCCCTCACTGACTTGACCTTCCCTACTGCTGAAGGCAGAAACAACCCTGAACTAAATGTTCTCAAGGTTTATGTCTCAGGAGAAGATGGGGACCAGAGGGGACAGAGGGCTAGTGGGGGTCAGAGTTAGGCTTATCTGGCAGGTAAGAGGCCTGGACCAATCTCAGGGGGGACCCCCTCCTTCCCGGCGCCAAAGAGGGGTAGCCCTCAGACCCTCTGACCCAATGGCAAAGGTATAGATAGAGTTGGGATGGAGTGTGAGTAACCCCTCCCATGACCAAGGAGGGGCCAAGACTATCAATCCTGGCGTGGGAGGAGAAGCTACCAAGGGGAAAGTGGGACGGAGGGAAGGGGGTTGGTTGCTGAGTAGCCCTGCGTTAAGGGTGAGGGTGAGGCAGAGAGTGAAAGCAGGGCTGTGTGCTGCTCCCCTTCTTCCGAGCTGGATGGAGGCTGGGGTGGGGGTGAGTAAGGAGGGAGGAGGGCAGGGAGGGGAACTGCCCAGCTGGAAGAGGCCTTGTCTAATTGTGCCTGATTAGTAGAGAACAGGGCGAGTGATTAACAGGCAAGGCAGTCACCGGGCAGTCACCTGGCGGTAGGGAAGCAGGGCCGCGTGGGGGATGGAAGCACCAGAGCTGAGGGCCATGAAGACAGTAGGCTGCCCGCATTCCCTGGTCCTCTGCCCCACCAGGGGCTTCTGGGGTCCCTGAGGGCCTGACGGAGAGGGGCTGGGTCCTGCCCCCTCCTCCTTAGGGATTCTCTGCCTCCTCAGTGCCTCAGTTTTCCAGGCAGTGAGATGAAAAAGACCAAGGTCATGGCCTGCACCTGGGAAGGAGAGTGTCTGCTCACATGGTGTTTTCTGACACCCCAGCCTCTTTTCCCAGACGTAAGACCTTCCTACCTCCAGACCAACCAGGACCTCACCCAGAGAATAGAATGGCCAGAGTTCCAGTCCCAGCCTGTGGCCATCACCTTATGCCCTTTGGTTCTATTTGTAACTTCTAGGCCTTCCTGACCCAGGCAGTCTGAACCTCACTCCCAGAACCACCTAGAACTACAGTGTCCAATACAGCAGCTACTAGCCACATGTCACTATTTAAACAGAAAGCTCAGATTCTCAGGCACACAAACCACATTTCAAGCCCTCAATGGCCACGTGTGGCTGGTGACGACTGCCCTGGCCAGCACAAAATCAAAAAACCAAACTCACTGCCATCGAGTCGGTTCCAACTCATAGCGACCCCTCCTTGGGTTTCCAAGGCAGTATCTCTACAGAAGTAGATTGCCCAATCTTCCTTCCGAGGAGTGGCTGGTGGGTTTGAACCGCCAGTCTTCTGGTTAGCAGTCAAATGCCTTAGGCACTGTGCCACCAGAACTCCTGGCACAGTATGGGGCATTTCTACCATCACCAAATGTTCAGTCAGACAGCACCGAGCTGGAGAGTGTGTGCACACACCTTCACGTATGCACACATGCATGGATATTTGGGAGGGCTGGACAGCATGGGAATGCTGGGATAGGGTAGAAGAGGTGGCTGTGGAGACTAGGTGATGGAGAGTAGCTGATGCCAACGCATGGGCCAGAAAGCAGTAGGTGGTGCTGGGAACCATCAGGCTAACAATAGCCAGAATGGGAGCAGTCAGTCGTGCTTATAGCAGCCGCTGCTTACAGAGTGTGTTACAGCAGCCGATGCTTACAGAGTGTGTACTACAGAGTGTGTTACAGCAGCTGATGCTTACAGAGTGTGTACTACGTGCCTGGCAGTGTGCTGAGCCCTTACAGCCCTCCTCTCTTTAATTTTCACAGCAACCCTAATTGGTTAGGTTCTTGGGTTCTGGGTGGAAGTCTCAGCTGCTATGCAGGAGATCCAGGTTCAGTTCCCGGCCAGTGTATCTCAAGCTCAGCCACACCCATCTGTCGGTGGAGGTTTGCTGGCACTGAAAAGATTTCAGTGGAGCTTCGAGAGTAAGAAAGACTAGGAAGAAAGGGCTGGTGACTTACATCCCCCAAGTTAGCCACTGAAAACCCGATCTCATTATGCGTGGGGCCGCCATGATTCAGGGGCCAACTCAACAGCAGCTGACAACACATATCCTATTGAATGGATGCAGAAACTGACGTTCATGGAAGCCTTTTGGCTTCTTAAGACGACATAGCTTTTAAAGGATAAAGCCAAGGTTAAAAATCCAGACAGTCTGGCTCCAAAGCCCACACTGGACCACTCCACTGTATAAATTCCAGCTGAGAGGAGGCACTCTATTTTAGGACAATCCTTGCATTTCACAGCTGAAGAAACTAAAAAACAAAAAAACCCAAACTCACTGCCATTGAGTCAATTCCAACTCATAGCGACCTCCACTGGGTTTCTGAGGCTGTAAATCTTTGCTGAAGTAGACTGCCCCATCTTCCTTCTAGGGAGTGGCTGGTGGGTTTGAACTGCTGACCTTCTGGTTAGCTATCCATTACACCACCAGAGCTCCTTGAAGAAACTAAGCCCAGGGAGAAAGAGAAATTTTTGCCTTCTAGTAAGTGGTTAGGCTGACAGCAAGCTTCAAGGTGGGGAAAGACTAGATGGGGCTTGGAGCATTGGGGTGGGGGGTACAGATGGAGGCGGGATGGGGAGGGAGAGCCATTGATAGGGTAAGAAAGTAGTGGGTATGGGTGAGAGTGGGCTAGGTGAAGAGGGAAAAGAGAAGAGGAGAAGAGGTGAGGAAGAGCTGGGGTGAGCTGGGTGGAAGGGAGCATGGGTGGAGAGAAAGCAACCCCCCCACCCAGGAGCCCTCATCCCTTAAGGCCTTCTTCAGCCCGAAGTGAGTGGCCTCTCTCTCTGAACTCAGGCTCTTAGTATCCATGCACCTTGTCTGGCAATTAACTGTGGTACCTTATGACATGGCACGCATGGCTGGTTAACTCTTGCATGGTTGGTTAAGCTTCCGAGTGTCCTCACTCCACTATGAGACTGTATGCTGCTTGAGGACAGGAACGGGGGACCAGGGCTTGCCCTTCTTTGTTCTGTCCCACAGCACCTAGTAGGGAGCCTGGCACATAGTAGGCTCTCCCAAGCATCTTGTGGATTGATTGATTGACTGTCTGATGGGGAGTAATGAGGGGATATTAGGGAGCGTGATTGCAGTGGTAGCAGAAGCAAGAGCAGCAGCTTAGGGGACTGGGGGAGGGCATATCACTCGGAGTAAAAATAGGCTGGAAAATGTGACATTTATTAACTTGGATTCCGGAGGAAAGGTCACAGCAGAGTGGGGAGTGGGGAGGAGGAAACAGGAAAGCAACAGAAAACACATACCAGCCCCTTACCCAAATGTCGCTGTCACTGCCTAGCCCAACACTCGTGTTCTGGCAGATTGCTTGCTAACCAGTTCATGCACCCCTCTCCCCACCAGAGATCCCGGCTCTCCATCACAGAGTCTATCATGGGCTCGTGTCCTCATCAGACCCCAGACCTCCATCTCCACAATTCTTCTCCAGTCTCACCCCCTTCAGACAGACACCCCATCTTCCCCATCCCTGGGCCTTCCTCTTAGCCCATCGATTCCAACAGTTACTGAGTTTGCAGCAGACTCAGCCTTATACCTTAGGTTCAAGGGAGCACGACACTTGGCAGATGGGAAAAGGGACATGGGCAAAGGGTTGGGAGCAAGGCTGGGCTAAGGGCAGGTAGGAGAACGGGATCCCCAGCGGAGAATTCCTATCCCCATGCTTTCTTTATCCCTCCTCCCAACTCATCCTGTATAATCTCAAAGCTGAGCCCCACAAACTTCTTCTCTCCAGCTCCCAGAGTATCAAAGGGAAGTGCCCCCTCCCAGTCACCCCCAAGATGCTGGGGGACTCACTAGGCTGATCTTGGGAATCCCTGCTCCCACATCCGGCAGACACCCCCTCCTTTCCTAGAGGCCAGGCAGGAAACCCCTGCCTCCCTCACCCTCCTCTCGCGGTCCTCTTCTATCTCTTCCCTCTCCTCCCACTGAGGTTTCCACACCCTTCCCCTGTCCTGCCCACCCCCAATGGGGGCCTGAGATACAAACTCCCAGCTCAGGGACACAAAGACCCCATTGATTTCTGCCCCATCAGCACCTGCTGAGACTGGGCTCTGCTGCCACCCCCCCCAACTTGGAGGGGTATGGATATAGGACAGAGGAGCCCAGAGATCCTAGAGGCCAGATCCTTACCCATGACCCCCCCCCTGGGGAAGCTCCCAGCCCTGGCTTTGGGGAACAATGGCTTTTCCTAGGAGACAGGGCATGCAGGCAGCTGGATGGCAGGAAATGCTCCCTGACTCTTCTCCCAGAAAATCCTCTCCCTCATGTCCCTTCCTCCATTTCTCCCCAAGTTCTCCCACCCAGTGACAGGTGGTGCCAGAGGGGCAGCATGGTGGGAGCCAGGAACCTTGTTGGAGCCTGTTTCCTGGTGATAACTGAGGCAATGAGTGAGTGAGTGAGCGAGGACCTGGCATCTGGTGGGGGGTGGCGCTGGACAGTGAGGAGGTAAACTCCTCATCTCTGGGGCTGGCATTGGTGGCTGGGCCCGAGTGGGCACCATGTTGACTCCACACATTTGCATATGCACTGGGCACAGGTGACAAGGATGCAAACACATACACAAGTACACAATACTGAGAGTAAACTGGGCTGGGAACAGGCATCTCTAGCACCATGAATAATTGATACCCTGTGACCGAGGGTGAATGGAGCCCTGACAGATAGATAGACAGCATACAAGACACACACACACACATCCACCTGGGTGAGGGCCCTCACCCAATTGTAGGAGGTGTGCATGGATAATCAGCCGACACTCTGTTCCCAGTGCAGAGAGTGTGTGCTGTGTCCACACACATGTGGGAGCTGGCACCAGCAGTTCTCACAGGGGGAGCAGGGGCTGTCACAAGAGAGGGTGGCATCCACACTGTGACTCTACCCCTGGCAGTGAAGTCACAGCTGGATGTGTTCATGCAGATGAGTAGCTAGCTCTTGGGGTGTGCAGTGTGAGTGTGCAGGTATGCACGTGAGTGTAGTGACAGGAACACCGGGTGTGTGTGAGAGGCAGTGTGCAGGATGTGTACGTGTGTGTATGTGTGTGTGCCTGCGCTGGGCAGCAGCCAGGGTGAGTTATGCACGTAAGAGTGAATGAGTGATTCTCAGTGTAAGAGCCAGAGACGGGCAAGGGAGCAGCCAGAGGGAGGGACTGGCAAGCAGAGAGCCGGAGGGACAGCATGAAAGAGGGATGTGTGTGGGATTCTATGAAAGGGAGGAGTGAGACCCACCAAGAGAAGAGACTAGCATTGAGTGTCCACCACTGTCCTCTCTTTATAGCCTACCAGTCGGGCCAGCTCCCCAAGAGGCAGCCCCGACTCCTTCCCCAGCTGGAGCCCCCCAGACACCCCCTCACCGTCACTCTCTGCTTGGTGGGGAGAGGGATCCCATAGCCACAGAAGGAAAAAAGAGCCAGAGGAAGGTGGGGGTCTGTTGGCCTGGCCTTGGGAGGGGGCACCCGTTCTCAACAAGCTGACCAGCTTCAGGATCCCTGGGCCCACTCCCAGGGTCCCCCGGGCCCCCAGAACTGGCACTGCAGGAGCAGCAGGGGCAAGAACTGCAGGAGCAGCCGGGTAAGCCCCTCCGAGTGCCCCCCAGCTCCATGGCTGCGAAGCCAGAGGGAAACACCAGACTTGGAGGAGACCTGAGGCCAGCCCCTGGTGGTGGAAGGAAGGGAAGCCCTGTTGAGGATGCTCCCACGCACCCTTCGCCCTCCCTCCCTGCCAGTCTCTGGCCACCCTGGGCCGGGCAGGCCAGCTGGCAGGACTCACCACAGAGAAGTTGCTGGCAGAGCAGTGGTGCCCACTGAAGTTGCAGCTCTTGAGCATGTCGGCAAGCTGGTGGCCAGTGCGGTTGAGGATGTCTACCATATCGGGCTCTGGGTAGCGCAAGCCGGCTGCACGGTGCCCGTCCCGGTCTTTGGGGGGCAACCCTGTCAGATTGGCCAGGTGGAAGATGTCAGCGTCGCTGAGTGCCGAATGCCGAAAGCGGTTGATGTTGCATAGGGTGACGGCCGGGAAGCCCGCCACTGGGGCTGGGGCCGCTGGGTCCATTGCCACCAGGTGAGGCCGGGTGAGGTAGCCCCGGGCCAGACTGGCCGCCTGGTACAGGAAGGCCGCCAGCGAGGTGAGTAGGGCCAGTGCCCACAGGGTTCTGCGCAGTCCATGGGGGCCTGGCCCGCAGGCCCGGCCCAGCCCGTGCAGGGTGCTGGTGCTGGCGAAGGTGGCCAAGTCTCGGGGGGCTACAGCCCCCCGCGCAGCCCCCAGGAGGCTCTGCTCATCCCCTGCCTCCTTCTCCTTGGGTTTCTCATCCTCCTCAGCAAATTTGATTTTGCACACAATCTCGATCGGCATCTGTCCCCAGCTGCTGGGACTGGCCGGAGCCTCCCTGCCCCTGTCCCTCCCTGGCCAGCAGCCCCGGTGCGGCGGCGGCGGCGGCGGCGGCGGCGGCGGCGGTGGCAGCGGCTGCTCTTCTAAACTCAGGGCAAGCGGGCAGAGGACAGGGCTGGGGTGGGGGCCTGAGGTGGGGAGTCACTCCCACTCCCAGCAGCTCCGCAGCCCTGGTGCTGTCTGTGCAGCCTCAGCCTCTGCTGCCGCTTGTCTCTCTCCTGATCGTCTCCTTGTGGCTTCCCTTATCAGCACCAGCACAGCTGTCAGCCCCTGCGTGTGTCCCTGCAAGCGAGCGAGCGAGGGAGCGAGCGCTGCTCCGCCACGCCGCGCAGCCCCAGCCGCTCCGCTCAGCATGTACTCCGGAGCCCACCCCGTGCTTAATAATTCAGGACATGTCAACAGCGTTTCACCGGCAGCATTGGCGGTAGGAGCGGGGCCAGGGAGGGGGCAGCCCCCAGCCCAGCCCAGGGATCCCTGGTCGTCCCTGCTTGAGACTTCATCAGGCTGCCCCCCAAACTCCTGCTACACCCTAGCCACTCGTGGGGCCCCAGGTGTCTCTCCCCTCCACTCCCAGACCACCCGGGGAAGAATGCTGCCCCCAGAGTTCTCAGTGCCTCTCTGTAGTTTTCTGGACCACACCCTGCGAGTGTCAGCCAACACCACCCCCCACCTCCTGGCCTCCCTGACTTCTGACTCCAGCACCCAGCCACCACATCACCCCACTAGCCCACTCAGCGGCTTCCAGAAACTCCTTGGAAGAGCCACTTGTTTGAATGAGGGTGGGGAGACGAGAAGAGAGTAGGCAAGACAGACAAGGGGACAACTTGGACTCCACCAAGATTCTCAACTGCCCTAGAGCCTGCCTACTGACTTCAATACCCAGTATACCCCTGCCCCCTCGGGGAGGCTGGCCTCCTGATCCCAAACTTAGCCCCCAACCCTGATCTCAGTCACTCATGCATCAAGGACCTTCCAGGCTGACCTGGACATCTGGAGCCACTTTGCTTCCCCAAATGTCCCTAAATCCCCTGTCACAGCCAGGCTGGGGAAGGCATCAGGGGAACAGACTAGGAGAGCTGGGAGAATGTGGGGAGCCCTCACACACACACACACACACACACACACACACGCGTGCGCGCGCACGTGTGTGTGTGTGTGTGTGTGTGTGTGTGTGTTGGGAGGGAGAGGTGTGGAATGGATGGGGAGGAAGAGCCCTAGTGGGGGCACTGGGTGTGGGGGAGTGGGGAGAGATACCGGGCTTTCTCAGGACGGGGTGATGTCCTAAGAGATGAGAGGCAGCGGTGCCCGGCTGCCCAGCAGAGCGGAGCAGGGGAGCCCTGCGGGCTGTGTCTTCCTGGGGAGGAGGCAGCAGGCCCGTGGACTGTCAGCCTAGGCAGGGGTGGGGGCCCTGTTGGCTGTCCACCCAGGGCTGCCTCTGTGCCCCCAGGGTAGGGGATGGAAAGAGTGAGCAGCTGTGCTCTGGGGGCCCATGTGAGCTCTCCAGGGGAAGGAAGCTGTTGCCCCTCAGAGGAAAGGGGGACTGATTAATCGGGGCGCTAATGAGCAGCAGGGAGAGGAAGCTCGGAGGGGCGGGGGAGGCGGCTCCATCGATCCGAGCCGCAGAACCAGCAGCTGAAAAAAAAGTGTGAAAGGAATCGATTTGAGGGAAACGGCAGCTGCTGGGGATTAGAGCCCGAGGTCCACCCGCCGCTGCCCAGTGGCCACCCCTCCCCTGCGTCAGGCTGGTCCCACCGGCCAGGCCCCAGCATGGCCCAGGGGGAGGGGCCAGGGGTGGTTCCCTAGGGGCAGGGAGCCACTCTGGCCACCCTGGCTGCAAGGTTAGGTCAGGTCCCTGTCACAGGTCACCCAGTGTGCAGCCCACCCACACACTCAGCCCTGGCCACACTTGGCGCCCTGCCTGGTTTGTCCTCAGTGCTCAGCGAAGTGGCTCCCCCAGGGGTCCCACAGCTGGGCTCCCCACAAGCCTCTGGACAGCCTTGGTCAGTGGCTTCCCCAGCTGGCATGAGACCCCATGGAGTCACGGGCAGCATCCAGCTGGGGCTCAGGTCCCACAGAGAAAGGTGGGGCTGGTACTGGGAGCAGCTGCTGAGTTAGCACTATGACTGTCCAAGTGGCACAGACAATGCCCTCTCTGCCCCCTGCCCAAGGCCCCCCCCCATAGACTCCTGGGCCCTCCCAGCGCTCCTCCCTCATCCCTATCTTTTCTCTTCCCCTTTCTCCCAGTATTGATTTTTCTTTACTGTTTTTTTTTTTAAAAAAGGTGATTTAATTGCTTTTTTAAGGTTACTTCAGTCTGGGGCTCTGCCAAGAAAACGGGGAGCTGCCCCCTCAAGCTCTCCTCAGCACTCCTTGCTGCCTTGGAGTCTACACATGCCCCGGAAATTCTCTGCCAGCCCTGGAGATCTCGGGGTCATTGCCCCACCACACACTGGCCTCTATCATGAGCCCAAATCATGTGGGTTTTAACCCCTGAGGGAATGACTGGGAGCCTTTGACCTGTAAAGAGGAAAGTTGGGTAACTGGGTATTGGGGGTGCAGCAGGATAGGGGAAGGGAGCTCTGGCCATTTGGAATTAGAGCAGCAATTAGCTGTTCGCATGTGCCCCCTCCCCCCCACTGCCCCATAGCCAGCTGTCTCCAATTGTCCCCAAGTCCCCATCACCCAGTCTCCCAGGAATCTGGTTATGCACAGTGGGAGTACCCCCTCATCCTTCCAGCCCATCTCTTGACCTTTCCCCTCAGTCCTCCTGGTCTCTTCCAGCCCCTCGCACTCCCTCTACACCCTCTTTGCCTCTGGCCCCTGTCCCCATTCCCTCCCTCTCCCCGCTTCCCTGCCTGCCTCCCTCTCTGCCCGGCTGCAGTTGGGTGATAATCTCCCTCATTTAGCCTCCCGGCTGCTTCCCCGGCTCATTGCCCAGCTGGTCCCTGGGGCCCGGCCCAGCTTCTTCCCCACCCCCAGCCCCGAGTCCAGGCTCCCTCACCCCCTCCCTGCTTCCCCTCCACCCTCCCAGGGACCAGCTGCCCCTTGCAGTCAAGCACTGGGGACAAGTGTGGCTGGGCTCAATCCGAACTGGGTGTGAGTGAGGGGGGAGGGGCAGCTAGGGACCCTGGAGCTGGTAGGGAGGTGGTCTTTACACAATGCGGGGTCGGGACGTGGAGCTTCAGCTGGGATCCCTCTGCCCTCCAGCTGTCCCCATTCCCCAGATTTGGTCATCACCCATAGGCTTCCTGACAGGGAGAAAGAAGGTAGCAGCAGGTCTGGGGCCAGAGCTCAGCCAGACAGCAGCACAGCCTGATGGCAGGGCGTGGGGCTGGGGTGCAGAGGGTGAGGGCCAACCAGGATGACTCTGTCTCAGACCTGCTAAAGGTCTAGAGATTTTATCTGGACAAAGTGTCCCAAAGGGAGACCAGAGACCTCCCAGGACCCAGCTTGGGGTTCCAAGGGAGTCTAGAGAACCTTCTGGTCCCCCAGGCTCTATTGGGGTGTACCTTTTCTCCCAGTGCAGGGATTCCCCCCTCAAGCTGTGTGCGTCTGCCACTTCCCACCATTTCTGAGCCCCAGAGTCATAAACAAGGTGACCCCCAAACACTTAGCATTCCCTAGAGAGTCCCCTGTTCCCAGGAGACACTCCCTAAACCCTCTCCTCAGCCCAGACACCTGTCCCAGGCCTGGTCCTAGTGCAGAAAAAAATGACTAGCCAGTGTGGGACAGACGTGGGCGGAGACAAGGATGGGGGCGCCAGGGCTGGGCCAGGCCTGGCTGGTGAACGAGCAGCAGTGACAAACGGGCTGTGCGGGGGCCGAGGGGCGGTGGGGCGGACGTCGGCTGATTTATCTGGGTTATTTATGCTGCAGACGAGGCAGGAGAAGTGGTTAATGAGAGTTCCAGCGAGGGGGGAGCGGGGAGTCCCGGACGTGATCTGAGGCGACTGAAGAGGGTTAGCGTCCAGCCACTAGGCCCTGCCCCCACTACCGCCAGCACTGTGCACCCTTCACCCCATCTCTCTAGGCAAGTCCAGCCCGGCACACTCTCCAGCTTCACCCAACCGTCCCCATTCAGGTGTACTCCCAAGCCATGGCAGGGGGTCATGCGGACTGAAGGGAGGGGGCCAGGCCTAAGATGGTGGGTGTCCAGAGGAACTGGAGGAGGATAGAGAAAGAAGAAAAATCCTAGCTGCACCGGACAGACCATGTTTGTGGGGTCTGGAGGGGCCAGACCCTCGAGTGTGCAGGGGTGGGGCGAGTGGGAGGCGGCGGGGTGAGCCGGGCAGCAGTGGCTGGAGGGACTGCAAAGGGCACTGGAGTGCAGGTCTGGTGGCAGCCTGCAGCCAGGATGGGGGCCAAGTGGCAGAGGTGGGGAGCAAGGATGGTGGTGGTCAGGGAGCAGAGAGCCTGGGAAAGGAGGGGGAGAGCATCCCGGGAAGGAGGGGGAGAGGGCTTTGCTGCAGCAAAAGCTGCTGGGAGCAGATAAGGCAGCACAGCAGCGGGAGGGATTAAAGCTCCGAGGGGCGGGGGGGGGGGCGCAGCCCGGGACACGGGGGGGGGAGGCAGGGAGGAGAGAGCTGAGGGCAAGACACCACGACCAAGATGAGTGGTGAGAATGAGGCTGCGAAGGGGACATGACGGAATTGGGCTAAGGGGTGACAGTTGACTGCAAAGACAGAAGGAAGAAGGGGCTCCTCATTTGTCTGTTCCATTGGGGGGCCTTTACTGCCATTGATGGAGCCCCCATGCCCTGCGCCTGGCAGGGGTGCCTCACTGAAGGAAGGGTCCTGGGGGAACGGGCAGGGAAGTGGCAGAGATGCCCAGCCCACAGCTGATGGCTATAGCAGTCCCAGGGCTCAAACCGTCTTCTTAGATGGCCAATGGCACACAGGTGTGTCCAAGAGGATGCATCAGGCCAGGCTAAGTCCAGGACTGGGGTTCCAGAGGAGATGTCTTTGAGGGAGGGGTGTGGGCTTGGAAGGAGGGCAGGTGGCTTTCCCAGGGCCTGGCCCTTGGACCTGGGTGCACCTTCCCACTCCCTGTCTTTCTGTCCTCTGAGCTTCCCCAAAGGGTGTGCTTGGAGCTGGAGGCCCCTGCTCCCCGCAGAGGGCGGTTCCAAGGTATCCTCGGTGGGTGGCATGGTGGCGGTGGGGAACGCTAGGGGAAGGAAGGGGAGGAGGAGAGGGGGCGGGGAAGGGGAGCGAGGGTGGCAGGCGGGGCAGAGTAATTGCGTGTTTGTCAGTTCTCCTGTCTGCACACGAGGGAGCGTGTGTGTTAGTGGGTGTAGCTGCGCCTCGAGGAGTGCGTCTGTTGGCAGAGGTGTCAGTGTCTGTCTCGGGGGGCTGGGCTCTCCTCGGCCCCTACCTCCCCCCTTTGTGTTTTGGGGAGTGTGGCTGTGGGCACACCCAGCTGTGCTCCGTGCTGATGCGGCAGATGTGGCAGGGCCCCAGCTGTGCCCGCTTCCCGGAGAGGAGGAGGGGCTGCAATCTGCTCCCCCACTAATGGCTGCTAAGTGCCAGGGGCAGGGGAGGGGAGTGGGCTGGAGGTAGGGCCAGGGGCCCCAGCACCCCTGCCCTGCCCTGGCCAACCTCCCCCATCTGGGTTCTTGGCTCCTGAAGCCCATCTGAATCGCTCTCCACACTTGGTCCCCGTCCCCAGCCCTCCTCCCGTCACCCCATCCAGCCTGGTGCCAGGGACTCACCCCCCTTCCCGGTCCCCAGCTCGCTCCCCCTCGACAATTTTACAGAATAATCTTTTTATGGAAACCGAAAAAAGCTCTAATAGCAAAGCGCACCCCTCCCCCGCATCCCTCCCCCCGCTCAGCCCCCACTTCCCTCCCCATTTTCCTGCCTCAACCTCTTCCCAGGGCCAGAGTCCTCCTACCCTGACAGGGCCATTGAAAGGTGGGCTCAGGATCCCTGAGGTGTGTGTGGGTGGCTCCCTGCTCTGTCCTCTCTAGGGGACTCCCACATCCTGTGCCCTCAGAGACGGATGAGACCCAGACCGCTCCCAGGGCAGCAAGGGCTGGAGAGAAAAGGGGGAATTTACAATTTCCCTTCTCCTTGGACAACCCTCCCGCCCATATACATACTAGGAGACAACGCCAGCATTTGCTGGGGTGGGGGGCAGTTATTCGCAAAGACTTCATCTTCACCGCCCCCTCCCCCAGACACTGACCTTTTCCCCTTCCAGTGCCTCTCCCACCTCGTCCCCACCCCCACCAGGCCTAGGAGGGGTGTCCCGGGGGCCAAGGCCTGACACAGACTTATTGGATTTCACAGTGTTTTGCTGAGAAAATAATTAAATTATCATATTTATGATGGAGCTGCCATGGCCTCTGCCAACCACTCGGAACAGAAGGGTCAGGAGTGGGGGAGGCGGCGGAAGAGACCCAGCCCCTGGCCCCATGGGCCACTCTCTCCTCTCAGGGAGCACTCCAGTCCCACAAGGAGATGATGTTAGCTCTGGCCTGGAGGTGGGGGCAAGGACTCCAGAGAGAGAGGCTGGGTGAAGCCAGATCAGAGGTCAGAACCACTCAGCCCTGGGTCACCTCACCTAGCCTCGAAGGGCTGGCCCAGTCCCATGTCCCCTCAGCCCAGCTCCTAGACAGCTTGTCTTCCTAATGGCCCCGCTACAAAGCTGACATCCTGGGCCCTCAACCAGCCTTGGGTGCTGGTAACAAGGCCCCAGCACCCTACTGCCTGCTGCCAGGACCCCCTCCTCCCTCCCACCCACACCCTGCCCCCCCATTCTCTTCGGGTAATTAGATTCCTCTCAATTAGCAGATTACGATCATTACCAGCTCATCTGGCAACGACACTCTGTACCCACAGCTGGGGAAAAGGGGGGGGGCACCAGGAGGGGCACACGGGGGTCATGGACACACATGATAGATGAGTGGGCTCCTTTGGGGTTTCTGGAATGTGGAGAGGAGGGCTGAGACTTCCCAAAGGGCAGAGCCTGGGGGTGGGAGGTGCACGGGGATGCTCCCAGAACAGCGCCTCCCACTGTGCTTCTGGAGAGAGCCGCTCTGCTCCTGCCTGCCCTGCCCGCCATGGGAGCAGGACACAGATACACAAGGCCCGGGGTGGGCAGAATCCCCACCCTGCCAAGAGCCCGGCTGGGAGCAGATGGAGCTGGCAAAGCGGAAAGCGGGCCAGGGCTGGCGCTCGCCAGGGACCAGGGCGAGAGCAGGGGGTTGGGTGATCAGCCTCCAGGCTTGGAGCCCACCATTCACCCTGCTTCCTGACTTAGAGTCCATCCCCATCTTCAGAAGCCAGGCACTCAGAGCCTGAGCCCTGTCCCGTGAAGAGGAAGAGGAGGGTAGGTGTGTGTGTGGGGGGGCGGCAGAAGCGAAGGTGGGCCAGGAGGCTGCGGAGCCTGGAGGACCTTCCTCCGGAGCTAGAGGCTGAGGCGGTGGGAGGGGAGACTTAACAGGGCTCCAGATTCATTATTCATGAGCCCGCAGCAACGACTCCAATTTAAATGCTAATGTTGGGGGGCCTGACTCAGCTGCCCCCACCCCCAGCCCAGACACCAGCCAGAGTCAGCGCTGGCTCCAAGGTTCACAGGGTTTATTAGGGAGTGGGGAGGGAACCAGGGTCCCAGGGCCACCCAGATTGCTCCCGGCGTGTGGTGTTCCCGCCTGGCTTCCTTCAGGCCTTTCAGGACGGAAGCTGGCCAGGCAGGCAGGGTAGGAGTTCAAGGGGAGCAGGGAGGAGTGGGGGGCCCCCCTCAGAGGATGATCTGGTTGGTGAAGCTGCGGCTGAGTTCCTTGTGTGGCAGAACAATCGAGTTCAGGATGAGCACCTCGGCGGGGATCCGGACGCGGCAGCCTGTAGCATGGACCATGGCACCCCGGGAGGTCGTGAGAAGGGGAGCCGGGGGGCCATCAGGAGTCATCCCTCCCTGCCCATCTGTGCCCTGGCCTCCTGCCCCCAGTGACTCACACTGGGCCTGGCACACAGCAGGCACTCGGTAAATGTTTGCTAAGCAAACACACACACACACACAGACACAGAGCCTTCCCCGCGAAGCAGGGCAGGGACCTGGGGAGGTTTCTCCTGACCTCAGCCTTGGGCCCAGGGGGACTATACCCAGGATGGAAACCATACCCAGGATGGTGATGGCCGGCAACAGCTTCCCATCCTTGAAGAGGCTCTCGCTGTCCATATGGGCTCGAGGGTCATTGGGGTTGGGGTCATTAGGGGTGCCTTCCACGCGGGCCCAGCGCCCCACGGTGCTCCCCCAGCCCACGATGCTGTGCAGCACGCATGTGTGTTCCTACCAAACAAGTTGGTCCAAGTGAGGGGTAGGGATGCAGGGTGACGAGGGGATGCAGGGGGATGGAGGGGTGGGAGGCAGCAGGGGTTGACCCTTCTCTGTCCCCAGGGACCGGGACCGTCCAGGCCCTCCCCTCAGCCTCCTGCGGGACCACACTTCCCTGCATGTGCCCAGGTGCCTACCTGCAGCGTGGCTCCATGGAGGACAATGCTCTCTCGGAGCCTCACACCTTCGCCCACAGTCACCCCCTCCCCGATGGAGACATTAGGGCCCAGCTGTGGAGAGTACCACACACCATGAGCCCTGGAGGGACTTGAGGGACCCCCCCAATGCAACCCACTCAGAATGGATGAAGGAAAGGGAGCTGTTCGAGGTCCCACAGCAAGCTGTGAAAGAGCAGACAGGCCAGCACCCCCTCCTGGCAGCCACTCAACTTACCACAGCAGATGGGGCCACCTTGGCTGTTGGGTGGATGTAAACATTTCCTAGAAGCAGAAGAGAGGGCCTGGGGGCAAATACCCCAAACCACATCTGGAGCAGGATGGGGCAGGGACTGACCCTGGGACTCACAGAGGGCAGAGGGGGCACAGTGAGGACACAGGGCAGAGCTTGGACAGGGTGGGTACCTCGGATCCATGGACCCCCTGGAGTGTGCTTGGCCAGCCGTTCTGGATGAGTGAACTGGTATCGGCCCAGATACAGACGAGAAGCATAGAGGGCTGAGCTGAGGACCACCAAATGGGGGAGGGCTCAGGGGCCAGCAAGGCCTTTGCGCACCACCCCAAAGTCTCTTAGCCCTGGCAGATCCCACCTGCCCATCAGAGCCTCTACCCCACGCATACCCTGCAGACTTGATCTGGCTCCAGATGCCGTCAGTGAGGTGCACGTAGATCTGGCCCTGCCCAGCCAGCGCCGAGAACACATCCTGTTCCAGTTGGATGGTGCCTGCCCCCGGCCAGTGGCCCAGGGTGTCCTCCCTGGTGGTGAGGAAGGACAGCTGGTCTAACTAGGCCAGACCAGCATGACTCTGGGACAGAAATCGAGGGGTTCCCTCACCTCCCTAGGCCCCTCCCCTGGACGGGTCAGATCCTGTCTGAGAAGTGTGCCCATCCAGTCATTTTCCCACGACCTTCACGCACATCACTGTCCCCAGGCTGGAATGCCGTCAGGAGAGAGCTCCAGGTTCTCACCTGCTTCCCACTCTGCCTCCAGGAACTGGACCAGACCTGAGTTCCCCCCACTTTCACGTTCCCCTTCCCATTCACTCCTCTAACCTCCACAGTCACCCTCCCCATCACTAGATGGAATGATACAAAGCAGACTCACCCCAGAGCAAGGCAGCTGATGAGGGCAGGGACAGTCACAGAGAGAGGGAGAGAGACATGGTAGAGATGCCAGCCCCACAGAAACAGAGACAGGCCAGGAGAGATGGAGAGAGAGCAGAGAGGTGGGTGGGAGTGAGACAATGGCTCTGAGCGGATGACACCGGAGATGGGGAGATGGGGTGGGGGAGGGAAGGCAGGGGATGCAGAGATGGGCACAGGCCCCAGCCCAGGAGGGTGCCCCCAGGACAGAGGAGCACTGGGGTGCTATGCTTCTCTTGGGAGCTTCAGCCCAAGAGAACACGTGTGTGTCTGCACCGAGTATGTGTGCACCCGGGTGTGTCTTGCCGTCTGTTCTAAAAGATGTCTCTGGGACACTCAGGGCATGAGGGAAGTGGACCAGAAGGGGAGTGGGCAGACGGTGACAGAGAAGGAACTGGGATGGATAAGGAAGAGGGACAGAATGAGGTTAGGTGGGGAGGGATCCGGGAGGCTTGGGCTAGAGATGACAAGTGGAGATAAGGAGGAGGACAAGGAAGGTGGGCAGATGGAGATGGGGCCTGCAGAGACTGGTGTGTGTGTGTGTGTGTGTGTGTGTGTGTGTGTGTGACACTGGGGGTCTTTGGGGTAACGGGGCCACGGCGCCTGATGCCTCACAGTTGTCTGTCCTGCTGATTGCGCTGGAAGACATCCCGAAGGGGCTTCAGGGCTTCAGGGGAGAAGAGGTAGATGCCACAGTTGATGACGTCACTGACAAAAGTGCTGGGTTTCTCCACATAGTGCAGGACCTGAGGACAGGGTGGCAGGGTTCAGGAGAGGAAGGGATCACTGCCACGACCTCCTAGCAGGTCCTCTGATGGCGGGCTCTCCCAGCCCCTCCCTGAAGCAAGGGCTCACCTTAAAATGCAGAGCGCATCCCCCACAGGCTGGCTTTAAACCTGCAGTGACTGACCTTCACCTTCAAGACTAAGTCCTCTCTTGCCCACCTGCCAGCACTCCCCCAACGCAACTCTATGCCACTGCATGCTACTCGCCGGGCCTGGGACGCCCTTTCCCACTACATCTGGAAAATTCTTCTTTCAAAACACTGTCACTCTCTGTGCCTGCCCCAGAATCAGCCATTCAGGCTCGGGTACTCCTAGGGTCTGGCCACAGCTCACCTGTGGTGTGATATTTGCAATGATTGGATTTTTACTGTTTCTCCAACTAGACTGAGGGGTCCTGAGGGGCAGCGATTGTCCTTTTTGGCTCTGTTTCTCTCACACGTAGCTGATGCTGGGCATATATGTTAATAAACAGGGATGTACACATATGTATGTACACATGTATGTATGTATATGTTTATATATGTAAGTTTGATACTGAAGCATGGACAAATTCAGTGCTGTGTGGGGGTCAGATTCATGGGCAAGGAGTTTCACAAGACCCTCTGCCTTGCCGATCACGCTCTCACCTCTATAACTCGAGGTGCTATGCTGTTTTCAAGGAGCTCTGGTGGCATACTGCCTAAGGCATCTGACTGCTAACCAGAAGGCTGGCAGTTCAAACCCACCAGCTGCTCTGCGGAAAGAAAGACTAGACGATCTACTTCCGTAAAGATTTACAGCCTCAGAAACCCAATGGGGGTTGCTGTGAGTTGGAATCAAGTCGATGGCAGTGAGTGAGTTTGGTTTGAGTTTTAGGCTGTTTCCAAGGAGCCCTGGTGGGGCCACGGTGAATCACTCAGCTGCTAACCAAAAGATCAGAAGTTCCAACCCAGCAACATACCACCAGTGGCTCCGCAGGCGAAAAGACCACTATAGATTGTTGTTGCTGTTGTATGTTGATTCTGACTCACGGTGACCCTGTAAAATGGAGAACTGCCCCATAGGGTTTCTGAGGCTGTAATCTTTACAGGAGCAGACTGCTGAGGAAGCCCTATGGGGAAGTTCTATTCTGCCGCTGGAGGTTGCTATGAGTTGGAATGGACTGAGTGGAATACGACATGCCGTTTCCTGCCTCTGTGCCTTTGCACATATTGCTCCTTCTGCCTACAATGCCTTCCTGTTCCCTTTGTCATTTAGCTGAATCCAACTTCGCTCCACCATGAAGCCCTCCCCAGCCCCACTCAGGCAAGGATGAGTTGGGCACCCTCCCCTCACTGGAGCACTTCATCTCTGGACATTAATTGTTATCCTTTCTCCCTTGCCAACCTCCCTGAGGAGATCACTAATTAAAGGGAGAAGAGATTACTTTGGAACCCCTAGGTAGTACAAACAGTTACAAAGTTCGGCTGCTAACCAAAAGGTTACAGGTTCGAGTCCACTCGAGATCTCAGAAAGAAGTCCTGGCAATCTACACAGTTCTACTCTGACACACGGGGTCCCCGTGAGTTGACTGGACAGCAACTGGGTAACTGGTGAGAGGTGGTAAGACTAAGGGTCCTTTTCTGGGGCTTGCTCCATAGTGTCTCACATTCTCTGGAGGAGTGGGAAGGCCAATAGTACACATGGCAGCCCCTCTCTGCTCTCACCTCGTGTGTCTGTGGATTCTCAACGATGCAGCCATAGTTGAGGGACTGTGTCCTGTTAGCCTGAAAGACAGACACCCCAGAGACAGTGACCCGCCTGCTCCAAGACAGCGAGACCTGTCTTCTCTTTGTCCTGTCACCTCCAGCACCTGGCACACAGCTCCCACTGACAGGCCTTCAGCAAGGGTGAGAAATGACAGCAGCCCTCCCCCTCCCTACACAGAACAGCCAAAGGGCTCGAGATTGCCAGAGACCTCCATTACTGCTGGGGTTTCCAGCAGATCTCCAACTCCTGTGGCTGCCCCTACCTCCCTGACACTCAACATGCCAGGAACCTCTCTGGATCACTCTCCCGCCCCTCCCACACACACCCTCCAGCCCTCCCAGCCACCTCACCACCTCACCGTGGTGCCTAGCAGTAAGAAAGGGTGAGGCTGGCGTCTGTGTGCATCCAACATAGCGCTCAAGGGGAAGTCTGAGCAGACGTCAGCGTTGAGCACGAAGAAGGCCTCTGGGCTTCCAGCTAGGATCTGGTCCCGGAAATGGTAGAGACCACCCCCTGTGCCCAGGGGGGTAAATTCCTGCAGGTACCTGTCCCCAGGGACCCCAGGCCAACTCAGTGCAATCAGAGGAAACAGATGCCATGAGCCTGGTCACCTGACCCTGCTTCCAGGGGGACTCCTGCCCAAGCCCCTTCAAAACCCCCTGCTATCAAGTCAGATCATAGCGACCCCTCCTTGGGTTTCCGAGGTGGTATCCCTACAGAAGTATATTGCCCAATCTTCCTTCCAAGGAGTGGTTGGTGGGTTTGAACCGCCAGCCTTCTGGTTAGCAGTCATATGCCTTAGGCGCTATGCTACCCAAGCCCCTTAGGAAATTCAATATATTCAGGCACCCAGAGATGCCCAAACAGAAATCCTTCTAGTGAATGAGGGTGAACTCTGAGAAATGCCGGCTCAACCTACTGGAAAGAACCTAGGACCCTCCCTCCTGATATGCACGTGTGCACAGACACCTGATCGGAAGGTTAAACTCTTGCTGAGCAGCTTCTAGAAAGCGGGTAAGGGACTCATCAGGTTGGTAGAAGCCAATAAGCAGAATCTCTTGCATTCCAGGAACCTGAGGGTGAGGAAAGAGGTTGGGAGGAAAAACATTTGCTAAGAAGGGCTACTGGGCAAATCTTTGGCATTGGCCCAGAAGTCCAGAAACCACATTTTCAGTGTCAGCTGTGGGGACCCAGACACTCAACAACTCTGGCCCGTTTTCTTCTCTTGTTATCTCCCCCTCCCTCCCCCACCCGAATTGGGTTTACACTGGAAAGATTATGCCCACCAAGGTACATTAAAGAATATCCCATTCAGCTGAACATTGACATCCAGTAGATACACTACTTGGAGTGATCAATCATGGGAGAACAGAAGGGCAGTGTTTGCACAGGAAGACAGCTGCTGCGGGGGGGTGGGGGTTAATGCATGGGAGGGAAGGACACAGGGAAGGAATAACTACTAGGAGGATGTGGGAAGAGAGCTGTTACATTGTATGGAATTGCAGTCAATCTCATGAGACAAAAATGTATGTGAACTGCTGTATGGAAAATGAATTTGCTCTGTAAACTTTCACCCAAATCACAATAAAATTTAAAAAAAAATGCCATTCATTGTGTTTCATTTTTATTAGGTGTCAATTTGAGCTCTAGGTCAGCATGAGGAAAGGGCTACCACTTACCACCAAATGCCTGGCAACTAAAACTAAGTTACAGAAAGGCTGAGACAATTGCTCAAGGCATGCTTGCCAGTCCCAAATACCAAAAGCAATAAAGAAATGAGCTCTACAGTGAGTTCTCTGTTTTGGTATCTTTAAGGCTATGGCTTTAGAATGTCCCTAAGACAATCTAAGAAGTGAGAATGGCCAGACTGTGTCTCACCTACTTTGGTCATGTTGTCAGAAGGGACCATTCCCTGGAGAAGGAGGGAGAGGGGTACCTATGGGGTTACCTGGGCACAGGCCTCTATGTGGTGCTGGATCATAGGAACCCCTGCCACGGGAAACAGTGGTTTGGGCACCTCAAAAGACAAAGGCCTGAAGCGAGTCCCTGAGAGAGGAGAAAGGAGGACACTTCAGTTTCCTGTCTCCATCTGCCCTGCCCTCACCAGACCACACCTGAACCAACCACTCCAGTCCACCCCCACCCCCACCCCCAGCATCTACCATCCCTGATTCCTCACCCTTTTGGGGGCCTCCAATCAGGATCACAGCTTTGAGCATGATGGTGACTGCCACCTAAACCTCAAATTCCAAAAGGGAAATCTGACTCAGACCTCATAGCCCACAACCCAAATGACAACACTTAGCCCTCTCCCAGGGCAGTACACTCAAAGTTCACCTCCCTGAACAGACACCTCAGAAATCCCACACATCTCAAATACTAAGATTCTAGTTGACCCCAAACCTCATAGTGATGCCTCCCAAAACACACCCACAATTTGAATCCCGGAAGACTTCCTTCAGGCCATGAACAAATTTAGCAAACTCAGAAACTCAGCACAGGCACCATCCTCAGACCTCAAACCTCAGAAACACTAAGCCTCAAACACACTGAGGGCCCAATCTTTGCATCCCCATTCTAGATGTTAACCCCTGAATCCCAGAAATAAACCCCGAATACTGAACCTCAAGCCCTGAGTAAGCCCTAGATATTTAATTCAACCCTAAGAGAAAAACACGATTATTGAACACTGATCTGCATCTAATGGACCCCAAGTTCTAGGTAAACATCTCTAGATGATGTATCCTGAATCTTAAAACTGACTTCCAGGTGATGAACCCCAAATCAAAGAGACAAGATCTCTGGAATCCCAAACACTTAACCTACCAAGCCCCCAAGTCCCAATACTGACGACTGGCGCTGAGCATCTGGATTTCCAGGGTTGCCTGCCGACCCTCTGAACCCCAAAACTCTGTTCAATAAACCCTAGCCCCGCTTAGTCAAGTGCCGTGGGATCAACACTGGTGCAGACGTTCAGAGAGCCGTTTGGAGGCTCCGAGACCATCCTCCCCCTAGGGGCAGTCCCCCACCCCTCATCCATTTCGCCACCCGACCACGGGCTCTCTTTACCACCAGCACCCTTTACTCCGGGTCTGCCGCTTGATTACGGCTAGCTCCTTCCGCGCACGTGTCTTCTCGCAAGTCGCGAGAACGTCTTCGCAGGGTCTGCCGGGAATTGTAGGTCTTAAGCGTCTCTCTGCCCAGACACACTCCTCGCCCGGTTCTAACTCTATTAGAGGAGTAAGGTGGGACTTCTGGAAGGAAGCGGGGCATGGCCAAGGGATTCAAGAGAAGGTTCCAAATAGACTAGAGTTGGACTGGGACCTAAGGTTAAGTTGTTGTTGTTGTTGTTATGTGCCGTCGAGTCGGCCCCGACTCATAGCGACCCCTCCTTGGGTTTCCGAGGCAGTATCACTACGGAAGTAGGATTGCCCAACCTTCCTTCCGAGGAGTGGCTGGTGGTTTGAACCGCCAGCCTTCTGGTTAGCAGTCAAGGGCTTTAGCCACTATGCTACCAGAGCTCCTCAGAGGAGCCTGAAAAGGCCAGAAACCGGCGCTGGGACAGTAGCCAAAGTAGAGAACTAGATCCCAGGGAAAAGCAGAACTGGCGCTGAGAGGGGGTGTGGCCAGAGCGCCAACGGCCACGAGAAGGTGGAGCTGGAAGGACACAAAAGACGAGAAAGCGCAATCGCCGGCTCCAAGGCAGGTGGCAGCGGGAGGTGAAGGCGCGTCAGACCTTGGAGAGAGCCTGTCTCCCGTGTACTGTCAAACCAAGCACTGGGGAAGGCACTTTCCAAACTGCCTCTGACTCCAGCATTCCGTGACCTTGGTGAGTGGGTCTGGAATAATTGTGGGTGCAGGTGTACGGTCTGGACAGAGGGAATGGCGACGCTAAAGAACAGACCCGACGAGGGGGTCGCACAGAGCAGCTTTATTAGGACGGAGGAGGGCCGTGGGTCCCACTCGCCCCCGCGCTTGGAGCTAGCGCGAGGTCCGCGGGCCCGTTCACACCACGTCCACGCGAGCGAAGCTCTGGTCCATGCCTAGGCTGTTCTCGACGAACACCTCGTATTTGCCGCTGTCTTCAGGCGTGGCCCGGCGGATGGTCAGCGTCGTGGTGGTGCTGCCGATCTCGAAGAACACCCTGCGGGCAGGGCGGGGCTTCGGATCGGTGTCCTGGAGCTCCGGGCCTGGCTCTTAGCGCGCCGTGTTCTTTGCTTCCTGTCCCTCGCTCCCGTCCCACTCCCGCAGGCCCGCTGGGCCCAGGCCCGCTCGGGCTCCAGCCCCAGCCCCGGTCGCAGTTCCCGCCCTTGCCTGTCATCCTCCTCGATGTCCGTCCCATCCTTGGTCCAGCCCACGTCGGGCGCAGGCTCGCCCAGGATCTCCGCAGTCAGCGTCACCGTGGTGCCTTTGCGCGCCTTGGTGTTGTCCGGACCCTTTTGAATCTTCGCCGGAACTAAAGAAAGGGAAAGAGAAGACGAGCTAGTGAGGGACTTGGAGGTGAGGCCGGGCAGCGGGCTCAACCTCCCCAGCCAATACCCCCACCCACATTACGATATGCATTTAAATTCACAGTGTGACGGTTGTTAACCTCTCTGGGGCTTCGTCTCCTCAACTGTTAAGTGGGACTGATAATTCTTGCTTCTCCTACTGCAAAGGGTTGACCAGAGAATCAGAGATACTGCGGGCGAAAACTCGGAATCTCCGTTCTCACACACATCTCGCGGGGCCTTGGAAACGGCTCTGGGTGATGGAAATTGCCCTCCATCGGGCGCCCGAAGACCAGGGCTTAACCCTGGCTCTGTTGCGGGCTCGCATTATGACCTTAGGACCCTGGAAACGAGTGATCGAAGCCCGCAGCGAATTCTCAGCCTGGTAGGGCCGGATCCCGAGACAGAGGCGGATGCGCACCGTGAGCGCGGCGCTGCGCCCTGACCTGCGCCCCAGGCTCTGCCGGAGCTGGGCTGGCCACAGCCCTATCCGGACTCGGCTCGTCCCAGCGGACGCGCGCGCTGGGCCGGGCTGTGGACGCCAGGGATGGCGCTACTCTGGGGGCTCGGGTACCTTCCACGAGGATGCGCGCCGAGTCGGAACACTGGCCGAAGGGATTGGTTACGTTGATGCTGTACTGGCCCAGGTCAGCCAGGTCGCCGTCACGCACCACCAGTGCCACTACGTCGGGATCCTCGAAGACATAACGGTACTTGGGCCCGTCGCGCAGCTCCTTGCCGTCCTTACTCCAGCGGATGAACGGGTCCGGGAAAGCCGAGATGCGGCAAGTCAGCTTGGCGGCGCTGCCCTCGATTAGCACCACGTCCTTCAGCGGTTCCAGCACCCGTGGCGGCCCCTTCTCGCGCAGCTCCTTCCGGGACCTACACGCGGGCCGGGTCAGGGCCCACAGCGCCCACGACTCTGGGCTGCCCGCAGCTCTGTCTGACTGGACACTGGCCCCTGTTCGTCCCTTTGGGCTTGTTGGTGGTGAGGGGGACCTACTCCTGAGCTCTTAGCATCAACTGATCTACTCTGGTCGGCCACCACTTCACGTCTCAGTAACCACTCCTCCCCAAGGCCAGTGACCCAGGGGTCCCTGCCACTGTCCCCAGCGTCCCCTCCCCTTCCAATGCAGGGACATGCCCCCGCAGCTTCGGCTCCCCTCCTCCTGAGCGCTCCCTGGCTCCCCCTCACCTGTGGCCCCGGTAAGAGGCCTGGATGCGAATGGCCGCGCTCTGGACCTGAGGGTCGTTGATATCCAGGGTACACCCCGAGGGCGGGGGGGCAGGCGCCGGTTTTTTGGCGGGAGCTGCTTTGGACATCTGGGGAGAAGACAACAAATATAAGGTCCAGGCCGAGACAGAGGCTCCGATCTTCCGCATTGCACCAGGTCGGTCAGAACCTCCTAGAATGGGCGAGCCAGGGCTGGTCTGAGGATCGGGACTCACCCTAGAGGGCGCGACTTCGGAATCTGGGTTTGCAGGCTGGGTTGAAGGCTGGTGGGAGCCCTTCCGTGTGGTACAGTAGGGGCGCGGGCAGGTACTCAACCCCGGCCCCGGTTTTATACCTCGCTCCCCTCCTTGCCTTGTTTGGCATCGTTGCCCTAAGCCCCCCGGGGACACCAGCCCCCGCCCCCCGACCCGTGCGGGGCTCCTTATTTAGCCCGAGGACGCCTGGGATGCTGGCTCAGCCGCTGCAGCCGACCCGGGGGGGGGGGAAATCCGAGAGGCTCTGAGGTGCACCGCGCGTCAGCGCCTGGACAGCTGCACAGCTGCACGCGGCCGTGTCCTCCCCAGGGCAGGGGTATCTGTCCTGCTCCAGGAGGGCCAGGCACGGCCCCTAGCGGACAGGAGATTCAGCTCCCTTCTGAGGCTGCTTTACATTTAGGTCAGTCGTGGGACAGTTGGACCACTCGTGCAACCGCGGACACCGTCGGATAAGGGGGTGGAGAGTCTTTGTGGGTGTTCCTGAATGAAGCCTGAGTAACCACGGACTTCTCTGCCCATACAGCCAATCGCGAGAGGGCCACGTGGTTGCCAGGACCAATCGGAAAGCGCCTTCCTTCCAGGGTAGTCGTTTCCAGACTCTGTCCCCTGGCGGTAAAATGAGGTAAACCGAGAAGGGACTGGAAAGGTTTTTGAGAACCGCCCTCACCCCAGCGCCATTCCTCTCTCCCTGCTGTGACGTGGCAGGGTCCCTGGAGATTAACCTCTACTACCAACGCCCCAGGAGCTCTGGTAGCATAGTGGCTAAAGCACTTGACTGCTAACCAGAAGGCTGGCGGTTCAAACCCACCAGCCACTCCTCGGAAGGAAGGTTGGGCAATCCTACTTCCGTAGTGATACTGCCTCGGAAACCCAAGGAGGGGTCGCTATGAGTCGGGGCCGACTCGACGGCACATAACAACAAAAACAACAACAACCAACGCCCCAAATCTAAGTCTGCCTGAGCCTTGCTTGGGGCATAAACTGGTGCGGGGGCATCAGACCCCCTGGGTGAAGGGGCTCAGATAGCTCCCTTGGGGTGCACTCAGCCAGGCCAGGGCACTGGGGAGGGGCAATGTTCTCTTCATTGTAACTGCCCATCCAGGTATGGAGTTCTGCCACGTTTTGATCAGAGCAATTTTGACACAGCTCTACTGACATAAATTACCTTTGCTCCTCCGGGCTTGGAACAAGCAGTTCACATGCCATTTCCAATGGAGACGGGGAGAGCTCAAGATCAGAGGAGGGATGGGAGAGGAATTTTACCATTTATCAAGATATGCGTTTAGGCACCTCATTCTTATATGAAAACACTTGCAGTGAAGAAGGGATTGGAGATTGTCACAGGCAAACTGTGTATCTTCATCGCTAAAATGACAGGTGGGCAAGGCGGCTCTCTGGTCCCTTCTAGCTGGTTTTAACAACCTGTTGTTTTATGATGAAGGGGCTTGGCCCTCCCCTGGGGTCCTGAAAAGCCAGAGATGCTGGGAGGGAGTCTGGCTGCTTGGGATGAAGCCAAGGGGCCTCAATCTCCAATCAACAGCAGACAACACTCATGGTCGGAGGTTTGGCTCCTTACACTTTGCCAAGATCAGAGTTTTCAAGATGGGGAGGGGGAGGCCTGGCTTCCTCCTCACCCTTCTCAGGACAGGACAGCTCAATTCTAGGATCCAGCGACTATTCCCATTCCATGGTATTGCAGGGGAGTGGCTAATAGTCAGCAGGGTAGGGGCCTTGACACCAGCAGATGCCCCAGCTTGCCATGAGAACAAAGAAGCCCAGGCTGATGTGTTTCTCAGCCCCAGGAAAGTGCCCATGTGTGGCCCCAGGGCAGCAGACCCGGCTGACTGCAACACTCAGCTCCCCTGGGCAGCTGGTGCTCATGTGCTGGTTTCGTTCCAACACTGAGACCAAGAGCTCGGGCTGCCCTGGGTTCTTCTGCAGCCCTTCACACCACCTGCTCTTGCCAGTCATCATCATGATGAAACCCTCTCTGCTCTGGGGGTCAGGACTAGAGCTGGCCTGTCTCCTGGGCAGTGAAGGTGCTTTGACCTGGTCCATTACACAGGCCCAGCATCCCCCCAAGATATGACTGGGGGGGCACAAGAGGAGGTGAGGGGGCTACAGAATATGGTTGGAGGGTTGGCAGGGGACTCAGTGCTTTTGCCAGGATCCCAGAAACTGCAGGAGATGTAGACCAGGAAGAGAGGGGAAGGACTAGTAGAAGGTACTGAGAGTCCCAGGCTGTCAGCTGGTATATCCCCAAAGGTGTGGCCAGGGGGCCTTGGTGTTCATTGGCCCAGAGAAGGCTGAAGTGCCCTGTTCCAGGACTCAATGCTACGCCCCAGCATCCCTCCCCACAGACCACACATAACTCCTACTGCTTGCCGTTTTTATTTTCCTTGTGACAGAGACAGACAGACAGACAGCTGCACAGGCAGCTGAATGGCCGAGGGGATGGTCAGGACAACATGGGCTATAGGGACTGAGTGGAAGGAAAACTTCATGAAAGTCAATAAATAAATAAATATGAATGGGAAGAAAGTCAATGGCCATGAAGGGGGCAGCGGGGACATCCCTGGGCCAGCATTGGAGTGCCAGAACCCTCTGCTGCGTGGCCATTCCCCTCCAGCCTCCCTCACCATCCAGGCTGCTGCTTCTCGGAGACTGGCAGCTGGCCAATCTGCCCTACCGGGTCCTCTCTCCTCTCCTTCCCCATCTCTCCCGTTGCCCTTGTCACGGTCCTGCTCTGGCTGTGCCCTGTCCCTGCCTCACTGACACCCACACCCAGCCCTTCACCCAGACACCCTGGGCTCCCTTCCTCCTCTCACACGCCTCAGCTCTCCCCCATGCACTGTCCCTCCCACCCCAGAACCTTCAGAGGCTCCCCTTTCCCATTCCTCGCCCTCTCCTCCTCACTTCCCTGTTCCACTCTTGCCCTTCTTTCTGCTCCCACCCATGCCCACCAGCCTGGCCAAAGGCTCTCCTGCTCTGGCGGGGGTGGCGGCTGGCCCAAGCCCGGGCCTCTGTCCCACAGGTCCATGAGGTAATAGCCCTGCCGGATGTTGCTGCTGGTGGTGTCTGAAGCCCCGGGCCCATCTGGCTCGGCGTGGGCCCTGGAATGTCCTGCAGCAGGAGCGGAGTCGAAGCCCCGGAAGCCAGGCTGTGATCTTGGCCACTAGGGGTTGCCGGGGTAGGACCGGAGCAGCACCTTGTGGCGGGTGGCAGCCTCTGCCCGGCGGCGCCGCTGCTCACCCAGGAACTCCTTGAGCCGGTTGGTGGTGAAGGTGAGCGTCTGGCGGCGCAACTTCATCAGGTAGGCGTCCTGCAACCATGGGTGGGCCAGGCAGTCCTGCAGGGAGGGTCGGCTCCTGCCAGCCAAGCCAGGGCAGTGAGCGGGGAGGGACGGCTCCTGGAGACCCTTGTCCCAATCCTGGCTGCACCCTGAGTGTGTGATCTCACACTAGTCTGAGACTCAGTTTCCCCATCTCTCGAATGAGTATGGTAATTCTGACTGTTCTTGTAGGTGCTCTGGTGGCGCTGTGGTTAAGGCATTGGGCTGCTAACCAAAAGATCAGCGGTTCAAACGCACCAGCTGCTTCATGGAAGAAAGATGAGGTGGTCTGCTTCTGCAAAAATGTACAGTCTTGGAAACCCTATGGAGGTTGCCATGAGTTGGAACGGACTCAATGGCAGTAGGTTTCGCTTTAGTTTCATAGTCCCTACCATTAGCGGTAGTAGTAAACTAACTGCCATCGAGTTGATTCTGATTTATGAAGACCCCATGTGTGTCAGAGTAGAACTGCACTTCCTAAGGTTTGAAATGGCTATGACCTTTTGGAAGTGATAGCCAGGTCTTTCTTCCGAGGTGCCACTGGATGGATTTGAACCAGCAATCTTTTGGTTAGGAGCCGAGCACTTTACTGTTGGCACCACTCAGGAACTCCTAGTAGCAGCAGCAGTCCATCATTAGGGGCAGGGGAGGAGTCAGAGATGTGTGGCATGGGCTGGGTGGGGCAGTCTGAGGCCAGGGGCAGGTGACACTGGGGGCCGCCAGGTGTGGGCCCTACTCACCATGGATGCACTGAGAGGACCTTTCGCAGGAAGAGGGTGGCACTCTGGGAGGTGTTGGGGTACAGCTGGAAGGCATCAAAACGGCCCCCCACGATCCGAGCCTCTGTCTCCTGGGGGTCTGACTCATAGAATGGGGATCGTCCACTGAGCCTATTGTGGGAGACAATCTGGTTGGCACACACGGACCCAGGCCAACTCCCAAATGATGGAGACATACGTGTGGGGGAATGAGTGCCACCCAGTCTCTGGGTGTGTTGGAGGGCGGGAACCGTAAGAGAGTGTGTGTGTGTGTGTGTATGTGTATGCACACGTGCATAGGTAAGTATTGGGGGTGGGAGGAGGCAGGCAGGCAGAGGTGGATCCTGGAATCCCAGTGCCGACGAGAGGGCTTTGCAGGGCCCAGGGCACTCACATGATGTAGGTGAGCACGCCTGCTCCCCAGATGTCCGTGGCAGAGCCGATGGGTTCTCCTTTTACCATCTCAGGAGCTGATGGGAAACAGAGGCCAAGCTGATCCAGCGTCCCAGTGGCAGGAGAGTGAGGAGAGGCAAGGGGAGCCCCTCCCGGGGGGGTTACTGAGAGCAGGGAGCAGGGACAGTGCCTGGGTCACCAGGCCATACGGACCACCAGAGCAGCAGGCCCTGGGCACCAGTGAGCAGGACAAAAGTGGGGTGGCTGCCAGGGTTTTCCCCAGGGTACTAAAGGAATCATTCTCAGCACTGAAAAGTGGGGTCCCCAGGACTCCAGAGGGGCTGAGAACCAGGGTAACCAGCTCCCTCAGATCAGCTCTGAGGCAGGCACCCATGACAAAGAGTATAGCGACACTGAGATCTTAAGAAAGCCTTTGGGTGCCCCGCTGCCTGGTTTTCCCTCTTTGAGCCTGGCCCCTTCCTAGACATGAGACCCTGCCTGGGAGCTTTACGACATCTCGCTGGCTATCCAGTTCTGCGTCTGAGAAGTTCAGCTTGCAGAACAGAGATAACGAATGGAAAGCACTAGACACTCAACAGGAAGTTAAATGGTGGCTGTTTCTCCTTATTTATATAAAATAACAATTCAGTCTCTCTGTTGTTGTTGTTATGTGCCATCGAGTCAGACCTGACTCATAGCGACCCCTCCTTGGGTTTCCGAGGCAGTATCAGTACAGAAGTAGATTGCCCAACCTTCCTTCCAAGGAGTGGCTGGTGGGTTTGAACCGCCAGCCTTCTGGTTAGCAGTCAGATACCTTAGGCACTATGCTACCAGAGCTCATCAAATCCTGGCTCTACCATTTATGACCGTCTGATGTTGGACAGCAAACTTAACCTCACCACACCTCTGTTACTTCATCTGTAAAATACCCCCAAAAAACAAACCAGTTGCTGTTGAGTCAGTTCTAACTCATGCAACCCCCCCGTGTACAGAGGAGAACCGTTCTCCACAGGGTTTTCATGGCTGTGAGCTTTCAGAAATACATCACCAGGGCGTGCTTAGGAGCCTCTGGGTCTCTGCGTGGGCTTACAAGATGTAACAGGTTTCGGTTAGGAGCCGAGTACATTAACTCTCTGCACCACCAAACCAAAAAAAAAAAAAACTCACTGCCATTGAGTCGGATCTGACTCAGCAACCCCTCCTTGGGTTTCCGAGGCAGTATCACTATGGAAGTACATTGCCCAACCTTCCTTCCGAGGAGTGGCTGGTAGGTTTGAACCGCCAGCCTTCTGGTTAGCAGTCAAGTGCCTTAGGCACTACACTCCAGCAGGGACTCAATCTCGAGAGGTGGGGGCAGTGTTATGTCATTCTCCAGAGATATTGTAAACATCAGTGAAAAAAAAAAGAGTAAGGGACTTGGTTTATCACTTAGTATATAGTAAGTGCTTTGTAAGTGGCTGAGTGAGACCCCTCCAAGGGCGTGGGTGAAATGGGGGGAGCCCTGGCTATTGTCCCTCTGGCAGCACCCATCCCCCTCACCCCCCACAGCAGCCTAGTCTCCTCACCCATGAACTCCAGCGTTCCTGTGCGGTGGCCCAGGGGCCGCAGGGCCTGGGGGTTGTAAGGCTGGGCACTGCCAAAGTCCACTATCTTGAGGGCATTGTCAGGGGCCAGCAACAGGTTGTCGGGCTTGATGTCCAGGTGCAGCACGTGGTGGCCATGGAGGTAGTCCAGGCCCTGGAGAAGCTGCACCACGTAGGTGGCCACATCGTCCTCCGAGTACCGGAACCTGGGGGGAGGGGGGTAAGAGCCCAGCCCAGTGGGGCCCAGTCCAGCTTGGCCCTGCCCACTCCCCAGGAGCACCCCAGCTACCTGTCGCTGAGCCCACAGAGCAGCTCCCGGTTGCCACAGCTCTCAGCAATGAGCACGAGGTAACGCGGGGTGATGTAGGCCTCGTGCAGGGACATGAGCCGCTCGTGGTGCAGCTTCCGCAGCACCTCGTACTCCTGCAGGACCTGCTGCTTGCCCTCAGCTGCGTAGGGCACGATCTTGGCCACAAATGTCCGGCCTGTGGTGTTCTCCCGGCATGCTCGCACTACGCCAAAGCGGCCCCTGTGCAGGGGAGGCACCGAGGCTCAGAGGTGAGGAGGGACACCTCCATCATGAGGGCTAGAGCAGGGACTCCTGGGGCAAAACTGGCTCTGAGTGTGGGCTCAAGTTGAATCCTAGGAACCTAAGTTTGAATCCCAGCTCTGCCATGCTCTGCCTCTGTACCTTAGGGGACAGATAGGATAGCCCCTCTAGCCTCAGTTTTCCCATCTGTGAACGGGTGATGATACTAATGCAATGTCTCCCTCTCAGAGCTGTCATGAAGATTAAATGGCATCATATGGCTAAAGGGCTTAGTACAGTGCCTGGCACAAAGAATGCCACAGTGCTAAGGACTCAGAGCTCAGCACCTCCCTCCCCCATCCCTGGCCAGGGCAGCCGGCCTTCTCTCCTGGGTTCCCTACATCCCACCCCTCCCTCTGAGTCCTCCTCCCCTGCCCCAGCCCTGCTTGCCTGGCCTTCTCCTCCAGGAAAGTATAGGGTTTCTGAGGGGGGCCCTGTCGAAGTGTAGTACCCTCTGGCCTGGGGGAGCTGACTTCCTCCTTGGCTGGACTGAAGCTCTTCACAGTCACCTTGGTGGGCTCAGGAGGGGGCTCAGGGGCTGGGGGCTCGGGGGCTGGTGGTGCTGACACAAAGGAAGTCACCACATACTGGGGAGCCAAGGAAGATGCTGGCTTAGCCCCTTGAGGGGTGGAGGCTAGGGTTCGGGTCCCAGTTTCAGGGATGGAAGACTTGGGCTCACCAGGCAGGACCTGGCCATTGGGTGGGGTGGGCTCTGCTGGCCGTGTAGCCATCAGACCTCTGTGCTTTCGTGGGGGGGTTTGGGGCGGTGGACCCACGGCCTTGAGTGAGGATAAGGCCTGGCTGGGGGGTGCTGAGGGAGAGGAAGGGCTGAGAGTGGCTATTTGGGAGGCTGAGGGAGCTGGGGTCAGGGGAAGGGATGGGGCCAGTGAGGTAGGAGAGTCAGGAGGTGGGGCCCTGGCTGGCCCTGAGGTAACAGGGGCGTCTTGGAGAGTAGCAGATGGCAGAGTTGAGGAATCTAAGTGGCAAGAAAGAAAATCTTCATCTTAGCGCTCGGGAGGCCAAACCCCAATGCTCCAAGGAGGGGTGGCCCCAGGTGCAGGGTCTCCTTCCCTCTCCCAGCACCCATCCCACTGACCTTGTGTGCCCCTGACGAGGACCTTCTCAGAAGGATTGCTGAAGGGCCCCTGCCCAGCACGGTTGACACAGGCCACACGGAACCTCACGGTCATGCCGATGGGCAGGTGGGTCACGTTGTAGTAACAGTCAGAGATGCCCGAGCTCACGGGGTGCCAGGCTGACTCCCCTGAAGGCAGCATGAGGGAGGGACTCAGGCCACTGAAGGGGTGGCCAAGCTCTTGGTGCTATCTGTGAGGAGCCTGGGGAGGGGACTTCTCTCCTGTGAGGGCACTTGTCTCCCCTCAGCTGCTGTCTCCCCGGGCTTCTCCCTCTCCCTCCTGCCCTGTCCCCAGCCCTCACCATCCACACGCCGCTCTAGCGTGTATGTGCAGGGTGCCTGGCTATCTCCGGGTTTCCACAGCACCAGCGCCGTGTCCTGGTAGACCTGGGGTACCTCCGGAGGTGTGAGCTTCCCCGGGACACCTGCAGGAAGAGTCCCAGTGAGTCCTATGCCTTGCCTTGGGACCCATCCCTCCCCTGCCCCACACACCATCACTACACCCCGTCCCTGCTCACGGGCCACGGCGACGGTACAGGAGCTGGTGATGGAGCCCAGGGCGTTGGTGGCTGAGCACTCGTAGAGCCCCGCGTGCCTCTTGCCTGCCCGAGGAATGCTCAGCAGCTGCCGTCCATCTTTGCAGGACACGATGACCACCGAGGGCTCTGACCGCAGGGACTGCTTGTCTGGGGGCAGGAGGGGCAGGAGGGGCTGCTGAGTGAGGCAGCACAGGGCATCCTTGCACAGGCCCCATCCCCAGAGCAGCCCTGAACCCCACCCTAGCCCCCCAGAGTGTAGCCTGTCCCATCCCCAGGTCCTGGGACCATGTGTCCACTCCTCTCTGGGGGGAAGCGGTGATCTCGGACATCTGGAGCATCTTCACCTTTCATCCAGGAGATGTGGGGTGCAGGGCAGGCCGCCGGCAGACAGAGCAGAGTGGCTGCCTCTCCCTCCAGCAGCACCTGGTCCTTGAGTTTGATGTGGAAGACCGGGGGGAAGTCTGGAGGTAGAGCAGGGGTGGCGTGGGTACGCAGGGAGCCTGACCCATTCACCACTCAGTGAGAGGAGGCGTGTGAGGGCTGTCACTGCCCCAGGGAACAGAATGAATGGTTGTCTCTTCCCGGTGGGATGTGGGGAGTAGAAGCCCACACCAGGCCCTGCAGCATCTTCCTTGGGGTGAGCATCAGTTCCTAAGACTCTTACTGTGTGTGTACTGATGACTGAAGTCACTTGGTAACCACCTAGTGTACCTCTGTTTGTAAATGGCTTAGAGCAGGGAATTCTAAATACCAGCTCTATATGCATTTGTTAAGGAAAACAAAAGCAAATAGATACTGAAAAGCTTCAAGAGTCAAGGTCCTGCAATGCCCACTCCCTTTGGGTCACTGCAGGGCATGAGAGAGGAGAAGCAGAAAGAACAAGTGCCCTGAGCCAAGACAGGATTCTCCGGAGACCAGGGGACTCAGGATACCCAGTCTCAGAAGATCCCGCGTGAAGGCAAACCTCGGGCAGCCTCCGGAAATGTGTCAGCTTCCTCTCCTTTCTCTCCTGGGGTCTAGGGAGAGCTGCCTAGACCTCCCCCACACTCCTTCAGGTCAACTGAGGGGCAAACTTTTGAAGGGGCAAGAGACAGTGTCTGCGACCCCGGACGTCTGCCCTCTCAGAAGCTCCGTGTCTTGTCTGTAAACTCAGGGTTGTTTTGAGAACTGAAAGAGGCCCGGAAAGAGGTTGCATGTGCCTGATATTTAGGAAATGTCCACCAGCTGCTCCCAGGGAGGAAGATGAGGCAATCTACACCCATAAAGGTTTTCCGCCTTGGAAACACAATAGGGGTCACTATGAGTCGAAATCCACTCAATGGCATTGGGTTTGGTTGAATAAACGTTAGGCTTCTTTATTGTTGCAAAGAACTGTGGAGGCACAAGGGTTAACCACTCAGCAGCTACCTGAAAGGTTCAGAGGTTTGCAGCAGAAAGACCTAGAAGTAGCCTCCCATAAAGATGACAGCCTGGAACACCCTATGGGGGCAGTTCTCCTCAGTTACATGGGGTCACTGTGGGTTGAAATCAACTCAACAGCCCCTAACAATATTATTTATGGCTGTTCCTATTATTATCTCAGTCATATGGCTGGTAGAGCCAAGAGCAGACCCCTGAGACAGGCTGTTGCAGCAGAGTGGAGAAGCTGCCTTCCCAGCTGGCTGGTCAGGGCCTTTGGGGAGCCTTGGGAGGGGGCCAGGGCCTTTGCTCTGGTGCAGCCAACCTGTGGCTCCCAAGGGCCACGAGGATTTGGGTTCGTACTCCCTGGGAACATCCTTCTAGAATAATCGCAGTCTTGTCCTGCCTATACCAAGGGAGAGAGGGATTTTTTTTTTTTTTTTTAACCTGAGCCCCGAGAGCTGGGGAGAGGCCGGGACTCCTGAGAACTCAGCTGCCGCCAGTCTGAAGACCAGGCAGGGTAGGGGTGGGGACTAGCTAAGCAGGAGAGGTCTGCCCAGCAGGGGTGCAAGAATAGCACAGCAGGACCCCTCCCATTATACCCCAGGGTTCCCCAAGGAGGGGTCCCACACAGAGGCACCAACTTCATGTGAACAGTTTCATCAATGGTGGCCTCCAGACCATGTGAGGGTACTGGGTCAGGGGCGAGTGAAGAGAGGAAGAGGGTGAAAGGTGACCCTGGCCC
This sequence comes from Orycteropus afer afer, assembly GCF_000298275.1. Lineage (NCBI taxonomy): Eukaryota > Metazoa > Chordata > Mammalia > Tubulidentata > Orycteropodidae > Orycteropus > Orycteropus afer. The sequence continues at coordinate 10,465,560 of NW_006921589.1, forward strand.
AGCTCGGCCAGCCCCACCCCCATCCTTGCAGGAGCCAGCCCTACAGGGAGGGGGAGGATGAAGTAAGGGGACTTGCCACCTCGGCAGGAAATCAGCTGCACCAGCAAAATGGAGCTGGGAGGGAGGCCCCAGGTGGGCTGGGATCAGCTGTCCCCAGGCCTCCATTCTGGCTTATCGCTCTCTTTCCTTTTTCTGACACTGCTCTTCCTCCAGCTGGCCTTCCCTCCCTCCTCTTCCCTCACCATAGACCCCACTGGCCTCTAGAGAGCTGCCCCAGCTCCCCGGGCCTTGGCTAGACACAGTCCCCTCAGGTCCAGTGGGGTTGAAGCTGGAACCATTCTGAGGGTTTTACCAGGAATCAGGGAAGAGGAGAACCGGTGACTTACAAAGGTCCTTCACACCCTGGCGTGGGGGCTGTTCCTTTCCTGCTGGGGTGCAAAACTCAGTCTTCCACCTGCAGATCCTGACCCTTTTCAAGTGGGGGATTCGGGGTGACCAGGTGGAGGATCCCTCCCACCCTGTAACCCCAGGACACTTGGACCGAGGCATACTCCTAGACTCCCTGCTCCTGGTGGAAAGCCCTGAAGGCTGCCTTCTGTGGGGGGCGAGGGGCAGGGAAGGGTGGTTGGGTGCTGGGGTTGTACAGAAATGGCGAATTGAGTCAGCGCAGATGTCGGCCTGTCGGCTGAGGGAGAAAGCGGACGCTTTCGGGTTCACGTTCACACATACATAGATTTGAGAGAAGACTCTAGGGGCAGGGGAGCTCCTTTAACTACGAGCCATTACACAGGCTTCAGATCTCCCACTAGAGGAAGCTAGCCAAAGAAAAGTCTCAGGACTGTTTCCTGAAGCCATTTTTGGGACCTGGCTCCACCCCTCTGTCTGTTCCTCTTACCAGCTCTGTGACTTGGTCAAGTTACTCAGTGTCTCTAAACCTCTACTTCCCCTTTTGTAAAATGGGGATGATAATAGTTCCTAGCCAGTGTTGGGCCTTGGGAGCATAGTGCCTAAGGCACTTGACTGCTAACCAGAAGGGTGGTGGTTCAAACCCACCAGCCACTCCTCAGAAGGAAGGTTGGACAATCTACTTCTGTAGTGATACCACCTTGGAAATCCAAGGAGGGGTCGCTATGAGTCTGGTTTGACTCCACAGCACACAACAACAACAACAACAACGACAAACCAGTGTTGGAGAACTGAATGAGGCAGCACTTATAAAGTGCTTAATACAATACTTGGCATCGTCAAAGAAATGGCAGGTGCAGCTGCTGTGGTTTTCCTGACTCCAGACCCTTTCTAGCACTGCCCAGGCTCCCCAGGGTGATCCGGCTCCCCACCCCCACTCTCAGGCCTGAGGCTTCTCACTTCCTTCCCGGGGGCGTGTATGTTTGCTAGGTGAGGGGACACTCATCCTGCCAGAGCTCCTATTACCTGACTCACTGCGCACGTACTGCTGACCCAAGTCCTCCTGGATGCTGCCAGAGAGGTTTGGCTGGGACTGCCCCTTGTCCTTCCTCAGCCGAGAGAGACCCCAGCGGAGCCGGCTCCGGCTTTCCCCTGGAGCTGTGAAGACCCAGACCCAAAAGTACATGCTCAGTCAGAACGTGGAAGCCCTCTGCCCCTTCACCCAGAGAAGGCTGACAGTAGACGAGGACTCGGCCCCACCCCACCGCCGCCAGCCTCCCTCCCCTCCAGCCACCATCCCATCCTCTTTCTCGTTGCCTCCTTCTAGAGCCCCCTAACCTCTTCCCCACTATGCACCCATCAGCCCAGTCCGGCACCCTACTCCATCCACCATCTTCTTCTGGCCGCCCTTCCTCACCAGAGGAGCCGGATGTGGCGCTGGCTTCGGAGCCCAAGGATTCTGCTGACGGTGTGGTGGCGCCGGCCTGGGTGGCCAGCTGGTTGTGCGCGAGGCCGAGACGCCGCAAGCTCTCACCCTCGGAAGTGGCCCTGCGCAGCCGTCCGAACAGCGGCGTGCTACGGCCCGACGCGCCTCCCGAGTCCTCGCTGCTGCCACTGCGCTGCAGACGGCTCGAGAGCCGCTCCAGCGTGGAGCTGAGCCGCCGGCGCACCGCCAGCACCGGGGAGCCTCGCGCAGAGCTGCCGCCCTCCGAACTCTCCCCGTCCCCGCCGCGGCTCTCCCAGGCCGAGTGGCGCTGCGCGGGCGGGGTCCGCCTCAACCGCTGGGACAGCGACAGCGACAGGCGGCGGACGAGGCCAGGCTCGCCGGCAGCCCTGAGGTCCTGCACTGAGCGCGAGCGCTCCTGCCTTCGCACCAGCTCCAGTGGCGTCCCCGCCGGGCTGGGCCGGTACATGCCGTCGTCGTCCTCGGCCCCGCGGAAGGGGCCGCGCTCTTCCGAGCGTGAGCGGCTCAACAGCCGCAGCCCCCGCGACAGGGGCGACTCACGGCTGCGCTTGAACTTGGCCTCGAACACAGCTTCCGACTCCAGGTTCTCGATACTGCCGCTTAGGCTGCTGCCTGGCCTGGGGGGCACCTTGGGTACCACTGCTTTCTTGGCCACCCCTGGGGGCGCTCCGGCTGATGGCACGCGCTTCTCGGGCGCTCCAAGGGGCGGGGAGGCCACCCTGGCGAACACAGCCGCGTGGGGTTTGGGCTCCGGCGAGAGGGCCGGGGCGTGGCCCGGCACCTGGAGCGACTGCATGATCTGGGCGTAGGGCGTGAGCTGCGGCGCGGGACTGGGCAGAGTCGCCGGGGGCTGCGCAGGCTTGGGAGCCCGAATTGCTTCCGGCGTGGGCTTGGGGGTCCTCTCTTGGATCGGCTGGGGTGTCACAGGCTGTGGGGCGCCACTGCGCATGGCAGTGGGAGGTTCTGCAGACTTGGGGGCACTGGGCTTCGCGGCGCTTGGCCGCGCAGGGCTGAGCGGTTGGGCCTCGCTGAGGGCGGACAGGGAGGGGGACTCCTGCAGCTTGCGGGCCCCTAGGCGGGCCACAGGGATTTCAAGGGGTGCCCCGGCGCGGCGATGCCGGCCCCGGGGCTCTGCCTCCCCCTGCGAGAAACTGCTGCTTTTCTGCAGGCCCCGCGCCTCAGGCGGCGGCTGGTGGTGGGGCGCCGCTTCGCTGGAGGCGGCCCTCGCCAGCCGGGGGTCTCGGGCACGGCCCCCTAGGCTCTCCAACAGGGGGCCCCTGAGGCCGCTGACCTTGCCGTCCTCAGGGGCTCCCCGCAGCAGCCGCTGGCGCAGGGCCTGCAGCCTCTGGGCATACTCGCCCTCCCCTAGGCCACCCCGGGCCAGGCGCGTGGCCCCCGGGCTGGGGCTCCGGCGCTGCGGCAGTTCCACAGACGCGGCCTTGTGCAGGCTCCGGCCTGGTTCCCGCGGCCCGGCCCGGGGCAGGGCGCTCTCAGCCGAGCTGCCCCTCCGGAGCTCACCCCGCCTAGGGCCAGGCCCAGTGGGGGACTCCTGGCCTGGGGAGGGGAGGGCCTGGGGGCTGAGGGTCTCCTGGTCCTCAGAGGGAACCTTTCCCTGCTCCTGCCAGTCCATGGGGGTGGCAATTCCTGCCTCTGGGGTTCCCAGGGCCTCATCCTCAGTGGGAATGTCAGTGAGGGACACCCGGGAGCCTGAGAACTCGGGCTGCAGCGGCCTGGGCACTGAGGGCAGTTCCTCCAGCTCTTCCTCTTCCGAGTCCGAGGAGGACGACAGCCCCGCACTGGGCAGTGGGCGTCTGGGCACAGCCACCCACACCTGCTCCGGGGGGGCCCGCAGCAGCTCAGGGATGGGGCGCAGTACCAGGTGGCACTTGTAGCTGACCTGGGAGCGCTGGAGACAGAGCACCAGAATCAGGCCTGGGGGGGGTCCCCGGGGCAGGGCTGACCCACCCAGGCCCATCCCAACTCAGACATTACCCCAGGAAAGAAGGCCAAAGAGGGCAAGAGGGAAGCTGGGAATTGAGAAAATAAAAAACAGCCACTAGAGGAGCAGGAGGGTTAGAGAGGAGCTCAGAGGATGATAAGGTGCTAGGCCAGATATGGGCCTACGCCAAACTCACCTGCCACCTGCGTCGGGAGAGGAACAGCTTCAGGTGATCAGTGCTCACCTCTGCGCCCTTTGCCTGTGACTGCAAACCGGGGAAGGAGAGCATGAGGGAGAGTCCTGTCACCCTAGCCTCTCAAGGTTTGGCAATGGAGAGACAAAGTCCACAGTAGGGGCAGTGGTTGGAGCAATATCGAGCCTGGGCTCCTGGCGGTCCCTCTCCCTTGGGTCTGGCATGGAACTCCCATAGTCAAGGTACCCACTGGTAGAAAAATCCCCTGAACCTAAGTGAAGAGGCAGAAAACCAGGGGCCCCAGGGGCCAGTTTCTGCTCCCCACAGGGGGCTTGTACCAGGGCTCCAGGCCCTTTCTAGAATAGTGGGTTCCCTGGTGGTCTTTGCTCAGGTCCTTGGGCACCAGCAAACTTCTTAAGTCCCTGGCTTGGGCCTCAGCTCCCAGACCATGTCCTAGGACCAGAGTCCCAGCCACCAGGAGACTTGACAGCCCAGATGCCTCCCTCAGCCACCACCAGGCTGTCCCTTTCAGGGTAAAGTAGAGCCTGGAAGGAGGCTCTACTCCAAGGACTGCTGCCAGAATGACCTCGCCCTTCAGTTGACCAAGGCTCAGTGGACAGTTCATTCAGTCCCTCTCTTTAGACTCATTTACAGAACTCCCTGTGTTCTGGCTTTCAGTCCCACGGTGCTGGGCTTTGCAGATGAAGGAGAAACCTGCCCACCAGGAGGTGCTCCTAACACGTGGGACCAGTGTAGGAAGGGGATAGGCACACAGACTCAGGAGGTCCAGGGCTGGTCTTGAGAGCTAGGGGGAGCCTAATGAGCACCTGGAGTCCATGACACCCCAACTCCATCACTGATTGGAACCTCAGTTTCCGTAACAACAGAATGGGAAGAATGATACCTAATACCTTCCTTTGCAGAGCTAACAGATCTTGTGTGTAAAATGCCTATTGCGGTTACTGCACATTGCAGGTCCTCAGTAAATGGAGCTGTTAATAATGTTCTCTCTGCCTCCATGCCCTGTACCACCCACTTTAAGAGATGGACTCACTTTGAACCAAGGATGTTCTAGGGTCTCCTCTGCCGTAGGCCTCCTGTAAAGGAATGAGGGTTGAGAAGGAGCCAGAAGGGCTTTAAAAGCCCTAGTGGCACAGTGATTAAGGAACTCAGCTGCTAACTGAAAGATTGGCAGTTTGAACCCACCAGCTGTTCTGTGGGAGAAAGATGAGGCAGTCTGCTTCAATAAGGATTTACAGCCTTGGGAAGTCTAAGAGGGCAGTACTACTCTGTCCTTACAGGGTTGCTGTGAGTTGGAATCAATTGGATGGCAATGGGTTTTTAGGAAGGCTTTCTCATGCAATCATTCCTTCATGCAGTCAGTCATTCAATTAATGTTTGAGAAACAATGGCTTCTAAGGAGTTGGCAGATTGAATGTCTAAGGGGCAGAGGAGCGGAGGATGCAATGGGGGCAATGGGGGCTCCTTGGGCCTTGTACTCACAGGCGGTCCTGCACCAGCACTTTGATGAGGAAGCCCCGGGCCTCCCTGCTTAAGCTCAGGAATGTCGTCTCCTCAAAGGCCACATTGTAGTTTCGGATGTTCATCAGTGTTGTCCGATCATTTTCCCCAACAAATGGGGAGATTCCCGTCAGACTGCAGAGGTGGAGGGGACTGTGGTGAGAGCTAGGCGGGGCCTTGGGCTGAGGCAGAGACTAAAGGGGGGGGGCGAGTGTAGGGACAGAGCAGGGGACAGGTGGAAGTCCTGGGGTTCACCCAGAGGCTGAGTGAATCTGGGCAGAGGGAGGATGGCAAGAAGCCAAAGCTTTCAGACCCTTGCCTATCCTACCCCCAACCCCACCCCCGATGGGCTGGAAGGCAGTACCACCTTAGCCCTGAGTAACCAGCTGTGGCCTCTCCATGAGACAAAGAGTCTGCGGGCTAAGAGGACATGCCCACCCTGAGCCTGAGCCCCACCAGAGCTTCTAGACCATGTTCTGGGCACTCAGGGCCTCTTAATTTCCTGCCTAAATGGCACTCAGCCAGCATAGGCCTCCTTCCAGCCCCCTTCCCAAGTGTGCCACAAGGGAGCCCACCCCCAGGCCCGAGGGCTGGTTGTTTATGGCGTGGACAGAGCTTAAACATGCAGCCTGGGGTGTCCGCACTCATGCACGTGAGGCCCTGTGCAGTGAGGAAGGAGCAGAGGTAGGCGTGGAAGAGGAAGGGGATGGCTGCAGATCTCAGTGGCACTGTTGCCCCAAGGCCCTGCAAATGTTAGGGGTGGGCTTATGAGGAGGCTGCCATGGGGCCCTGAGGGCAAGAGTCCTTACCAGAGGAAGGCCACGACACCCACGGGCCTGCGGGGAAGGAGAGTGATGGTAAGAGAAGAGTCTGTCTCCCGCTGGAAGTGAGCCGTTCTCTGCTACCGTTAGCATGAGGGAGACGTGGCCTCCCTGTGAGCTCCAAGTGACAGAGAGCCCAGGGATGCCTCCTTCAGTGAGGACCCTGGACCCAGAAGTTCAGACATGCCTGGAGGAGACAAGGGCCATGGCAAGGCCAGCCCGGGAAGCCCAGAGGAATCTTGGGGCTACCAGGGCCATGTCTTCTCACAGGGGAGACACGGCAGCTGCAGAAAGGGAGGCTGGCCCCGTGAGGCCCAGCACCCAGGGGAGACAAAAAGCTAGGGACTGACAGGGCTGAGGCACTGACTAGTCCAGGGCTCATATGAGTAGGAACCCCCCCCCCAAGATCAATGCAATGCCACCTGCTGGTTGTCCAAGAAGAAGGAACCCAGGCTTAGAAAAGCTCTTCTCTAGCAGCAAGCAGGTCCCCCGCATAGCACTGACGGCAGCTGCCTTGGCCCACCCCAGCGGCCTGCATGCCGATGTTACCAGATGTCAGTGACGCCGGACACGGGGGTCTGGTTGACAATCTCGGGAGCCACAAACTCAGGTGTGCCATATTGGCAGTACTGGGGCTCTTCTGGGGTCAGCTCCTGAGCATTCCCGAAGTCACAGATGCGCACCTGTTCTTCCCGCTCAGCACCGTCCCAGACCAGCAGGTTCTCAGGCTGCAGGACACAAGGCAGGGTGTGGGAGCTAGGTGCCGAGGAAGAATGCCCAGCAGCTTGGCTTCCACAGGGGGCTGCCCGCTCCCCAGCCCCACCTGTACCTCACCTTGACATCCAGGTGCAGCACATGGCTCTGATGCAGGTAACATATTCCCTCTAGCACTTGCCGCATATACGTCCGGATCTATAAAAACAAGGGGTTCAGAGTCCATGGAGTTAGTGGCATGCTCTATTTAATTACTTTCAGAGCTGAGACAAGAGGTCAGGCCATGCCTGACGTTGAGTCACAGGTTTGGAGTTGCTGAGATTCAGGGCTGCCACGTACAGCTGCACAGGTTGGACACAGCACAATTCTAGGGTGGGACCACTTACCTTGTAATAACTAGAATTGTACAGTATACCTACCACCCGTGCAGCCCTATGTGGCAGGAGTACAGAGAGACTAAATGGACATGGATAGGTGGAGGCTCCTTTTGGGAGAAATGTTTGGGAAATATTTATTTGAAAAAGACTGGGAAATAGCCAAGTTAGGGGCTGGAGTGAGTATGCTGAGGTTTATAGAGGGTAGTGCAAGCCCCAGACAGATGGGGTTCTGGTCTGATCTGTTGCCTGCCTAACTGTGCTCTCCACCTCCACCCCTGCCCTCTTTATGGGCACAGATGGCATCCCCAGGACCACCTACCAGTGCTCACAGCTTAGGGGGGTGAAAGCAGGTGCCCAGCCTCGTCCCTGCCGCCTGCTGTTCTCACCTCGGACTCACACACGGTGGGTTTCCTGGCCATTCGCTCCAGCAGCTCCTCTGTGCAGCTACAGCACAGCTCAAGGAGAACAGAGATCAGTGCTGCAGCCTGGCCTGCCCCTGGCAGTGCCCTCCACTCCCTGTACTGAGTGTCCTGGCTTGCCTGCCCTTCATGCACATCTGGTACCAGCCAGAGACTGTCCTCCCTCTCCCCTGTCATCTGGATATAGAGATGGGACCACCTGACTCAAACAACTGTGGGATCTTGGGTAAATCACTTAACCTCTCTGAGCCTAGGTTCCCTCAGGTATGACATGGGGATATCATCTCCTCTCCTGCCCCCCTTGCAAAGTATTTATAGGGATCGAATTAGAGCACACTTTTGTTGACTGTGAATGGAACTTCTTGACTCTATTTGAAAATGGCTCAGAAAGTCAATGAGATAACCATTTTGCTGAGGGCGGGGTTTGAGCAGTACAGACTGGGAGGCCGGTGTGCAGGACACAGTGCCCTGCTAGTCAGTGTGACAAGCTCACCGCCCAGCAGCCTTCCCACAAGGTGCCTTTGTTTCACCATAGCTGTTATGAAAGAGTAAAAGCTGGGCTTTTTATGAAAGGAGCCTCCCAAATAAAGTCCGGCATTAGTGCTCTCAGGGTCACATCACTGTTCAGATAGACTCTACTGAACTTTGTGACAGAAACCATATGCCATCTGTTAGCTGTGTAACCTCAGGCAAATAATTTACTCTCTCCATAGATTTCTACATCTGTAAAATGGGGAGAAGGACATTCCATGAGGTATGTGCACATGGGAGTCCCTAGGTAGTGCAAAGGGTTAAGCATGTAACTGCTAACCGAAAGGCTAGAGGTTAGAACCCAGCGAGGCACCTTGAATAAAAGGCCTGGCTATCTGCTTCAGAAAGGTCACAGCCTTGCAATTACTCCAGAGCACAGTTCTCCTCTGTACACATGCGGTTGAGTCTAACTCCACTAGAGGGCAACAGGTATGGGGTTTAGGTGGATATAAAGATTAGATGGGCTCATATCTGTGAAATGCAAAGACCACCACCAGGTGCACAGTAAGTGCTAAGGAAGTTTAGCTTAAAAAAAAACAAAACTTTAAGATGCTAGTCTTTGCACAGGTCTCCAAACTTATCCCTACAACTGTCAATAGGACAACTTTGTAAACTGTAAAACATGTTGCCAATAAGGCACGTGTCCCCCCCTCAGTCCTCATCGATCCGAGGATACAGCTCGGTGACAATGACCAGTCCTCGGCGTCTCTCGAAGGCCTCATGGAAGTAGAGGACGCAGTCGTGCTGCAGCCGGGCCAGGAGCCGGGCCTCCCGTCGTGCTGATGCCTTTGGCTTGGCCGTGCTGGGGATGAACTTGGCCGCAAACTCCAGGCCGGAGTTACGTTCCACCACGCGGCGCAGGTAGGAGAAGGCACCCCTGGGTGACACATGGAAGGGAACAGGGATGGGGCTTAGCCGTCACTACAGGCCTAGCTCTCCACCCAGTCCTAGCCCTCAGACCCAGCCCTGAGCCCCAGACACCATGTCCCCGCCTCGCCCCACACCTGCCGATCTCCTGGTGGATGTCATAGAAGTCACTAAGCCTCCTTCCCCGCTGCTCCTCATCTTCCCCAGCCCCCTCAACTTCCATAGCTGTCGGAACTGGGGAAAAGATGTCCTGGTGTTAGGAAAGGGGGCCGAGAAAGGGACAAGACTGGGGCAGGCAGGGACAGATGGAGAAGATGGGACTGGGAGCATGAGGAGGGGTGCTGGCTTGGAGGGTGCAGTGGCCACAGAGGGAGGGCCTGGGTGGGGCAGTGCCAGGTTCCTAGAGGTGGGTGCTCTGCCCTTCTTCTCTCAAGCCCAGCTCACCTGGACGCACAGCCAACTCGGCCTTGCAGGAGACCTCGCCTGCCAGGTTTCGGGCAGTGCAGGTATAGACGCCTCCGTCCTGGGCCCCCGTGCTGAGCACCACCATGGAGCACTCGTTCTCCTCGTATACAAAACTCACGTGGCTGCTCTCTGCCAGCAGCATCTCATCCTGAGGAGTTGGGAGTTACCGCTAGCCCCAACCAGGCTTCACCTCCACACTGGAGACCCAGCCTCATCTGTCCCTCAGGGCCGGTAAGCTGCCTAGCCCAGGCCCACCCTCACTGCCCCTGGGCAGTGCCTTCCACTGCCTGTACTGAGTGTCCTGGCTCATCTCCACCCAGGGCCCGGCATCACCTCCACTCCAGGGGATATGTCCCCTCCACTCTGATCTTCCACTAACAGCCCTGAATCCCCCTATTAGTTCCCCAGCTCCCCAATCTCCCACCAGCGTCACAGAGAACTCCTGTCCACCTCCTCCTCCCAACCACTGCTTTGTCAAAGTCTTTCCTCTTCTCTGCCTGTGTTCCCCTGGAGCCTCCCAGGATCCAGATGCAGTCTCTCTCCCCCTGCCCTCAAGAATCCCCTCACCCCCAAGGGAGCCCCCCATCGTCAGCCTCTCAGGCACCTCAGTATTCACCCCCTGACCTTGTACCACATGACGTCTGGCAGGGGTTTCCCCTCCACCACCACAACAAAGCGAGCAGTCTCTCCAGCCCCCACCTCCACGTCCTCCATGATGGACTCAAACCGTGGGGCCTCTGAAACACACAAGGACAAGGCGGGTGGGAAGGGCATGTCACCAGGCCCGGCCTCCTCAGCTCCTCAGCCTCTCTCCATCTCGCTCAGTGACTGGCTCAGGGGAAATCCCACCTCTTAGCATCCCACTACTGGGCTCTCCAACTCAACCCCTGAGAGCTCAGAGTTCCTCGTCTGGACCACCTGCCCCTCCTGCAAGTCCGAACGTCGTGTTCTCCAAATCCCGGAAAAATCAAGCCGGAGGGTGCAGGCTTGGTTTGCCTGGAGTGACCCTCTGTTAAAGCCTGTCAGCTTTAGTATCAGGAGATTTTCACGCACAAAAGAAAGCTGGATTTCCTGCCTCTCCTAAGAATTGAGGACTGGCCCTCCTATGTCAGCTTCCTTCACTGCTTCAGTCATGGTGCTGAGTGGCTCAACGCTGCCCCCTATGGGTGGTCGCTCTTCCTCACAGTCCGCTCCCAGCAGCCAGTAGCTTCACTCATTTGGCCTGTCTGTGCCCTGAATGGGACTCTCTCTATTTTAATGTTTTTCTCTTTAAATCTTACTTAAATGTTTCTGGGGCCTTCTACCATCTGAGAGATGACAAGACAAACAAGCAGATATAACTCCCAAATATTAGCCAAAAACCTAAACACTGATTCTAGGTTTCATTTCTCCCACCTGTGGCTATGATTTTTTTATTCTTCGCACATATCACGTGGTCATAGTATTTCCTGGTAAGACCATAACCAAACCCACTGCTATCAAGTCATTAGCACATAATCATCCTATAGGATTGAAGATAATTGCTCCACAAGGTTCTCAAGGCTGTAAATCTTTATGGAAGCAGACTGCCCCATCTTTCTCCTGAGGAGCGGCTAGTGGGTTCGAACCACCAACCTTCTGGTTAGCAGCCATAGCAGCCAAATGCCTTAACCACTGGGCCACCAGAGCTCCTGCTTCCGGGTAAAGCAGCTTCCAATTCCCACGAAAGGACTGAATACATATTAAAATGCACTTTGCAAAGGAGCCAGTGACATCCAGGTGACCCCTTCCAGAACAGGGGGGAAGTGATTGGAGGAAGAAGCAGAGGACACTGGGTACGGACCACAGCCCACCACAGGCACATAAGTTGCTTTTATTGTGAGGCGGAGGGCATTGTGGGAGTGAGAGACCTACAGTGGGTAGATGCAGGGGCCTGCCTTGGTAGTTAGGGGAGGTGGGGCACAGAGGGAGGGATTATAGGCACCAGCCCCAGACCTGTCCTAGCACTGGCCAGTGGAGAGGCAGTCTCCTTGTCACTGTCCTAGCCGGGTGAGGCTGCAGGGCTCCAGATGGTCAGGGCTGCCCCAAACCCAAGGACTCCTGCATCTGGAGAAAGGATGGGTCCTGCAAATGGTCTTGTCAAAGAGGAAGGTGACAACTGGGCCGGGCCACCAGAGTAAGCTTCATGTCATCACAGGGGTGAGGATATCCCACTGTCCCCACAGCAGGGCCAGTAGGGTCCCCATCTCCTCATATCCCCTACTGCCTCTTCTCTACCACTTTCAAGAAGACTCCCCTCCTCTCTCGGAAGGGGTGTTGGGTGGCACCCCTGTACATTTAGCTGACTTAGGACCCTAGCCCTTAGTCTGCATGGCAGGGTCAATAAAGATCAAAGCCCAGGAAGCTTCTATTGGGAGCCAGCAATTAAAAAAAAATGTACATTTACCCACAAGAAGACTGCATGTGCTAACTAAAATGTCACTTTCTTTGCATTTGGTTGGAATTATATCTACTCAGCAGGTAACAAGCTTTAGCTCACGCTGTTCCGAAATTCTGACTGGCAGTTACATGTGTCTAGAGTTAATTAACAACCCAGAAAACAAAACAATTACTTCTGCATGTGTGCTATGGTTTGGGAGAGTCCGTCTTTAACATTACTGAGGAGAAATTACAAAAAGGTTGGGAGGTTCTGTTAAACAGGCTCCTGCCAAAGGGCAGCCTGGATCCTCAGAGCTGGGAGTCTGGTGAGAAGAGGCCCTCACTGGGGCTCTTGTTAGTTTTCGGAATCAGCTTGGCCTTCCTCTGCTTATTATATCCGACATGCTATTTACTGTTGGGTTTAACACAGGCGCTAAGAGCACTCACTGCCTTTGGAGTGAGGCATCTGAGCTTGCATTCCAGCTCCTGTGCTTCCTAGGATGTGCGACCTTGGCCCCATTACTTAGCACTTGTTAAGCCTCAGTTTCCTTATCTATACAATGGTAACAAAAACTGATTCCACCTCATAGGGTTGATGTAAATACTAAATGATGTGATGATCACACAGTGGTTAGCACAGAGCCTGGCACACTCCACATTCGCGATAAATATCTTACTAGTATGATTACTGATACTGGTGTAAGGGGCCCTGGTGGCATAGTGGTTAAAGCATTCAGCTGCTAACCAAATGGTTGGTGGTTTGAGCCCAGCAGCTGCTCCATGGGAGATGAGGCAGCATGCGTCTGTAAAGATTTATAGCCTTGGAAACCCTATGGACAGTGCTACTCTGCCCTACAGGGTTGCTACGAGTCAGAATGGACTCAATGGCAGTGAAGAGGTAGGACTGGTGTGATTATAACCATTAGACAGACGGATCTAGGAGGGAGGATGTGGGATTGGTTCCCCAGTAGGCATAGGCAGGTGTGTGCACCTGGGGGTGTGAGGAGAGGGCTGGGAGCCTCGGAAAGAGGAGAGAGGAGAAAGCCCACCTCACCCACCTGCCAGCTCCAGGGTGACAGAGCAGGCCTGTGTGCCGTGGCGATTGCGGGCTGTGCAGGTAAGGGGCCCCATGTCTCGGTGGCTCACGCGACAGATCCGAAGACAGTACTGATCATCATCTGGCTGGCTCAGCTCGTAAACACCGGCCCGTGCCTCTAGGAGGGCCCCTCGGCAGCTGAGGGACAGGTAAGAGGGAAGTCACCCAGGATCCAGCCACGGGGAGGTCAGCCAGCTGAGGCTGGGCTGCCACAGTGGGAAGCAGGCATGCAGGGTGGGGCGCACCTCCTCCAGACGACCTGGGCCTCCACATGGTTAAAGGTGACGGTGATGCTGGTGGACTGCCCCTCCACCACATACACGATGTCGGGCTTATCCAGCACGGCAGGGGCCTCCTCCAGGGGCGGGCCTGGGAGGAGGAGAGCTCAGGCTCTTGCTAGACTGGATGGAGGTCCTTAGCTCCCAACCACTGATAATGAGGCTCAGAGAGGTTTAGGAATCTGTCCAGGGCACACAGCCAGGAAGCAGCAGAGCTGGGATTGGAACCCAGAGCCTCCGCTCTGCCCACCGAGTCAGGTTGCTTTTCAGGAGTGGCAAGGAAACCCACTGATAGGTCAGGATCCCACCCAGCTTCCTGTTCCCACCATAGTTGCCATTACCCAGAGCAGCCTGGACTAGCATACGGGCCTGTGAGCAACCACCAAGGACCCAGCTCCCCACCCACAGGAACACCCAAGCTCACCACGCTCCAGCAGCTGCACGGGCTCCGAGGGGGCCGAGGGCTTGCTGCTGCTCTTGCCACTGGTACTGAGGACCCGGAAGATGTGCGGGACTCCCTTACGCAGCCCCATGGCTGCCCATCCAGGCTCCCGCAGGCCCGTGGCCAACACCGTCCACTGGTCCATACCCAGCACCTGGTGCTGCACCGTGTATGTCAAGGAGTCTGGGTCTGCCAGGGGGAGGTGGCTGCTAGAGGCTGACATGGCTGGGATGTCACACACACACACACTCCCGCCCCCACAAATCGGCTGGTCTGGGACCCTGGAACTCATTAGTCTGTTCTGGACCTGTGTCAGTTTCTCCTGTTGTTCCTTGTCTGCCCTTCCAACCACAAGCCTTGCCAGGCTCTGGAACCACAAGATACCAGGTATGGGGTTCAGGTATAGGCACAGGGGCTTCCTACCTTAGGCAGGGAAACTGAGGCATAGAACAGGAAGAGAGAAGGTATCCCCAGGATCACAACCCAGGCAACCAGTACCTCACAGAGGCCACAGAAGAGAAGGGAACGTGGTGGCACCCCACGCCCCCTTCATCCATGGAGAGAAGACAGAACAAAGCTGCCTCCTGGCCTTGCTCCCAGCCCTCCTTCCACTTGGACCCAGCCCACACCTTCTTGGGGCCTTGTTCTGCCACTCCTGCCCACTGCCTGGGCCTGCCCTGTCCACACCCTCTTCCCACCCTCTCCCCACCCCATAGTGCTGTGTGGCCCTGACCCACCAATGGCCATGTCCAGACTCCTAGGGGGGTTCCATGTGAGTGTGATCATCCTCCCGGTCACAGCTACTACCTGTGGAGCACCATCTGGAGGGCCTGGAACCACATCTGAAAGGCACAAGCCGGACGTCCACTGGGTCCTTTAGAACCCAAAGGCTACACGGGGCAGGGGACTGGGGCCCAGGGGCACAGCCACAGGGGCAGGGCCAAGGCCAGCTGGCTCCCCAGAGGACCACTGCTCACTTTCTTTCCCAGAGGGGAAAGGAGATGGTGTGCAAACTCTATCCACACCGAGCTCCAGAGGCCACCCCACCCCTGCCTGGGCCTGTGGACCCAGCTGACCAAAGTGCTGTCTCACCTGTGACATAGAGGTGGGCATAGCAGGCAGCTTTGCCCAGCTTGTTGGCGATGACACTTTTGTAGACACCAGCATGCTGGGGCCCCACGGCAGGGAACACCAAGCGATGTACATCCCTGTCTGGTGGGGGAGGAGAGTGACACTAGGCCTGAGCCAAGATGATACTTGGAGGGGTGGGCCATCACAGGCCTGCCTTCTCACCCCCACACATTGCAGCAGGGAGGCAAGGGGAAAAGGGTTGGGCAGGCTGCAAGAAGTGTGTTCACAGTGCAGCTAAACCCTGAGTGCAGGTACTTCCAGGACTGGCTTCTAAGTCTACGCCTGCAGCCCTGGCCCCTCTGGAGGCACCATCTGTCTCTTCCTCCAGCACTTCATGTCCACCAATTTATCATCTTCCTGTCACTCTGGTCCACACTCTGCAGGTTTGTACACTTGTTCACTGTACCCCTCATCTCCCCAGCTCTGGGGTTACAACCTCCAGTCAAAGTTCTGACCAGGCTTTGTTCCTAAGGCTCTCTCCCTCAGTCCCCTCCTCTCCATGCCCACTGCCACCACCCATCCCATTTCCAGCCAGAGCCTTGACAGTCCTCTGCCAGTGTATCCACACTCTGACAATGGCACATCTGGGTGAACAAATCTGTCTTAGAAGAAACACAACCAGGATGCTCCTTAGAAGAAAGGATGAGGGAGACTCTGGTTCACTTACTCTGGACACCTCCTCAGGAAAGACCAATTTCTAGGAAAGAACCTCATGTTTGGTAAACAGAGGGTCAGTGAAAATGGGAGAAATTGTCAATGAGATGATCAACACCACAGCCACAGCAACGGACTCAAACATACCACTGCTTATGAAGATGGCACAGGACTGGGCAACGTTTTGCTGTTACACAGAAGGTCGCCATGAGTCAGAGTCGACTCAATGGCCACTAACGACAGCAACAGCTACATAGCAGATGGGGGCATCCCAAGCCCTTAGCTCAAACTTCCTTCCAGCCACATCTCCTGCAGCCCCCTTCCTCCCTTATTTTGACCCTGACAAACCATCAGGTCCCCAAACAAGCCAGGTAAGTCTCACCTCTAGGTTCTAGCTCACAAAATTCCTCTCTTCTCTATAAGTTTATGTGAATGATCAGAATTCCCAGGTATATAGTAGAGCTGACAAGGGGCAAGGTTGTGGTCACTGCTTGGTCACAGCCAGATACCCAGGGGACTGAGTAGTTGAATCTGTGGGCTTGGGACCATAGTCACAGGGGACATCAAACTCAATTGGCATAACATACTATACAAAACACTGTTCCACCTCCTACTGTGGTGAATAGCGATTGGGATCTTAAAAGCTAGCAAGCTGCCATCTAGATGCAACGATGGGTCTCTCCTCGTCCAGAGCAAAGAAGAATAAAGAAAACCAAAATTCATGGAAACAGTCTTAGCGACTGGTACACCATCCAATCTGCAGTCTATAAGACTATGAGACCAGAAGAACTAGATGGTGCCCAGCTACCACTGTCATCCATGTGGAAGGGGATCTATGTAGGAGATCCTTGACAGAGAAGGAAAACAATGTGGAACAAAACTCAAAATCATTTGGAGGAAAAAAAAAAGAGGGGGGGGGACCAGGTTTGCTGGCCCAATAGAGCCTGGTGGAACCGCTGAGACTATGGCCCTAGCTGCCCTTCAGGTCTGGAACTGAACCCACACCTGTGGTTTCCAGCCAAACAAAAGACAGGCATATGAGTTGAACTTTTACCTCAGGTAGATACACTCCTTGCAGAGAACAATCATGGAAGAAAGAAGGGCTGCTTATGCACAGGGAGACAGCTCAGGGGGCAGGAGTGCATGGAGGGATGGACACTGGGAAGAGGTAACTATGGGAAGCAAGTGGGAGGGGAGCTGTTGCATTGTGGTGAACTGTGGTCAATGTCATGAGACAAAGTGTATGTGAACTGCGCTATGGAAAGTGAATTTGCTCTGTAAATCTTCATCCAAATCACAATTTTAAAAAAAAGTAAAAAAAAAAAAAATTCCTCTCTTCTGGAGTGTTCTCTTCTTACTTAAGGCCTCCTTCTCCTTTAAGACTTAGTTTAAGTAAGGGCCAGCCCTGGGGAGGCCCCCTTGACATGTCTCCAACCCCCTCTCCACTACTGTCCCCAATTCCTTACCTAGGACCTCTGTAGTCCTTGTGTCTGTACCTTCACCAGGCACCTGGCCCAGGCTGCTTTGGGCCTGCTTTGTACATGCCACTGACTCTGGCTGGCCTTCAAGCTCCTTAAAGACTAGGCTAACTTTGTTCCAATCAGCCTGCCCCACCAAGCCCAGCAACTTGATGCCTTGCACGCAGTAAGTGCCAAATACACGTTATAAATTATGTTAAGAGTTGTTTGTGCTTAAGTGCCTGCTATCTTCCTGGCCTATCCCATGTACCTGACCTGTATTTTCTCCCACTAATCCTTACAATAACCCCGCAACATTATCCCCATGTTACCAATGAGGTCAGAGACATTAATTGACGTGCCCAAGGTCACAGAGCTAATAAATGATGTCACTATGGCTTCAGGTCCATCTGATTCCAAAGCTCTTCCCCTCTATCTGCTCCCTGAGTGATGATAACACTGTCTCTGGTGGGGATGTGAACAGGAGGCTTGCATTGTCCTCTTCCTCCTCGGAGTTGTCCCCAAACACCCTTCCCTTCTTTGTGCAGTTATCGCCACATGGACTAGTCACTTGTTCATTATCTCTGCTGACACTGTTTATGAGGAAGAGAAGCCAAGGACTGCCACTGACCCCAGATGTGGGGAAAAGCAGAAACGCCAGCTCAGATACTGAGAGAAATGCCCACCCAGAGCCTCAGAGCAGATGAGGAGATAAGAAGGCCTGAGGCTGGGGAAAGTCAGCCATGGGAGAGGGCTGAGGGGAAGGACCAGCCACCAGTGTGGCACTGGAGGTGGGGTGGGGAGAGCAGGGCATGGAGACAGGGGGTGCCCTGGTTAGCATGTGGCTGCCAGAGTCAGTCTTTGCTCACATTTGGGGAAGTCCCTGCACCCCTTTAAGCTTCAGTTTCCTCATGTGTAAAGGGAGATGATAGCCCCTGCCTTACAGGCCTGTGGTGAGGCAGGTTAAGATCATCCCATTAGGCCGTTAGCCATTAGGGCCTGGCACCTCAAAAGCACATAATAAAGGTGAGAATCTGTCATGCTGCAGCTATATTAGGCCAAGCAGTGGGTACACGAGGGTCACCGTGTGGGCACTGTCTGTGGGGGGATGGGTGTAGGTAAACCCTCTCCCTCAAGACTTGGATTCAGGGATAGAGTTGAGATGCTCCCACAAGCCAATGTCCCAGGCTGAGGAGGACAGGTTCCAAATATGTCCCTCTGCATTCTGCCCCACTCCTCCTCCTGTATGTGTGATTCACCAACAAGTATCGACAGAACACTCTCCAACATAGTCCTGGAAGATGAACCCCCTCGGGTGAAGGCCCTCAAAACACACAGTGGCTGCAACAGTGAACTTGAGTACAACAATGATCATGACAACGGCACAGGGCCAGCCAAGGTTCTGCTTCGTTATCCATAGGCTGCTACGAGAACAAGCCTGGACCAAACGTTCTTTGGTGCCAGACACCACCCACACTGGCCTTTTCAAGGAAGTTTCTCCAGGAAGGAGCACTGTGTTATCAACAATGAGGATAATGGTAGCAACGACATCAACTGTACCAATAGTCATGAGATTTAACATTTACTGAGCTCTAGCTCTTGTAGCATAGGGCCTAAGGCACTCAACTGCTAACTAGAAGGCTGGCGGTTCAAACCTGCCAGCCACTCCTCGGAAGGAAGATGGGGCAATCTACTTCTGTAGTGACACTGCCTCGGAAACCCAAGGAGCAAGGAGGGGTCGCTATGAGTCGGGTCCAACTCGATGGCACATAACAACAACAACAACAAGCTCTTGGCCAATCCACAAGATGGACCGATACAGTGGCCTCAACGATGGGTTCAGGTATAGCAAGGATTGTGAGGCTGGCAGAGGACTGGCCAATGTTTCATTCTGTTGTACACAGGGTCACTATGAGTCAGAGCTGACTCAATGGCACCTAGCAACAACAACAGCTCTTGGCCAAAGGAGTTCTGGTGGCATAGTGGATAAAGCATTAAGCTGCTAAATAGAAGGTTGGCAGTTCAAAGCCACCAGTGGCTCCTTGCAAGGACTATGAGGCAATCTACTTTTGTAAAGATTTATAGCCTTGGTAACCCAATCAGGGTCGATATGAGTCGGAATCAACTGGATGGCAGTGGTTTTTTTTTTTTTTTTTTAGCCCTTGGCCAGGTACTGCTGCAAGTGCTTGGCATACATCAACTAATTTAATTCTAACAACCCTACTGACAGACAAGAAAATAGTCCCAGAGAGGTTCTGCAAGTTGCCCACAGTGCCAATGCTGGTCCACAGCAAGCTGTACTGCTTGTCCAGTAAGTGCTAAGGAGCCACCAAGGCCCAGGAGGTGACTGGCCTCTGCTCTGTCCCTCCCTCTGCAGATGGGAGCTACGGCAGCTCGGGAGGAAGCAGTGACCTCACCCTCTCTGGGCTCCCTGACTCCCGATGACCCATCCCTGACCTGTTGAAGAAGGAGACCCTGCAGGTCCCAAGGCAGGCCTGGAGGGCAGGGGAGAGGCCCTGGAGGGCAGGGGAGAGGCGGGGGCGCTGCAAACACAGGCCTTCACGGCACATACATTGCGTCATGCGCCGGTCCTCGCTGCTCTGGATGCGGTGGCCATTGTGGAACCAGCTGATGGTGGGATAGGGCAGGCCGGTCACCTGGCACTCCAGCAGGGCCTCCTTGGCCAGTCCCACCTCCAGGTCCTGCAGCGGCCGCAGGAAGTCAGGTATAGACAGCCGCTCCAGCTCACCCTGCTCCGGCTCCTCAGGGATGGACGGCATCTTCTCCAGCTTCGAGCTGCAAGAGCCATACGCTGCCCAGAAGCTGGGGCCGTACCCCCCACCCTGGGCCGAGCACCGCACAGGCAGCCCCAGCAGCCTCCAGGGGGCTGAATTGGTACCTGGGGCCTGAGGCAGCTGACCGTGGCTCCTCCACGTAGAGCTGGGCCGAGCAGTGGGCCTGGCCGTGAGCGTTGGTGGCACTGACCATGTAAAGCCCCTCATGCTCGCTGCCCACGTGGGTGATGTGCAGTGAATGCAGACCCCCGTCCTGCCGTAGCCTCAGGTTCTCACTCTCCTCCACCGGACGACCTGGGTAGGGACAGAGGACAGATGAAAATCAGGCACAGTAAGGGGCCTGCTTCCGGGCACAAACCACCCCAGCCTGGGCCTTTGAGGTCCCCTAACACCTGCCGTACCAAAGTGAGTCCAGGAGACGGACGGGGGCGGGGTGCCACTGATCTTGCAGTCAAAGCGGGCTGCACGGCCTCCCAGCACCTCCATGTCCTCCAGCAGTCTCGTGAACAGGGGTGCTTGTGAGGGCCGCACTGTCAGCCGGGCGCTGCATGTCAGCTCATCTGGGAGTGGGTAAGAGGTTGGTGCTGGAGCAGTAAAGGCCAGGGAGCCCCAGGCACCCCAACCCACATGCAGGAGAGGGAGGTGGACTGGGAGCTGGAGCCTGGGCAGTAAGGCAGCGGGCAGAGAGCCAAACGCTGGGCCTTCTCTGCAGGGTGCAGGCCAGCAAGGGTGAGTGGCAGGCTGCCACAGTAGGCTGGGGAAATAAATGGAGCCCTGGGCCTGGCCCCTGCTCCTCCCTCCTCACCTCACTTTGTCTATCCAGGATGAAGCCCAGCCCAGCTCTGAGAGAGGCTCCCAGAAGCCAAGCCCACTTCCTCCCCCAGTACCCTATCCTCCCTGAATTCCCAGGGAGTGCCTGGGGCATGCCCACTCCCTCCCACCTGCCTCAGACCTGGGGCATCTGACTCTTTGCCTTACTCTATAGTCCCGCTAAAAATCTCCTGTGCTCATCACCTAACCTGGGGAGATAGGTGTCATTATCTCTGCTCTTAACGAGGACGACCAAGAGGTCAGAGATGCTATTAATAATAATAATGGCTGACGTTCATTAGGGGCTGCCTTTTGCCAGGTGCTGTGTTCTTTACATACATTAACTCATCAATCCTGCCCATCACCTTACAAGGTAAGGATAATAATCACGAGCCTTCTTTACAGACAGAGATGAACGGTGCAAAGCTCAGAAAGACGAAGTGACATGGCTCATAGATGACAGGGCAAGAACTTAACTTCATGTTTGTTTCCCACACCTCAGTGGACTTGCTCCCTAAGAACAAGTTACACCGATACGGAACTCACATGTGCCAGGTACATCGGAAAGCACTTCCCCCACGGCTGTTATTAGCTGCCATTGAGTCAGTTTCCACTCATGGAGGCCCCATGTGCAGAATAGAACTGCTCCACGGGGTTTTCAAGCTGTGACCTTTCAGACAGAGACAGATTGCCAGGCCTGTCTTCTGAGGCACCTCTGGGTTTGAACTGCCCACCTGTTGGCCAGTAGTTGAGCCCTTAGCCATTTGTGCCACCCAGAGACTCCATGCTTTCCATGTAGTAACTAATTTTATCTCGGCACACCCTATGAGGCAGCTGGACTACACCACCTTCTCCAGGAGAGGAGATCCTGTTTCCTGCCTCCAGCTCTCTGGCAGCCTGGGTGATCAGTTACCTTTGGCCGTGCTGAGCTTGCAGGTGTAGATGCCACTGTCGTCCTCGTGCACGGAGGTGAGCAGCAGCTTGCATTTCCGGCCGTCGAAATGCATCTTGCATTTGAGCAGCGCGGGCTGCAGCAGGCGGCCGTGGCACAGCCAGTCCACCTCCACGTCGGCAGGGCCCGCCACCAGGCACTCAAACAGCGCCATCTCCCCGGCCCCCACGTCCACGTCCTGCAGGGGAGCCAGCACGGCCAGGGACCGGCTTTCAGGGTGTGCTGGGGGGAGAATGGCGACGGGTGGCACGCACAGAGCAGAGACACACAGGGCGAGGGAGACACATACATGCACACACAGAGAGACAGACACAGAGAGAGAGATGCATTTTGTTCCCCTGGAGACAGGGAGAGCCTGCTGGTTGGGCCAGGACGGCAAGGGGCTCCCAGGCCTGGCTGGCTTCAAGATGGCCACCTACACCGGGCCGGGGGTGGGGGGTGGTCGTAGTGTGAACTCTTGGGAGGCAAGAGCGAATTGAAGGAGAGGAACCCTAGAGGGCCACATGGGGGCAGAATCAGTCGGCGGCGGCGGGGGATAGGGGGAAACACACAGTACACCAGCTGGGTACAAACTGGACTTTATTTGAGCTAAGAAATAGGGGTTTCCAAATATCCCCATACCCACTCCAGCAGCACCCCCAGCCCTGTGCTACTCTCTCATCCCCAGACACAGCCTCCCCAGCACTGACAGTGAACAAGGAGGGCCCAACAAATGCCCCTAAACCTGCCAGGGCCTGGGAGGATGCTGGCCAGGGCTTGGCCAGGCCTCCTCAGCTGCCCAGAACCCCGGGGCCTCTGGCTTTTGATCCCTTGTAGAACAGAAAGTGGTGTGCCATTTGAAACCCACTTCTGGAATGGTCAGTACCCCTGCCTCCCTCTTCAGGAGTGGCCAACGTCCTGCCCCACTCCCTATGAACCCCTGCCCTTCTGGACCCATCTACCCTGTGGACATCACGCCCTACCACGGTCCCTCTGTGTCTCACACAGCTGCCTCAAAGGCACCCTTCCCTGACTGTCACAGACGCACAGACAGACAAACGGACAGACGGACAGTGGCCTGTAGCAGCAGCACATGCGCTCACTCGGTGCTCCCCTGCGGGGAGGGGCTGGGGGGGTCTTGATACCCCTCATGGTTTCCCCTTCCCAGCACTCAGTCCATCTGGGGGCCTCCCGGCCTGCCCAGCCTTATGTCCACTTGGGGAGGGAGGGCCCACGGGGGCCCATGGGCTATCCCAGGGGCTTCGTGGGGTGGGAAGGGGAGGGGTGGCTGGGATGGGGTCCGGGCCGGCAGGCCGGCTGGGTCTGTGGGCAGGAGGCAGTGAAACACAGCGAGGTCCGAGGTGCCTGAGACAGGGGCGCGGCTCGGAGGGCAGCGGGGGGGAGCGCAGGCGGGCCCCCTGAGCTCACTCGCCTGTGTACAGACAAAAACCTCAGTCAGCAAGCGGCAGGTTAGTGCAGCACACGCACACAGGCACGCAGACCTGGCTAGGACCCCTGGGGAGAGCAGCCTCAGACTGCCAGGTGGCACCATCACTTTCCTTCCCTCAGATCAGCCCTGTGGGGGAAGCCGCCAGCCGGCGATTGGGTCCCCAGGGTTTCTGGGCAGGCAGAGACCCTGGGCAACCAGGGCAGAGGCATTCAGAGGCATCAGGAGCACCCCGAAGCCTGAGGATGTTGGGAGGAATTCCCAAGAAAGAGAAGCACTAAGACATGGGTTAACACCGCGAAGCAAGGCAGAGGCGGGCTCTGGAGGCCAGGAGCAGGCCCAGGGTGGGGACTGAGTGAGGACAGGCCAGAGAACTTGGAAACCAAAAAGGTGGCCACACAGGAACACAGGCAGGTGTCTTCGGGTGGGGCCTAGTAGACGGGACCAGAACATTAAGGTTCCAGCTGGTTCCTGGGGCTATCTTGGGAAGCTCCCAGAGCTGGCCCTGGCCATGCTTGAAGGGACTAAGCCTCATGGGAGGCAGGGATGGACAGTGGCTGTTTGAGGAGCTGAGGAAGTTCTCAGCACTGAGCCATCCACAGGGAAGAGTGAGGTGGAAGGCACAGCAAGTAACACCCCTTGGGGAGAAGAGTCCACACCGTGGGGATGGCCTGGCTAGATCCTATCATCCCACTGCCCAAGAGAGCCCCATCCTTGAGGCCCCCGATCCTGGGGCCCAGCCCTCTCTACATTCCTTGGCTGTGCTCACCCTGGTGCCCCTGAGATGCACCATATGCCCAAGTCACCCCCAAATCCCCTCCGAACGGGTCCAGTCACCAGACTCTTTCCGCTGCTACCACCCAAACCACAATAGCTTTTGCACAGCAATGGGTGGGGAAGAGGCAGGTATGGAGGTGGGGGAGAACAGGGTGACAAGGCTTAGAAGAAAGAGTGTGGGGGGAGGATGGTGGCGGTAGGAAGCAGGGTCTCTGCCTGATGTCTGAGGCAGGCATGATCAAGCAAGAGGGCAGTACTGTAAGCACTAAGCAAACAGTACTATTTGCTGTGTGGCCTTGGGCAGGTCACTTCTGCTCTCTGGGCCTCAGTTTACTCAACTGCGATATAAAGAGCAGGACTCGGGAACCTCTAAGGTCTTTTCTGTCTGGCATTCTCTGAGGTTGTGTGAGAGGTGACAGTAGGGGCTGGGAGGGGGCTGGGGCCGGAGTGGAGCTGCGCTGGGTTAAGGGACTCACCTCGGACCTCCAGGCGGGCCTCACACTGCCGGGCTCCATACTCATTGACCGCTTTGCAAGTGTAGAAGCCAGCATCGCCCCGCTCGGCCGCCAGGATCCGCAGCCGGCACAGCCCACCCTCTGCCTCCTCTGCGAAGCGCCGCTGGTCTGGGCGCACAGGCTGGCGGTTTCTCAGCCTGCCAGAAGGGCAAGAGCTCAGGGCAGGAACAATGCAAGAGCCCCACTCGCAGGGAAGCAGGGTTCCACGCAGGCCTTCACTCCTGTGCACTCACTGCCCACGACCCCCCCAAGTCTGTCCCACCCTCACCACCCCTGGGTTACAGGGCCAGGGTGTCACCTGACTCTGCCATCCCCCATCCAGGAACTTCCAGATCACTTGTGCCCATCTAGACCTCTTCCTCCTCGGAACCCCACCACACTTAGAGCAATTCCCTCCTGTCTTTATTTATAACTGATAGACAGCGTTCCCGCTTCCTAAAAGGGGTAGGAAGCAACTTACAATGTTAAAAAAAAAATCACATTGAGAACCAGACAATCATTTAAAAATGAAAAACAGAACGCAAACCAATAAAAAATAAGTAGCTCAATAATGGATGTTCCAGGCCCCTGGGATGACTCCAGCGCTGTGGCCGAGACCCATGTCTGACTCTGGGCATCCAGCAGCTCGGTGACAATCATGGTTGTGCCTAACCCGGGGCTGGGCACAGCCCTCCATCCACCAATGGGGATGGCCAGGCACCCTTCTCACGAGTGAGAAGATTTCTGGTAATTCATCCAAATGAACAGAGATGAGCCTTTGGCACCCAAACCCTGTCCCCAGAAGGGGATGTGTTGCATAAGCCTGAGATGTCAGATCAAGGCGGAGGGCGTGCTGGGAGAGTGGTGCTATGCATCCGGGGGTCCCCATGGCCAGGGCTTTCCTAGGGAAGTACATAAGGGTCCACTTCCTTCTATCATTCATTTTCACCCAAAGCCATGCCTCATGGGGCCAAGCCTCCTTGGGGGCGGGGAGTTGCACTCACCAGGAGACCACAGGCTTGGGCTCCCCCTGCACTCGGATGCTCATAGTGACATCCTGGCCTTCTCTTACCGACTGGTCCATGAGTGAGACCTGAAGGGGGACCCCAAAGTGTCAGGGAGGCAGCAGGATACCTCCTCTGGCTCTGGAGGAGTTAAGGGATCTGAGACAGAGGCTGCTCATGCCCAGTCTGACCCCCTTGAGCTCGGTGTAAGTAGTGTTAAAGGGCAAAGCTCTGGGCCTGTGCTGGGGCCTGGGTTTCAAGAACAAGGGGGCACACAAAGGCATAGAGCCTGACCTTGAAGGTGGGGGGTGCCTTGGAGCCAGTGTCAGGAGAGCGGTGGTTCTGGCTGGGACTGAGCTTCATGGTGGGGGTGGGGGACCAGGTCTCCCCAGGCTCCGGAAACTCCTCTGGGGGACTCAGGTACTCCTCGTCAGAGGTGATGGGGCTGCTGAAAGGGGACGAGGACCCAC
The DNA here is from genome assembly GCF_000298275.1 of Orycteropus afer afer. Lineage (NCBI taxonomy): Eukaryota > Metazoa > Chordata > Mammalia > Tubulidentata > Orycteropodidae > Orycteropus > Orycteropus afer. Next base: position 10,491,460 of record NW_006921589.1, read on the forward strand.
CTGGAGGAAAGACAGTGGCTCAGAAAGAGACGTCTGGGGTGGAGGGGGACAGAGGGACTGAGAAAGCTGGATTGATGGCTCTAGGGCACCACACCACACACACCAGGGCACCCCATCACTTGCTATGTGACCCGGGTCTCCAAGCTTCCTTTCCCCAAAACTCTCCCAACATTGACCCTCCTGGTCCTGGGTGAGGAAAGCACAGGGAATGGCCAGGGACAAAGGACTCAGCAGAGGGGCCCTTCCTCAGCCCTGTGGGAGACTAGAACCCCACTGGGGCAAGGGACCCACATTCCTGAGGCCCAAACTATCAACTGCAGGCTCCTAATGCGGGTGGCTCAGGTCTCTGGGACCCCAGAGTGGCACAGCCAGTACACTCATTTCTTGGGTGAGCCGAGCCTCGTACAGAGGCACACACACCCCAGGCCCCATCCCAAGCGCAGTGCCAAGGCCAATCAGGCGGTACTGTCCAGCCTGCCCTCCCCCCCTCCCTTCTCAGCTTCCTGCCCCAGATATCCCAGGGGCACCTGTTGGCCCCAGCCCTAGAGCACAGACCCTAAAACTCTCAGGGAATGGGAAGGCAGAGTTCGAGCCATCCACAGAGAAGGGAGGCTCAGCCTGGGACGAGGGGGGGCACCAGCGTCCGCCCTGGGGGTGGGGTGTCCCCAGGGCCCTGACGCCCTCCCCCGCAACTGGCCAGGGGCCCAGGCTTGCGGAGCTGGCTCCTCTCCAACTGCCAAATACAGACATGAATCCTCCACAGCCCCCGGTCCCTCCTCCTGGTTCCCCCAGACCAAGCCCCTGTGGCCCAACCCCCGGCAGGGCTGTACCCCAACTCACCCCAAGACTCTGCGCACAGACCCCAGCCTGCGCCTGTCCTGAAGGCTCTGCCCTGGCCCCAGGCCCTCCTGCTGCCTGCTCACCGCCCACCCCGTCCCGGCTCCCCAGGGACAGAAGCCCGCCCGCCCAGCCCCACTTCTGCTTCTTGCTGACCCTACGGAGCCTACGCACGCACCGCAGGAGGGGGTCTGGGGGAAGGGCAAGAGCCTGAGGAGGGGGAGGAGGAGGGGCTGGGTGGCAGGCAGCTGGCGGGGCGGGCAGGGGAAGGTAGTGCTGCTGAGACCACAGGCAGCCTGGCTGGAGGGGAGGGGCGGGGAGGGGCGGGGCCGCGGCTGTATTTAGCCTCCCTGCTCATTCCCCAGCCGCTGGGTCTGCCTTTTCTCTCCTTACAGCTCTGGACACTGACAAGAGCAAAGTCCCCGAGCAGCATCTCAGGGTGCAGGGGCCTCAGACCCCAGGGGTAGACGGGAGTGACACTGCACCTAGGTGTTCAAGATGCCTGCGCTGGCCCGTTAGTGTCCACACATACTACCAGGGGAGGGACCAGTACAAATGTCCCCTCTGATGCCCCTGGGCCTGACCAAGCCACCAAGATCCCTACCCTGGCCACTGGCTGAATCTCCAGTTCCAGAGCTCTAAGCCATGCCCTGTGTTCTCAGGGCTGAGAGACAGAGCTGTTGGGACTTCTGGCCTCCTTTCCAGAGTTACCTACCTCCCTCAGCCTAAGGGGGGCGACAGAAAGGCCCAGAACCCCACCTCTGCCTCCCGATTCTTCCATGATTAATTCGGCCCAGCAGCCATTCCAGGGCACTAAATCCGCCCCTCCTACGAGCATACCTGTTAGCAACTTGCCCCTCACCCCATCAGTTCCAACCAGGGTCCATAGCCAGAAGAGGGTGCTACTTCCCCTTGGCAACCCCTCACAACCAGCACCCACTTGTATTTAGGTCAAGGAAGGGACTTGGAAGTAGAGCAAGCAAGAAAGGCAGGTGCTGGAAAGCGGTCACATGTCCTTCTCCTTCTTCCTATCACTTCCACCCACCAGGGCCACATTCCCAAGATCTGACCTGTGTTCCCAGCATTGCCTGTGAAGAAGGAGGGGTGGGACCAGGCAGAGGAGGAGGGCCCACCACTCAGGCTGGCTGTCTTGAGGTTAGGGCACCATGAGCATGGGCTGGGCATGGGTCCCCATCTGACCCTGAGGGCACAAGCTAGCCCCTGGAGGTGGGTGCCCTGCCCACCCCTGGTGGAGCCTGGAATACTGCTCCAGGGTCACCTCCAACTGGACAGCGCTGAGGAGGCTCGCTGGCTCAGGGAGTGAGCACAGAATGAGATTAAACAGGATCGGCAAAGTTTGTGGGGCGTTTCAGAGACCCCTGGTGGTGGCTGAGGTAACAGCACTCTGGGGGCATCAAGCCACCAAGGGAGTGGAGGTCCTCAAGCCCTCAAAAGGGTTCCTCAAAAAGGGGAACTATCAGGGCAGCCCAGGCAGAAGCTTCAGGCCACAGAGGGGCGGAACTCTGTATCCTCAACATTGTGTGGCCAAGGAGGCTAACAGAGGACCCTCATCACTGGCTTCCAGAAGCTTCCACATCAGGCTTTAGTGTTCACCTTCCACCTCAAGCTCTCACTGTGGGAAACAGTTACACCAGCCAGGGAGAGGGAAGACGTGCCCCCTAAACCTGACATGCATCTATGCACAGCCAGCCCTGACCAAGTCGCCATGTAAGTACTGCCTCCTCACACTTACACTCTGACCCCTACACACGCTTGGCTACTAACCAAAAGGCTGATGGTTCAAATCTACCCGGAGATGCGCTGGAGAAAGGCTTGGCTATCTACTGAAAATCAGCTACTGGTTGCCCTACAGAGCACAGTTCTATTCTGACCCACATGGGGCTGCTGTGTCTCAGAACTGACTCAATGGCAACTGGTCGGGCCAAAATCACTTAATAAAAATAGCAGTGCTCACTCCCGTGGCTTAACTCTCAGCCAAACAATCGACAGGCCTAAGAGCTGAACACCTGTACCAGGGAGATGCACAGTCAACCGTGGGAGATCAGAAGGGCAGCACCTGCACAGGGAGAAAGGTAGGGAGGCAGGAATGCGCAGGCAAGAAGGACACAGGTAAAAGGTAACCATAGGGAGGAGGTGGGAGGTGAGATGTCACACTGTGGGAAACGTAACCAGTATCACAAAACAAAACGTATATATGAACTGTTGAACAATGTAAAACAAACCTGCTTTGTAAAATTTCACCCAAGTCACAAAAAGCTAAAAAAATAAAAACAGCACAGCTTTGAACCAGTCAAACAGTCCAGTCATCGCTGACAGAAACAAGGTAGTGGATGTGCTACCTAGTAGCCAAGTCTCTGGCAGCGCGGATTTTGACCTAAGTATGAAACAGGCAGCAGTGCCCTGTTCAAAGATGGCAGCCAACACACACTCAAAGCAGCCCATTCAGTTGTCATCTTTGAACTGGTTCAAAGCTCTGAGAAACAGTGGTGTTGGGGAGCATACAGCAGGGCGGCCTCCTTGCTCGGAGCAGTGCATTCCGCTCGGTGCAGTTCCTAGACCCTCAGAGGCACCCTCATGACGCACCCGAGCAGCTACATGTCAGGCATCCAGTACATGAAAAGCGTCACACAAACACTTCACACCAGAGGTTCTCAGATTGGTTCCCAAATCCCCACATCAGAACTACTTGGGAATTTATTTAAAATATCAATTCCTGGGCCTTACTCAGACCTCAGAATTGTATTTCTTGAATAAGGGGTCAGGAAACTGCATTTTAAAAGGTGTTCCAGATGATTCTTATGCACGTGAAAGTTTAGGGACCACTACTGATCCTCTAAGGAGCTCTGGTAGCATAGTGCCCAAGGCACTTCACTGCTAACCAGAAGGCTGGCGGTTCAAACCCACCAGCCACTCCTCGGAAGAAAGGTTGGGCAATCTACTTCCGTAGTGATATTGCCTCGGAAACCCAAGGAGGGGTCGCTGTGAGTCAGATCTGACTCAACAGCACAGAACAATGACAGCAGCAACACTGATCTTCTGTCCTGGAAGAAGTGCAGCAGGAATGCTCCTTGGAAGCGAGAATGGCCAGACCTTGCCTCACCTACTTTGGTCATGTTGTCAGAAAGGGCCAGTCCCTAGAGAAGGACATCATGCTTGGTAAAGTGGAGGGTCAGCGAAAAAGGGGAAGGCCCTCGACGAGATGGACTGACACAGTGGCTGCAACAATGGGCTCAAGCAGAACAAGGACTGTGAGGCCGGCGCAGGGCTGGGCAGTGTTTCGTTCTGTCGTACACAGGGTCCCTATGAGTCGGAGCCTCATGGAAGGACAACTCAATGAGGTCGTATCATTGAGTCTTACCTCACTTGACCATTAAACTTCAGAGCAAGGGTCTGAACCTAGGAGCCTGACTCCACAGCCCATGTGTGTTCCTGTGCTGTGTGGCACTTACCTTGAGCAAGGCCTACAATTTGGTGGCAGTGGATCTCAACTCCTACTGTGCCCCAGAATCACCTGGAGGGCTTGTTGAAACAGGGTTGCCAGCTCTCACTCCCAGAGTTTCTGAGTCAGTCGGTCTGGGGTGGAGCTGATAATTTGCTTTTCTACCATATTCCCAAGGTGATGAGAGAAGGATGCTGCAGGACGCTGAGGACCATGGCTCCAGGGTCTCCTCTGTTATCGCACCTTCACTCATAGGCAGACTGTCATTACCCTTTGCAACGGAGTGTCCCACCCAGCCACTGATCTCTACCAACCACTGCCACCTCACACACAGCCCCTGACTGCTCAGGAGGGCCTAGAGGTATGGCCACAAAGGCTTCAGAGTGGGCAGGCACGGTGGTGTCCTTAGAGGCCTTCTGGCTGGTAGGGAAGATGAGACGAGGTAGGCACAGAATTGACTATAATAGTGAACAGAAGTGATAAGCCAGAGAGGAGAAGATAACGGCCATGGGAGTTCAGAAAGCAGGAGATTAGCTGTGGCTCAGGGAAGACAAGGGAACTGGAGGGAAGAGGTGGTATTAGAATCAGAGTTTGTTTTAAGAGTGGAAAATGGAAAGGCATTCCAGGCAGAGAAACTACATGAACAAATGTTCAGAGGCAAAAAAAAAAAAATTGTATATGTATATATCATGTCTGCATATATATGTATACATTTATACATGTATGTATATGTATAAGTTGATTTGCCAATTCTGGACATTTAAAATAAATAGAATGATACAATGTGTGGCATTTTGTGTCTGGCTTCTTTCACTTAATATAATGTTTTCAAGCTTCATGCATTTTGCAGCATTTCTTTCCTTTTCACAGCTGAATAATTTTCCAGCGTATGACTATGCTACGTTTTCATTACTCATCCGTCAGCTGATGGACATCTGCATGGTTTCTACTTTTTGGGTACTACTACTAATGTTGCTATGAATATTTTTGTTCAAGTTTACCTATGAGCATATGTTTCCAATTCCACTGGGTATATACTTAAGAGAGGAATTGCTGGGTCATACCTAAGGCATCTCTGACTGCTAACCAGAAGGCTGGTGGTTCAAATCTACCAGCTGCTCTGGGGAAGATGGAGCAATCTACTTCTATAAAGAATTACTGCCTCAGAAACCCAATGGGGGCTGCTATGAGTCGGAATCTACTCGATGGCAGTGAGTAATGGTAATTCTATGCTTAACTTTTTGAGGAACCACTAAACCTTTCCACAGTGGCTGCATCATTTTTACATTCAATTCAGCAATGCATGAGGGTTCCAATTTCTCCACGTATCTGCCAACGCAAATGTACATGCGTATGTATACACGTATACATGTGTAGGTTGGTTCAAATCCACCAGCCACTCCTCAGAAGGAAGATTGGGCAATCTACTTCCATAGTGATATCACCTTGGAAACCCAAGGAGCGGTGGCTATGGGTTGGATCTGACTGGACAGCAATGAGTTTGTTTTTATTTTTAATATGTGTAGGCAGATTTATATACATACATGTATACATATTATATGTGTATGAACATGTTTACATACATATGTATATATGACTATGTATGTGTGTATACATGTATGTGTATATGCATCCATGCATGTATCATGTATATTATGTGCATGTGTGTTTGCATGTGTGCACATGCATGCACACATGCATGGTAGTTCACTCTGTCTGGCTATAGAACTGGATGAAGAAGTGGAACACAACTGCGTTAAAGCAAATACCTCCCCCTGCTCCAGTGGCGTCTGGCCACCCTGGGGTCACCCTCAGCCTTCTGGCCCTGTCAAGCCCTATCTGTCCAGATGGTGGAGGCTTCAAGAGGGTGGGCTTTACTCTGAAGGCAAAGGGACATGCCTTAAGGTTTTTGAAGAGGACACTAGCAGGCTGAGGACCAGCATCACTTCCGTGAGTCTGGCAGTTCATATTCCGACCTCCATACGCACTATGGGTTCACTACAGGCAAAGTCTAAAATGTTTGTGGGAGGATTCCACTGGGAAGGTGAGGTGAAAGAGAGCACCAAACCCAAAACCAGACCCACTGCCATCAAGTTGATTCCAATGCAGCAACCCTACAGGGCAGAGTAGAACTGCTCCATAGGGTTTCCAAGGCTATAAATCTTTACGGAAGCAGATTGCCCCAACTTTCTTCTATGGAGTGGCTGGCTGGTGGGTTTGAACTCCTAACCTTTTGGTTAGCAGCCCAATGCCCTAACCACAACACCACCAGAGCTCCTCAAGTAGAGCACAGGGTAGCTAAAAAAAAAAAACAAACCCAAAGCCACTGCCATCGAGTTGACTGCAAGTCATGGTTACTCCATGTGTTACAGAGGACAACTTCTCCACAGAGTTTTCTTGGATGTAATCTTTACGGAAGCAAATCGTCAGCCTTTCTTCTGTGGCATCACTGGTGGATTCAAACTGTCAACCTTTCAGTTAGCAGTTGCGCACAAACCGTTTGTGTCACCAGGGCCAGCTGGTAGGTGGGAATTTCTAGAGGGTGCCATCAAGAGTATTGCCCCATGAAATAATGCTGACAATGGTTTAGTTTTCATTTAAAATGTACAAGCAATTAGAATTTGATGTGGTCAGTTCGACCCGGGCAGGAAGGGGCTTAATTTCTTATATATTATTATACCAAGTTGCTCACTGGTAGTTGAAGCATTTCCAACAACTGGCCTCTGTTCTGAGAAGCTGTGAGGGACAACTCCATTCTTGGGAAGACAGAGACAGCCTATCAAGGCAGACCTGCTCCTGGTGGATCTGAGCGGGGAGGGAGCTCTAGGTTCTGGTCAAGGAGCCCAGCTCGCTTGTTCATACGTTGTCCAAACCCAGTCAAGGATAGACAGCACGGGCTGAGGAGCCTTCCAAGATCCCCTCCAGTGACAGTCCCTACCACCACAAGGGGGACCTCCAACCTGGCAGCAGCTGGCACTGGGACCAGGGCAGGCGAAGGGGGGCAGACGCTGGTGCCTTAACGTTCTTCCCTTCCTTTGTGTCCATGATTCCCAATAAACCATCTCTCTTCCTCTGTGAGTCCCTGGGTGGTGCAAACAACTAAATGACTGACTACTAACCAGAATGGTGGTTCGAACTCCCCACTCAGAAGTGCCGTGGAAGAAAGGCCTGGAGATCTGCTCCCAAAGGTCACAGCCTTGAAAACCCTACTGAGGGCAGTGCTGCTCTGTCACATATGAGGTCCCCATGAGCTGGAATCTACTTGGTGCCAAGTGGTTCTGGCTTTTTGTTTGTGTTCTTTGTGACAATGCTGGTCACATGGGAAGGATGAGGTTTGATGAGCCCTATCTCAGGCCCAAATCTCTGTAGTGAAATCAGAGGTGTCGTTCCCATAGATGCTCACAAATCTTAGGGAGTATGTAGCCCAGGAGTTGTGAAAATCCTCACCTTACAGATGAGAAGACAGTGGCCAGCTGCTGTAAATGATAAGGCCTCAGCTAGCAAATGCTAGAAACTTGGGCTAAAACATGTAAGACTTATGCTAGATAACAAAAAAAAAAAAAAAAACCAAACTGCTGCCATCAACCTGAATCTGACTCATAGCGACCCCTCCTTGGGTTTCCAAGGTGTATCTCTACAGAAGTAGATTGCCCTGTCTTCCTTCTGAGGAGTAACTGGTGGGTTTGAACCGCCAGCCTTCTGGTTAGCAGTCAAATGCCTTAGGCACTACACCACCAGAGCTCCTATGCTAGATAATACACTACACAAAAGTATTGTTCCACATCCTGCTTTGGCAAGTAGAGACTGGGAACTTAAAAGCTTACAAGCAGTCATCTAGATGCAATGATGGGTCTCTCCTTGTCCAGAGCAAAGAAGAATGAAGAAAACCAAAGATGTATGGAAGCAATTAGTCCAAGGGACTGGTAGACTATGTGATCCTCAGCCTATATGACCATGAGACCAGAAGCGCTAGATGGTGCCCAGGTACCACTGTCAACCACTTGGGAGGTGGACTGGTGCAGGAGATCCTGAATAGAAAGGGAGAACAATGTGGAACAAAACTCAAAATCACCTAAAAAAAAAGGGGGGGGGGCCAGGTTTGCGGGTCTGATAGAACCTGGTGGAACCCCTGAGACTATGGCCCCTAGCTGGCCTTCAGGTCTGGAATTGAACCCACTCCTGTGGCTTCCATCCAAACAAAAGACAGGCATATGAGCTGAACATTTACACAAGGTAGATACATTCCTTGGAGAGATGAATCATGGGAGAAAGAAGGGCTGTGTATGCACAGGGAGACAGATCAGGGGGCAGGAGTACATGGGAGGGAAGGACACAGGGAAGAGGAAACTATCAGGAGGAAGTGGGAAGAGAGCTGTTGCATTGTGGGAAATTGTAGTCTATGTCATGAGACAAAGTATATGTGAACTGCTGAATGGAAAATGAATTTGCTCTGTAAATTTTCACCCAAACCACAATAAAAATTTAAAAAAATAAAAAGACCTATGCCAGAGGGGAAGAAGCTCTGGTGGTACAGTGCCTAAGGCATTTGACTGCCAACCTTCTGGCAGTTCAAACCCACCAGCCACTCTGTGGAAGGAAAACGGGGCAATCTTCTTCCATAAAGATTTACTGCCTTGGAAACCCAGTGGGGGTTGCTATGAGTCAGAATCTACTCGATGGCAGTGGGTTTGGTTTTTTTGGGGGGTTGATTTATGTTAGAGGGAAGGACTGAAGACATGGGTGCCCTCTACTTTCTACTCTTCCTGTCAGAACCCACGAGATGTGGGGGTGAGCCGAGTATGCCCACATTAGGCAGGCAAAGAAACAAAGCAGGACTACAGCCATGACAGAGGTGGGCAGTCAACAGAAACCCCACCCAATGGCCAGTGCGCAGTCTCTGCCTCCCCCTCCCAGTGAGATCATGAGCACAACTCTACCATAACCCTGAACCTGTTCAGCACAGCAGGAAACCGGACTGTAGAGTGCAAGGTTAGCAGCATGGGCTTGGGAGACCCAGAGGCAGGGCTTCATTCAAACCATGGCCCCAGCCTTCAACTCACGCTCTGTGAGTCCCTGGGTGATGCAAACAACTAAATGACTGACTACTAATCAGAATGGTGGTTCGAACTCCCCACTCAGAAGTGCCATGGAAGAAAGGCCTGGAGATCTGCTCTCAAAAGGTCACAGCTGAGTGAGCTTCCCATTAGGGTGGGCTCTGGGCACTGAGACAGTTTAAATGTACCTTGTTTAAAATGAAATGAAATGACACACTCACTCTCAGTCATGCCACACTTCAAGTGCTCAACAGCCACATGAAGCTAATCTGGACAGTGTATATACATGGAACATCCCCATCACCACAGAAAGTTCTACTTATCAGTGCTGCTCTAGACAATTTACTGGAGCTCCCCAAGGATCTGTCTGCTCACCTGTTGTGGCTGTTGCTAGTAGCCATTAAATCCATTCTGACTCTCCCTACCTATGCAGAGTAGAACTGCTCCATAACATCTCCAGGGCTGAGACCTTTCTTTCAGAAACTGACCGCCAGGCCTGCCTTCTGAGGGACCTCTGGGTGGGTCTCACCTGTCAACCATTTAGCTAGCAGCCAAATTCTTAACCACTGGTGTCACCCAGGGATTCCTTCCTCCTCTGTAACACAGGGATAATAATAATGCCTGCTTCATAGGATTGGATTTAACGTGATAATGCAGTCAGGGCCTGACACACAGGAAGGGCTCAGTAATGGTAACTGCTGTTATTTTGAGCTTCCATCCACATTAAGCTTATTAGTTTCATGTGTGAATTTTCCCACCATCCTAAATCATACGTTGCTTATGACAGTCCTAGACAGATTGCAGACATGCAGTAAAGGCAGCTGGCCTGGTGCTAACATGTTATTTCACTCTCTACATTTCTGTTTCCCCCTCTGTAAAATGGGAATAGTGTCACCCATCACATGTCCCTCCCAGGGGGATGTAGCATGATGTAGCTCAAATAAGGGAAGCGATGTGAAAGGGTCTGGAAAAAGTAACTGGCAAGCTCTGGATAGAAGCGATGGTTTACAGAGATGAAGCACCTGGCAGCCAGAAGGTTCTCAACACTCAGGCGATGGATGCAGGCATCAGCCGAGAACGATTAGCTTCTGTAACGCACCTCTCACACTCCCCAACCACCTGCCCAACACACACACCTCCAGGAGCTAGTCACTAGGGTGGGAGGGTGGTGGAGGGGCCTAGGGCTGGGTGGGGCTGTGGAGCTGGTGAGCCCCCACCCCCCAATCCTCACCACATTCCCTAGTTACCCATTCCCTGGTTTCCATGGTTCCCAACTAGGCATTGAGCTCAGTGGGCTCTCAAAAGCAGGCTCTGTTTGGTGGGTACCCTAAGGGGGCGCTGGGCAGCCAGCCCTGGTTACCATGGCACTAAGGGGGACAGTGAGAAGAAAGGGAGGTGACTTCACACAGGCCTCTTCCACACGCCACCACACACTCCCTCCCTTGACTTTCTCCCCACCCACCCACAGCCACACTGCCAGACACCTCCCCTAGCCTGGGACCCCTCCTTCCTCAAATATCTGTGCCACCCATTGGTTCCGCCCACTCTCACTGCTCCCTGGGTCCACTGGCCCCCGTCCAGCCACTTTGGACCAAACAGTGCCTTGTAGGGTAAGAAACAGAGAGCCAGAGCCGAGCTGGGCCTGACGTGCCTGCGCCTCAGGCCCCAGGGCCCGCAAGCCAACCTGACTTACGGGGTTGTGATGTGGCCAATGTCTGGCCTAAATGACTAACGCCGTGGAGCCTTTCTGGGTCCCCAGAGTGGACGAGGTGCAGAGATGCATGATGGGCTGGGGACACAAGGGCTGGAAAATATGGAGGGGCTGGGGACAGGGGCCCTTGCCAGGGCAGAGGTGGAGTCCCGGAGGAGCAGAGGGTCTGAAGAAAGAGCCGAGAAGGAAAACGTGGCTTCCCAGGGCCTGGTGGAAACCTGTGCTCCTAGGCACATCACCCCTTAATAACGCTAACAACCAACATTTGTCTACAGCTTTGCAGTTCATAAAGCGTGTTCACACACTCGCCTTCCTCTGTGAGGATGGTATGTATAATTATCTCTGGTTTACAAATGAGGACGCTGAAGCACAGGGAGCTTCTCCCTGCAAACACAGAACTCCCAGTCAAGTGCTGACAGCTGCCTCGTCCCAATCTTCCTGCCCGCCCTTAAAAGGCTCCCAGATGGCCCCGCGCCAGCCCTGGGGCACGCTCCCCACCCCGCCCCTGGCCAAATCTCAGCTCAAGCCAGGTATTGACTGGAGTCCTGGAACCAGGCCTGGGCCCCGAAGGGGAGCCGGGAGCTGAGTCAGAGGCCAGATCCCAGTGGTGATGGAAGGACGGAAGCACGCTGTGGAGGGACCAGTATGATTCAGCGCCACAGTAGGGGTGAGGAGAAGGAGAGAGCCTAACTCATGGGCACCCAAGTGGGACAAGCAAGCTGAGGAAGATGAAGACCGACCATTCCTCAAAGCCATAGGCTGCAAGCAAAGGATTTAGGTTAGGACTGGGCCTGAGATCAGACACCACAAAGAACCCCCTCACAGTGAAGGTGCTGAGGCCCAGAGACCACAGCAGACAGGCCCTGTCATCTTCTCTCCTGTGGTGCTGAGTGAAAGGAAGGAACAGAACAGTTTGTGCTGTTCCCCCTCTGGCACGTCATGCCCCTCTAAGTCCCAGCTAAGTCCCCTCTAAGCCCAGAGAAGGTCTCAGCTACTCCAGGAGCTCTTCCTTGGCGTGTCTCCCTCACAACTTCACAGAACACGGCTCCACTGCGCTCAGCATAGGCTTCATCTGCCCAGCATGGTCCTCTGACATGGGTTCGGTCACCCAACTGTAACAGCCTTCAGGGACGAGTCTGTCTTTTCCTGTGAGCCCCCACTGCTGCCTCACCTCCCCCTGTGGTCCAGAGTCAAGCACACTGTCAGGCCCGGCAACCTGAATGAGCTGAACTGGCCATGCACACTGATACGGGTCCGGCCCTGCTCCCAACCAGAAAGAAACTGGAGTTAAACCTAAAGGAAGTAGTCTGACACCAAGTAAGGGCTTTCATAAAAATAGAAAGCAAAGCAGGCTCCACCACAGCCATCGCCTGAGGGCTGCTCTCAGCTGCACCCTCTTTGTTGTTGTTGTTGTTGTTATGTGCCGTCGAGTCGCTGGACTCATAGTCCCCTCCTTGGGTTTCTGAGGCAGTATCACTACGGAAGTAGGATTGCCCAACCTTCCTTCGAGGAGTGGCTAGTGGGTTTGAACCACCAGCCGTCTGGTTAGCAGGCAAGTGTCTTAGCCACTATGCTACCAGAGCTCCCGCACCCTCTTTAGGGCTTTGGATTTAACAGGAGAAGCAGAAGGAGGGTTGAATGCATCACTTTTTACAGAGTGGACTTGGCCTAGAGAGGAAATGACCTCCGAAGGTGGTTAGTGGCTTGTAAGTCCTGTGAGCTGAGAGACTCTTGTTCTCAGAAACTCAAGGCCAAACTACTCTCCCCACAGGACCCTGTGACAGAAATACCTCGGGAGGACAACATTCAGAAGATGTCGGTGACAAATCTAACTTCACGAATTGCCAGCCTGGTGTCTGTCTTGGGATTTTGGCCCCTGCCCTGAGGCCACTTAAAATGTTTTCATCACAGCAGCACACTGTGCAGACTGCTTGAGACTCTGAGGCCTAGGCTCCAAGAGGGAAGGGAGCTGGGCCCACGGCTTCAGCACCACCCAGGATGGTAACTGCTCCCTCCCACCCAGCCCCAGTCGACAGGCTCCCTACCAGGTCTCACGGCCAGTGCGGCCACACAGCTGGCCTGGCCCAGCTCGTTGATGGCAGTGGCCGTGTAGCTCCCGGCGTCAGCCTCCCGAGCCTCCCTGAGCAGCAGGGTGTGCCTCTCACCTTCCGCCCGGATGAGAAGGCGGCCATCACTTCGCAGCGCTGACCCATCCTTCTGCCAAGACACTGTGGGGAAGCAGCGGGAGAACCAGCCAGTCACGGCCCACAGGGCCCTGCTGAGGACAATCTCCTCTCCATACACATATCGCAGAGGAGCCCAAGCCACTGTTTCCCATCCCAAGGGATTCTGAAGTATCTCCCCCAACTCATAGAAGCCCAGGCCTGCCCTCTCCTGTCTTAGAGGATGCTGGGGGATCTCCTCTCATAAGCAAGTGTGCACGCACACACATACACACACACAGTCAGGGCCAACACTCTGCCTTCTCCCTTACCCCTCCATCAGAAGACGCTGGGGAAAATGGGGAGAGATAATCTTCCCCTCCCTGTCTCACATGTCTGCCCGCCTCAACCTCAGCCTGGCCCCAGCCCTGGAGCTCACCTTGGGGCCGGGGGTTGGCGGTGATGATACACTTAAGCAGCACGTCCACCCCTGGTGCCACCACCATATTCTGCAGGGGGATCTCAAACACAGGGGCCTCCAGGGGCTCTTCTCCAGCTGACACATAGGAGTCATCTGAAGACTCTGATGGAGATACAGGGGACAGGCTTAGGGGACACAGTCCTTGTGGGGATGACGGCAGGCAGGGCGTCAGCAACCCCATCCCAGAGAACCAAATCCAGAGACTGGGGCTTCCAGAGGCCAGAGTGAGGGAAGGTGGGGGTCTCTCTTGAATGTCCTGTGACAGGGAAGAGAGGACGACAGAACGGGATTCTCCAACAGGACAGGAAAGCTGTGACTCTACGTTACCTCAAGTTCAGCCATAATTAGAATGTCAGTTCTAGAGAAAGGTAGGGACTGCACTGTACATGTCTTAACATAAATTCAGTTAGCATGCAATATACCAGGCCCTGTGCAAGGCAGAAAAGGAGCCCTGGTGGCACAATGGTTAATCGTTTGTCTGCTAACTGAAAGGCCAGCAGTTCAAACCCACCAGCAGCTCTGCAGAAGAAAGATATGACACTCTGCTCCTGTAAAGAGCCCAGTCTGGGAAAGTCTATGTGGCAGTTCTACTCTGTCCTATAGGGTTGCTATGAGTTGGGCTTGATTTAATGGCAACTTTTTTTTTTTTTTTCAGGGACAAGGTTTACAAAGCTCACAAGAGTTTACAAGCTTCCAAAGCTTACAATCTGTCTGAGCACAAAGCCAAGAGAGTGCATAAGCTAATATCAACCCAAGACTTAAGCAACAATGGTGTCACAGGGCAACACGTGGTGCATTGTCAAATTAGTGTGTAGGCAAGATGTCATTGGATTCACAAGGAGGGACAGGTGGGTCACGCAGTGATCTGAGTTGCCTTAAAAAGACCAGTGATTTCCTTCATGAACCCAACAGTCACACTGCACAGACTGCATAGTAGGCACTGTATGGGATGGGCAACACAGAGATGACATGAAATAAGACACTGTCCCAGCTTACAGGAAGCATATAGACCTAGAGAGATAATAAAACTCCACTGTCATGGATCTCGGGCATTTGCCAACTCTGACATTCTATAAGCTAGATAAAGTATAGTGAAGTTAGCAAAAAGCAGTTGAGAATCCAAATTCTCCCACTTCCTAGCTGCGTAAGCTTGGGCAAACTTGATAATTGCTCTGAACCTCAGTTTTGTCATCTGTTAAATGGAGCTGGTAACACCCCAAACCTTGCAAAATTGCCATACAGATTAAGATACCACTGCTAAGTGCCTAGTTAGCACAACGCCTGATTAACCCAATGGCTGTGTGTATGTGCAATAATGGCTGCTAAACATTTTGACGTGCTAATACTTAAATGAAATGAAAAATAAAATAATTTTAATGAAAAAAAATACAAGGTGGTAAGTGCAATGGACGAGACACTGACAGGGTCTCAGAGGAGCCGTGGAGAGCAGCATCTAGTCTTGGAAGCAGCAGGAAGTGACAACATATCGAGGATGGCTTCCTCTGCCTCTCAGGGAGATGGGACCAGAGTTGAATGTTCCATATGAGCAGACTTTAGCAAGGGGCAAGGGCATCCTGGCTACTGAGCACCATCCATGAGACGGCTGGGAGACAATACACAAGCTAGCACATATAGGGACCAGTCCGGAAGCAGAGGGGGAGGCTGGGCCAGATCTTAGTGGCCAAGGATAGGCCAGGGTAGGGTTGGAGATGGGAACCAGATCACAGGGCAGTTGTCAGGCCCAAAGCTTGTCTGTAACAGGGACCTGATGAATGATTTATTGAGACCTCATCTCCCACAGAAGAGTGGGGGTGTGGTGGGGCTCCTCAGGTTCCCACAAGTGGTTCCTCCACACTTGGTCATTGGCCCAAGAGCCTGGCAGGACATGGACCCAGGGTCAAAAAACATTTGGGCACAATCTTTGCTCACACCTCAGCCTCACCCCATCTCCACCAAAACACACTTGCACACTGCCTGACCAACAGACAGGTTGTAAAATAACCCTTCACTCAAAGTCGAACCTGTGAACAAGCCTTCCCTGATAAATTGCACCCTCAACCAGGGAGGGATGCTACCACGGAGCAAGTCTCAGTTTCCAGAAAGCCCCTCCCCATGTCCCAGCACCTTCTCGGCCCTCCCTGCGGCCTTACCGAGTTCAGGGGAGGTGGGCCGGGCCCGGCGACCTTTGCCATGGCTGCGGGGCCCTCGGCGGTCCCAAGGCCCCCAGGGCCCGTCCTCCTCAGGCCCTCTGCGCAGCCTCTTCTCGGCCTCAGGCCCCGCCCTGTTTTTCTCCAAGGTCTGGGACACTGCAGCGCCCTCCTGGCCCGGCGTGGCCCAGGGCAGGAAGCGCACGGCCTGCGCCGGGGGCTCCCGCTTCCGACCCAAGGGGGTTTTCGTCCTGGCCTCGGGGGGCTCGGCGGCGGCGGGCGGCACCGGGCTCCGGCACTCCTGGATGGCTCTGCCCCGGGTCAGCGGGAATTGGTCCCGGCGCCTAACCTCCTGCTGCGGCCCTTCCCCTAGCTCCGTCCTCGGCCCGCGGCTCCGGGGCCTCCCTGGCTCGTCCCCAGGCCTGCTCCCAACGCTCGAAGGGGGCTGCGGGGTGGTGGCGGGGCTCTGGGCGCGCGAGGTCTTGGGCGTGGAGGGCCGAGAGAAGAGTGGGGGCTCGCCGGGCTCTCGCGGGGACGGGGCGCGCTGCAGCGTGGCGCGCAGGGACTCGTGCGAGCGCACCAGCTCCTCTCGCGACGCCGAGCGACGAATGCGGCCCAGCTCCTGGGCGAAGCGCAGCTCGAGGTCCGAGGCCGGGCTGCGCTGCCGCGTGCGCTCGTCCAGTGAAGCGGCCTTCTGCTGAAACAGCCGGCGCCGCTCGGCCACGCTGCCCGTCGCTGCCCGGAGATCCTCCTGTGAAGCCCCGGGACTGCCCCACGGCACGCCGCCCTCGGACTTGGGCTGCTCCAGCGAGCGGGCCTTGCGCAAGGGCACCCAAGGCCGCAGCGGCGCCGGGGGCGAGTCGCTGCGCTCCAGGCTGCGCCGGCGCTCCTCGAAGAACTGCAGCTTGTCCAAGATGCGGGAGCTGGCGCGCACCAGCCGCGGCGAGCGGCCCAGCGCCGACAGGCGGCCAGAGGCCTCACTCAGGGGCGTCTGTGGCCGAGACTCCGCCGTGCCCGCCAGCGAGGGCCCCGACGACTTGGGCTTTCTCCCCCGCTTCTCTTCGGCGGTGGTGTCCTCGGGCAGCACAGACTCCAGCGTGCGCCGGTGTGGCGACGTGGGGGGCGCCGGGGGCTGGGCGCTGGGCCCGGGCGGGGGCCGCTTTCCCACCCGAGGGGATGGCGGGGGGAGCAGCGCGGACTTGGAGGGTGGCGGCAGAGCCGGGCGGCGCGGGGCTTCGCTGGCCGGCTGAGGCTGAGGGTCCGGCTCCTCCCAGCGCAATCCGCTCTGAGGGACGCTGCTGCAGAACCAAGACCGGGAGAACATTTTAGGGGGACTCCCCTCCTAGACCCTCAGCTCGTGACAGGAACTGAGCAGTGGGACATGCTGGGTAGGCTTGAGGGTGACATGGGCCAGACCCCCTTGTCCCCCCAGGAAGGGAGCACAGCCAGAGCAGGTGCTAGGGAGAGAGAGGCTGGCGGCTCTGGCACCAGGAGATAGGCTAGTGCTGGGTCCAGGTACAGACTCAGCACTAGGGGCTCTGGCCAGCCCCCTCCCCCCAGCTCCGGAAGGTGGGAAACAGCAGAAACAGAACTGAGCATGAGAGAGAGAAAAGAATGAGGTTTGGACCCAAAGGATGGAGTGAGGAGGGAAGCAGGGAGGGTGGGATAGGGAAGATGCCTTTCAGGAATGCAGCCTCCCCCACTCATTCCTACCCCCAGCTGGGCCCTACACCCCTGCCCATCCTTAGAGAGCATAGCCCTTTCACCGTGGCTCCTAGAAAAGCAGCAACTGCCTCCTCCACTAGGCACCAGCCTTCAGGGAGCAATGCCCCCCATCCCTGTGATTGCCAAGCACCTACTCAGACCTCTGAGCTGTCCCCAACACCATCACCAGCATTGATAGGACCCAGCAGGTGGGAGCTGGGAGAGGGGCTTCTAGGATCATCTCTCTATGATCAGTCTAGGAGCTCTGGTGGTATAGTGCCTAAGGCATTTGACTGCTAACAGAAGGCTGGCACTCCTGGGAAGGAAGATTGGGCAATCGACTTCCATAGAGATACTGCCTCGGAAACCCAAGGAGGGGTCACTGTGAGTCGAATTGACTCGACAGCAGGGAGTTTGGCTTTTTTGGTTTGGTATGATCAATCTAATGAACCCTGGTGGCACAATGGTTAAGAGCAAGGCTGCAAACCAAAACGTTGGTGATTTGAACCCCACCAGCCTCTCCATGGAGGAGAAATGTGGCAGTCTGCACCTGTAAAGATTACAGTCTTGGAAACCCTATGGGGCAGTTCTACTCTGTCCTATAGAGTTGCTATGAGTTGGAATCAAGTCAATGACATCAGGACTTCTGGTTTATGATCAATCTGCCCCCAGAACAGGCCTTTGACCTTGCCCTGCCCCCTGGGAAGGTACCTTGAGTTCCTGGAAACCCCCTGAGAAGCACAGAAGCCCTCCAATAGATCTGCTTAGAAATGACCAAGTGGCCCTGTACAAGGCACGAAAGGAGGGAAGGAGCTGGTCAGCCCAGAGGACTCCTCTCACCTACTTGATGCCCAAAAGCTAGGCCTCGGTTTCTCCTGGCAGGGTCCTTGAGGGACACATCAAACATAAAGATTAGCAAGAAAAGAGATCTGAAATCTGTTAGCATCATACCTGGCACATTAGAGAGCGCTTAATAAAAACTTGTGAAACAGCTCATAGAGTGGGCCAGGCATATACGGAGTGTTTAAAATGCATTCAATCCTCACAACAATCTTATGTGATAGGAACTGCTGTTATCCCATTCACAGATGAAGAAACTGAGGCTTCAAGAAGTGAAATGCCTTAGCAAGGTGATATAACTAGGAAATGGTTGGCGATACTAGGACTGAAACCCAGGTACTCTGACTCCTGAACCCTTGTTGTTGTTGTTGTTGTGTGCCGTCAAGTCGGCCCCGACTCATAGCAACCCCTCCTTGGGTTTCCAAGGCAGTATCACTACGGAAGTAGGATTGCCCAACCTTCCTTCCGAGGAGTGGCTGGTGGGTTTGAACCGCCAGCCGTCTGGTTAGCAGGCAAGTGTCTTAGCCACTATGCTACCAGAGCTCTTAGTTCCCTCCAAAATGTCTGGGGTTCTGGGGGTACAGAGCGAGGATAAATAGGGCACTGTCCATGAGCAGAAGTTCAGGGGTGCCTGAGTGTAACGATGTTTTAGCCCACCTGGGTCAGCCCCTCACGACACATACCCCACCTCAGGCTGGCTGGGGATGGTGGCAACAGAGAGGACCGGAGGAAGCAAAACTTCAGCTTTCTGCAGGAGGCAGAGTGTCCTCTGGGGCAGGGGTAGGAATGGGGTGAAGTGTGGAAAGAAATTGGGGACAGTCTAGGAGGCCTCTTGCCGGCAGCTCAGAGCTCCAGGCCAGCTTCTGTACCACAGACATCACTAAGGAAATGGGTTCCTCCGAAGTTGCCATAGCAACTCCAGGCTCCGGCTGGGGCCTGGTACAGGAAGGCAGGGAAGGAAAAGGCAAGTCCAGGCACAGGGGTGCCTGGTTAATGCTAACACAATGAGCCGAGGGAGCGTTCCCCATCCCCTGAGCCTGGACCTCTCCCTTTCCCATCGCTGGCCACTCCATCCACCCTCAAAACAGCTCCCCCATCACAAGGCAAGTTCCTGCTTCACCATGATGGTACCTCCCACACACACCCATACCCATCACAAATCAGGCCCCCTCTCAGCTCCCCAAATACCCCCAATACCTCTATCATTAACCACTCCTTCTTCTGCTATAGCACTCCCTCCTGTTCTCTGTCAGCCCCCAAACCTCCAAAAATGGTTCCACTGCCTCACTCCAACACCTCCGTTTCATACCGCCCCTGCCAAGACATCCCTTAATCCCACCCTCGGGCATTTCTCACAAGGGTTTCACTTGCCCCCTGGCCTCCATCTCTCCAAGCCCTCTACCTCCAACCTCCCCCTTGTCTCCATTCCCTCCCTCCCCTAGTCCTTTGCCCTCTCCCCCACACACCCACAACCTCCTCCTGCCTCCCCGGCCCCTTGCCCCATCTGCCCCCTGACCACCTCGCTCTCTTCTCTCTCCTGGTTGCTCTCCTGTTCTCCCGGGAGCTGCCGTGCGGAAAGGTTCCGTTCCTCCCAGAAAAAGGCCCACATGGGAACAGGAATGTGCAGAGAGATGAAAAGGCAACAGCTGCTGAGACAGCAGGCACAGAGGGGGCCCTTGAGGGGGGGGGAACCCTGGGGACAACTGGAGCCTGAATGGGCGAGGCAGGAGAGGGCCCCTGGGAAACTGGAGAGCTTGAGGGAGGAGGATGGGGCAGAGGGGTCCACAAGACGGTGGTGATGGCATGGTGAGCCAGGACAGGTGGGAGCAGCGGGAGGTGGGTGGTGATGGCACAGGAGGGTGGCGCGGTGTGGGAAGATGGAGTGGAAGCAGTGAGGGTGGCGAGTGCACAAAGGGATGCACTTGGAGGTCTGGGCAGTGCAGGGCAGATGGGGCTGGAGGCCAATGGAGCAGTGAGGGGCAGTGCAGGACAGCGTGGTGAGGTGGAACGGTGCAGGCCAGAGCAAGGCCGTTACTTACACGTGGATTGAGAGCGCCCGTCCTCTGTACAGACTGAATGCGCTGCCGTACAGGTCACTGGCCACCGAAAGGCTATCCTCTGACCCCCAGCTTGCGCCCACCAGATTAGCTCGAGATGCCCGCACCAGCGGCTCCACCCCCAGGTGCCGTGGCCCGGCCCCGGCTGCCTGTGCTTGCCTTGGGCTGCCCGGGAGGTGGCGGGTGCCACCGCCACTGCCCGCTTCCTGCTCCAGGACCGTCTGCCCGCTGCCCCACCAGCTCACTTGTTCCTCAGAGGTGCCTGTCACGGAGGTTGGGGGTGTGTCCAGGGAGGTGCCCACCAGCGTGTCGGAGCCCCCTAGGGAAAGGAGACCGTGGAGGAGACTGTGAAGCCAAGGCACCTCTTGTGGAGAGCCCACCTGCCTGTTCGTTGAGCGTCCCAAATAGCTCACCCGTGGGGGTGCTGAAGGCCCCGTCATCCCGAAGCTCCAGGCGCTGGGTCCCCTGCACATCGCTGATGTCATCCTCACCCGTCTCCGAGTCTGGAAAAGAAGGAGTCTGTGTGGGCAGGGCCCTCCTTCATCTGCCACCAACTCTCCCCTTTGTTGCCTCCTGCCTCCCCCACAGCAGGTTCTGCCTCACCACTGGTAGGGCACCCCGTGCCCTGTCTTCCTGCTTTTGTTCTCCATACCCCTCTACCATCCTGGGCTGCCATGCCAGTGCCCTGGCTCCACCTCCAGGCCCCTGCCTACTCACCCTTGCCTCCTGGGGGCCTCAAGGCCACCGTCCCCCCTCCCAACCACTTAATGGATTACCAGGGCCTCCTCCCATCCTCCTGCTCCCCTCGTCAGTGATACCTGAAGTCCCCGTGCGGCCCCCAAATAACAAAGTCCTAGGTTCCAAGGCCCCACTTTCTGGGTTCCAGTACCCCAGGGACAAAGGGGAGTCACCTTGGAGTCGTACAGTCAGGGCACTTGACCAACCGCAGGGCCAGCCTGTCCTCAACCCCAAACCAGCTGAAATGTATCAGGGTGCAGCTGAGGCAGGGTGAGGAGAGGCTGGGGCTGGGGACAGGGGAGTGGAGGGCTAGGGCAGGAGCCAGTTTCCTACCGTAACTGTGCTTTCTGCAGGAGCGGAAAACTTCGCTTCCATAGGAGCAGCAGGAGAGAGACATGGACAGACTGTTATCAGAGCGTTTGTGGGGTAGGGCATGGTGGGAGGCAGGACAGAGGAGGTGTGAAGGTACCCAGTGCCCAGAGATGCCCTATAGGAAAGGGGCGTGAGGGGGAAACCTGGGAGGGGCAAGGTATGGCTCATTCTTTAACTGCCTGCAGGCTCCCCCTGTGCCCAGCACTAGGGAACCCACATGCCATGGCTGGTTAGTCCAACTGCCCCAGCAATCCTGGCACCCTTGGCTGTTCCTGGTGCTCACATGTCTCCACACCTTGTGGTCCCACTGGCCATGTGTGCTCATACACACACACACACACACACACAGACACTCCTCCTAGTGCCAGCCCAGCTCCAGACCCCAACCCTTCCATTAGGGACCAGGCTCTATTGCCATATTTGCACTGTACTCTGACTCCTTGCAAAACAACCCCCCATCTGTCTGCATCATAATGTGACAGGCAACCTCCTCAGGCCCCTCTCATCTGCTGAAAGGTCCTCTAGCATCCCCAGTGCTTAGGCTTAGGCCCAGAGCAAAGTTCCCTGGGCGTGTTTTCCACTTGTCAGGTTCTGTGCCTCCATTTCCCTATGGGTGCCATGATGAGCAAAAGCCAAAGCAAGACGGTGAGCTCCTCCCCACTGCAACCCTCCAAGCGAGAAGGGTGAGTCCAGGCCCAAGGTGGGGTTTGCTAGTGACCCTCCCTCCATTGCTAAGCCCTCTCTGGACTGCAGGGCACTGGGGGCTTTCTTGGGTAGGTGGGTGGGTGGGTGACAGTGTATGTGTGGGCAGGGGTCCCACATCTTATGGGCTGTCTTCAGAGCCGTGATGCCTCATCAAGGGACAGGGATCAAGAGGAGAGGGAATGGGCTAGTAAAGGGACGGCCACAGTCCACGCACCATGGGTGAGTCGGCCAAAGGCCCGGCGGGAGTGGCCGGTTTTCTGAAAGAGAAAAGCCAGAATGAGTTGTTAAGGGGGTGGCTTGCCCCTGACGTCCCTATACCTCCCATCCACACTTAATATGTCAAGCAGCAACTCCTTCCAGGGGTCAGTCAGAGAGGGTCGGTGGACAAGACCCAAGGTGCCAGCACGCCCTATGGGGAATGTCTTCAGTCTCCCCATTCAGCCCTCAAAGCTGGTGGCGCTCCAGGCTACTCAGCTTGGCTCTCCAGAGGAGCAGGAGAGGAAGGAGGTAAGCAAGGGACTCCAAGTCTGGACGGAGGCTCATAGGACAGGGCAACACCCCCACCAGCAGAGGATAAGAGGCAAGATAGGATGCTGGGAAGGAAGAGATTGGGGGGGTAGTTAGGATGACTGGGAGATGCAGGGAGGAGGACACAGATTCCTGAGAGCGGGGGAGGGCAGATACCTGGGAGAGGTGTCAAGAGGACAGGGGTGGGGTGATAGGGGCAGAGGACAAGGTCCCTCAAAGGAACAGAGCCTCACAAATGCAGTTAAGAGGCCCAGGTGCTTGGAAGACAGAGCAGGGCTTGGGGAATTTCCTGAGCTCAGCGGCCGATTCTTGTGCGTTGCTTCCAGGAGCTTGGGAAGATGGAAGGCTCCGGAGTGGGGGGGCTGGGGCCAGTCGGGCGAGGGGGGTGCTGGGCTGGGGTTGGGCAGAGGTGAGGGAAGACGAGGTGGCCAAGGAGGAAGCGGGCGCTCCACGCCAAGGGCTGCCGAGGGGGTCTCCCTGGTGGTCGCGGGCACTGCAGACGATGGGATCTGCCCTGCAGCGCAAGGAGGGCCTGCGCGCCCCGACTCAGCACCGAGCCCCCGGAACGCGCCGGGTCTGCGGCCGGCGGGGCTGGGGTGGGGCCGGTGCGGCTCCCTGCGCCCCCTCCCTGGGACCAGCGGGTG
>NW_006921589.1:10515250-10554818 GCF_000298275.1 Orycteropus afer afer
CCCACCGGGAGCCCCTGCCTTTCCTGCTCCCTGCGTCCCGGGAGGCGCAGCTCACCTGCCCCCCAGCACTACCACCACACACCTCCCTACGCTGAGAGCCTCGCGCCCCCACCCCTCATCTGCCCCTGGGACCTGGGCACGTAGGGAAACTAAGGCACAGAAAGGGGTGCAGTGGCCCTGAGTTCCGCCACACTCTCATTGGCAGCCCAACGCGGTCTCCTCGCCATCCCCGCCCCCGTCCCGCGGGGCCACCCTGGAAGGTCAGCAGCATCTCGTCTTGCTCACTCCACAAACATGCGCACACGCACCCTGTGCCAGGCAGCACCCACGCCGCTGCAGCCCCAGCGCCAGGGTGGAGGTGAGGATGCGAGATCTGGCATTGGTCCAGGGCCCTTGAGGGGAAAGGGTCTGTGCTGACAGGAGCCCAGCCCAAGAAAGCCCCAAGCTCCTCAGGAATGCTGACCAGGGCCCTAGACTTTCCCAGCAGTAGTTACTCCGCTCCTGCCCTCAGCGTTCCAGTGGGAATAGACACACACACACACACACACACACATATGCACACACACACACAATGCACTCACACACTCAGGAGGACACACGCACACACCCACATGCACAGCAAATATGCCCAGAGGTGCTCCTATCGTTCACACATTCGACCTCCTTTCCCCCTCACAGGTGAACATGCTTACCAAGCTATTTTGTGCTCCTCCATACAACCCCATGCACATGCTTGCCACACACACAATTTCTACCCCCAACACAATGATTGTAACGATCATTGCTTTAGCACTTATTAAGTGCTTTTACAAATATTACCTCATTCACAACAACTCCATGAGCTTCCCCAAACTTATTTAACAGAAAGTGACGGGCTGAGAGCTGCCGTATCACTTAACAAAAGTCACATGGTTCTGTGACTCCATGTGTTCCCCCTGATCTGAAATCCCATCCCATCCCAGCACGCACAGGTAGTGCCAGGCCTGGTTTCTGACCTATGACTATGTGGTAATTACTACTAACACTTATTGTATGAGCCCTGGTGGTGCAATGGTTAAAACGCTCGGCAGCCAACCACAAGGTTGGCAATTCGAACCCACCAGCTGCTCCAGGGGAGAAAGATGTGGCAGCCTGAGTCTGTAAAGATTACAGCCTTGGAAACCCTATAGGGAGTTCTACGCTGTCCTACAGGGTTGCTATGAGTCAGAATCTACTCCGTGGCAGGGCATTTATTGTATGCTTAATATGTACCAGGCATTGTGCTAAGCACTCTATATGAATAAACTCATTTAACCTTCACAACAAGGTGGTAGACTGAGGCACAGAGAGGTTACTTACTTAAATTAAGGTCACACAGCCAGTAATGGGGAACCAGGATTCTAACCCAGAATCCTGGGTTATGGACCAGTGTGCTCTAACAGCTCACATGCTCACTGAGGTCTTTGAAGCCTTGATCTAAACTAGTGCAGGAGCAGACTGCTGGGTTCTGTTTGTCCTACACAGGGTTTTGGGCGGGCGATATGCACCAGATCAGCGGCTGACCACAGCACCTGGCTTACCGACACGTCCCGCTTGGCTCCTGAAGTTATTTGGGTTTGTGACCCCCATGGAAGCAGGAGTCAGGAAATCAAACGACACACTACATTGAGCAAAACTGCTGCAAAAGAATTCTTTAAAGTGTGAAGAAGCAAAAATGTCACTTTGAAGACTAAGGTGAGACTAACCCAAGCCACATTTTCAATCACCTCATGTGCATGCAAGAGCTGGACAATGAATAAAGACTGAGGACAAGTTGATGCATTTGAGTTATGGTGTTGGCGAAGATACTGAATATACCATGACTGCCAGAAGAACGAACAAATCTATCTTGGAAGTACAGCCAGAATGATCCTTAGAAGGGAGGATGGCAAGACTTTGTCTCCCGTACTTTGCACATGTTATCAGGAGGGATCAATCTCCGGAGAAGGATATCACACTTGGTAAAGTAGGTCAGTGAAACAGAAGGCGACCCCCAAAGAGATGGATTCACATGGTGGCTGCAACAACAGGCTCCAGCCCAGCAACGGTTGTGATAATGGTTCAGGGCAGGGCTGTGCCTCCTTCTCTTGTTCACAGGGTCACTAGGAGTCAGACCAACTTAATGGCACCTAACAACCAGAATACTTTAAAATTTAAGATCATGTCTTGTACACTCTAGGGTGCACACAGGTGGCTCTGTCTCCACGACCCCCAGAGGCAAATCTCACATGTACAGATCCATTCACAGGGACATACACTGAGAGGGTACACACGTGTGTCCACACCAGTTCCAGCCAGAGGACCCTGGACACCCACAGGCACTTTCCCTGCCCACCCCCAAACACGCCCATCACAGATGGGGAGCTAAGTGGGGAGAGGGGGTAACTTGAGCCCCTATTCCCCAGGAGAATTTGAGGGGCTGGCACATTCCGTAGCAAAAATAACCAATGGGCAGCAGGCGTGAGTGACGGGACAGCTGGGCCGAGGAGGGGCCGCAGGATTCTGTGTTCTCGCCCTCAGCCTGTGCTACTCACCCCCGCAAGGCTGGCCTGGGACAAGTTCTTGGGGTGAGCCTCCCAGACTGCCCCCCTCTAACCTGGTGGCTGAATAGCTGTGTCCCCCTGCCATTGCTCCAAAGTCAGACTTCCCAGTTTCTGCACTGCCAGCATTTCCCCTCAACGAGAGAAAATAAACCCCAAGTCATCACACCCTGACTGATCTCTCCCACAGACCCCCATCTCAGCTACATGTACTCACTCTCCCCTCCCCTCCCTTTGCCTCTCTTCCTGCCTCTGTTCAGGTTCTGCCTTCCCTCCCCTTACTTACCCTGCTCTGATTCTGTTGTGTGCTGTCTAGTCAATGCTGACTCATAGCGACCATATAAGACCCTATAAGAGGAGAACTGCCCCATGGGATTTCCTAAGCTGTAATCTTTACGGGAGTGCATCACCAGGCCTTTTCACCTGAAGAGCTGCTGGGTGGGTTTGAACCGCTGGCCTTTCAGTTAGCAGCCAAGTGCTTAACCATTGCACCACGGAGGTTCCTTTCTATGTTTCAAACATGCTATACTGTTTACTTATTTATTATGTTTAAGACATATTGTCTGTCTCCCCTCACTAGAATGTAATCTCCTAGAGGACAGGAATTTTGGTTCATTTTGGAGTTTTTTCCCCAACGAATATATCCCAAAGGAGCTCGGTGACATAGTAGTTAAAACACTCAGCTGCTGACCACAAGGTCAGTGGTTTGAACACACCAGCCTCTCCGAGGAAGAAAGATGAAGCAGTTTGCTTCCATGAAGATTTAGACCCTTGGAAACCCTATGGGGCAGTTCTACTCTGTCCTCTGAGGTCACTATGAATCGGAATTGACTCAATGGCAGTGGGTGGGTAATGTGTTCCAAGCACCTAGAGCAGTGCCAGGTACATAGTTGTTGTTGTTATTTGCCGTCGAGTCAGACCTGACTCATAGCGATCCCTCCTTGGGTTTCCGAGGCGGTATCACTACGGAAGTAGATTGCCCAACCTTCCTTCCGAAGGTACATAGTAGACACTCATAAATATGGAAGAGTGTGGCAGAGATGAGAGTGGAGAGGATGGTAACGGTGAGGAGGGTGGAGAGTAAATCATCTTGAACAGCTCCATTCATCTGGCTCTCCCCCTTCCATGCCCAGACCCACACCCTTTTCTAAGAAACAGCTGGAGAAGTAGTTCTTGGGATGATCACCCCTCAGGCGCTTCCCTGAAGGGCCGGCCCCAGCTTCAGGAGAAGGTCTTTTGCTGACGTCAGCCTCTTTGCTGCCCTCTATCCTCCCTCACAGGGGTCTTCACTGCTCCCATGATGGTCACCCCCCACTGGGTCTTGGCATACCACTGTCACTAGACAACTGAATGGGTGGTGGCGCTCCTTCTATACACATTCCCAACTCCATACTACTTTCTTCTTGTTTTTTATCCAAACATTCCAAATTCCAGGTAAAAAAGATGATAAATGCAGAATATTCCTCAACACACATCCTGGTGTGTCCCCCTGCTTTGCCCTTGATTAAATTGGCTCTCTCTATCTCTAACCTATCCCTCCATGCCTTCAGGTCCTCAGGATTAGGTCATTACTATCTGTTGATTTTGACCCTGTGATTGACACTACAGACTTCCAGACCCCGGCTATGAAACCTCCAATCAGCTTGCCCCGCCGCTGGCTGTGCCTCCTTACCCGGGGCCCTTTAGTGCAGGCCTCCTGCTCCAGTCACACACCTCAAGCTTTGAGGGTGATGCTTGCTCTGGTCACTTGATTTGCATGTGGCCCCTTGGCTGGTGGGCTGGTGGGAACCTGTTGTCTTGAAAGAAAAGCATGCCTGCCTTCTTGAGACTGGACCAGGAGATGGATTTGAGGATTCTGACCCAGGAGAGATGGTTATGATTTTGGATCCCCGCTTAGGTTTTTCATGCTTTCTGTCCAGAAGGGACAATGTGGACCTAGACCCAGAGATCTGGCTTTTAGCATGGGCTCTGCCACCTCAATAACCCTGTGACCTCAGGTATATGTCCTCTTTGAACCCCAGTTTTCTTACATGCACAATGGTTATAATGTAATCCAGGGTTTAGGAAGTTCAATAATTAGATGTGATGGGGTAAAAGAAAGTACTTTACATATGTTAAGGATTCTGTAAGTATCCCACGTTTCTATCATCTTCACTCCCTTTGTTCCCTCCTTTCCTCACTCTGCACCTCACATAACTCCATCCTATTTCCCATCCCCGATGTTCTCCAG
Source organism: Orycteropus afer afer (assembly GCF_000298275.1). Taxonomy (NCBI): domain Eukaryota; kingdom Metazoa; phylum Chordata; class Mammalia; order Tubulidentata; family Orycteropodidae; genus Orycteropus; species Orycteropus afer. Next base: position 10,520,039 of record NW_006921589.1, read on the forward strand.
TCTTCAGCCCACTCGACTCCTCAGGGCCTCTAAAGGCATGCCAATATCCCTCCATCCTTGAGTCAACATCCCACACCTCCAGAGTGCCAGGAACCTTATCATCGCCCCACATGGCTGAGCCAGACAGCACTCCCAGCCAGGAAACTGCCTCCTTCCTTCTGCAGCCAGGTCCTCGCTTGGCCACTGGCTTCCTCGAGTACCTTGAAGTCCTCTTGCTGCCGATTCCAGCAAAGAATATTTTCTATGAGTAACTGAGCAACACTGACCTGCTTCCCAGCTACTCTGGCCAAGACCCGGGGGAGGGGAGGCAGCCTCATCAAAGCAAAGCCCCTCCATCACCCAAGCCCTGTGGGAGGGGCCTGTGGGTGGTTAAACACGGGGTTCTCAGTGGTGAGACAGACCAAGGCTTCCATCTCTCCTCTGCCACCTTCTATCTGTGCGACTGTAGTTGGGGGTTGCCGTGGACTCATGGAGACCCCGTGTGTGCAGAGTAGATGAGCTCCATAGGGTTTTCAAGGTCGTGACCTTCCAGAAGCAGACTGACTGCCAGGCCTGTCTTCTGAGGCACCTCCAGGTAGGTTTGAACTCCCAGGCTTTTGGCTAGTAGTTGAGCATTTAATCATTTGTGCCACTCAGGGGCCCTTTGCACAACTGTTGTTGTTATGTGCCGTTGAGTCGGACCCGATTCATAGCAACCCCTCCTTGGGTGTCTGAGGCAGTATCACTACGGATGTAGATCGCCCCATCTTCCTTCCGAGGAGTGGCTGGTGGGTTTGAACCACCAGCCTTCTGGTTGGCAGTCAAGAAGCCCCAGGTCAAAAGGCCTCCACCCAGAATCCAAGACAGCGGTGGCCACAGAGCTCCCTTTCCACAACTAAGACAAGTCATTTAATCCCTCTGGGCCTCAGTTTCCCCAGAGTTGCTGTGGGTCTTAAATGATATATCAAATGATAGTAAGTGTGAGCATATAGCCTGCCACATAGTAGAATAGCAGCTATCTGTATTATTATTATTATTACAAATTACTATTAAGAATTACTATCAATTCATAATCATAAGGCTGTTCTTAGGGTAAGGATTTCACTGGTAGGAAAAAGTTCTCAAAGGTGGTTTGCCATAATGCAACCTTCTTCCTACTCACAGGTGAGCCAAATCACAGGCATTCTGTTTAACATGAATGCCAAAAAGCCCCAAATCCAGCCCCATAGCACCCCCATGTCTCTCAAGCCTGCTGTTCCAGTAGGACAGCTCAGCCTAGAGACTGTGTAGGTGGCCCTGGCCTCCAACCAGGGTCCAGCTCTGCCGACCACGCCACCCCCATTACAGAGGAGCTGAGGAAACTGCCCCGCTGAGGGACTGTAGCACCCCACCACTCTCCCCACTTTCGGAGACCAGGGCAGGCCAGGAGGCTCTCATCCTCAGAAAAGCCAGGCCTGGGCCTCTTGTAGCGGCTGCTCCGCACACACTGGGCAGCTCCTCTTTCCTTCCCCTCTTCATCCTTCGTCCCAAACTTCCTCAGTAGTAAATGTCACCCAGAGTCCAAACCAGGAGGACTGGGTTCTCAGTTGTGAGACGGCCATAACTTGCTGTATGTCTTTAGCAGGCCTCCCTCCCCTCTGGACCACAGTGTCCTCACCTGTAAAGGGAGTGTTTGCTATAGCAGTTCTCTGTAGCATTTCCCATCTTTAAATGAACACTGCCCTTCCCTTCCCTGATCCCTCTTTCCTCCTATTCATATTCTCATCATTCTATTTCTCTTGCCCTTAGATTTACACTCTGTTTCCAGCCTCTTTGTCTCTGCCAGGCCCAGAGCTACCATGACCAGTTGCCACTGACTCAACTCCAACTCATGGCAACCCCATGTGTGTCAGAATAGAACTGTGTTCCGTGGGGTTTGCAGTGGCCGATTTTTGGGGGAGTCAATCTCCAGGTCTTTTTTCTGAGGTGCCGTGGGTGGACTCAAACTTCCCACCTCTCAGTGTTCCCGAGAAGCCTAGAGCTAACATCCCCCCAAAGTCCACTCCTTTCCCAAATCAGAGCTCTTTCAGGATGCACTCTAGCCCCAACCCCACTTCCAGCATGGGGAAACCTGTGCCTTGGCAGGTACCGGACCAACCAGGAAAAGCCAGCCTTGCCCCTCACTGCCCCTCTCTGGCCCAGGCCTAGCCACAAGAACCCAAGGAACCAGTCATTGGAGACTCTAGGAGGTGGGCAGGGCAGGCTGAGGGACAGAAGAGACGGTACCAGAGAGAAGCTGAGCCCTTGATTTATCTCCTGACCTGTTTGCACCCTTGTTGTTGTTGTTGTTGTTGTTGTTGTTATGTGCTGTCGAGTCGGACACCTTAGGGCCTCCTTTCCCTCCAGCTGCGGATGTCTTCCTTTTCCTCTTCCCTGCCCCTTAGGAGTTACCCCTAAATGATCCCACCGAGTTGGAGTGAGAAGTCCCCCTTCTCAACAGCTACTTGGGGATGCTTTTCTGGATGACTTGAAAATGCGCAGGACAGACTCAATGGCCCCTCAGCTATTTGCCACCTCCCTCCACTGCAGCTTAACCCCAAACCAAACTCTGACCCATAGCAACCCTATACAACGGAGTAGGCTATAAATCTTTATGGAAGCAGATGGCCACATCTTTCTCCTGCAGACAGGCTGGTAGGTTTGAACCACTGATCTTTTGGTTAGCAGCCAAGTGCTTAACCACTGTACCACCAGGGCTCCTTCAATTGCAGCTTACTGCCTGTCATAGATTAAATTGTGTCCTCCCAAAATATGTGTCAACCTGGCTGGGCCATGATTCTCAGTGGTATAATGATGTAATTATGTAATGATGTAATTTGGCAGTTACGTAATAATGTAATCATCCTCATGATGTGATCTAATGTGATCGGCCAATCAGATGTAAGGGATTAGGTTGGGATGCAACACCCTTACTCAGGCCACAGCCCTGATCTGATGTAAGGATAGTTTTCCTAGAACAGGGCAGAGCCCAGGCTGGCCCAAGGGGGCAGGGACTGAGAAACAGGAACAGGAAGCAGAAGCTAAAGAGACAAGGAGCATGGGAAGCAGAGCTGCCTCAGTCTCAAAGGGTGAGGCCACAGCCTCCTACGTTTCCAAGTTAGATTTTCACCAACTCGGTTCTGCAGTGTGGGTTGGCCATTCCTGAGTGCCAAGGGGATAGGGCTGAAGCAGCTGTCTAAAGCTGCAGGGGCAGGGCTGTCATGCCCAAGGGGCAGAAGAACGGGGCCTGGCAGGGCTAAGGGGGTAGGGTCACCACTCAGTCAGACTAGGAGAATGGGGCCACCCAAAACAAAGCCAAGGAAGCAAATTGCCATTCCAGTGAACCTGGAAGGCAGAGCTGAAGCCCCAGGTCAAAAGGCCTCCACCCAGAATCCAAGACAGCGGTGGCCACAACCTGGAGTCTGGAGGGCAAGGCCATTGCGCAGATGGTCTCAGAGAAAAAAGGGTTATTTTCAAGCCTTGAGAGCTAACGTAAATTGTTCTGCTGGGTTTTTCACTTGCTTGGCACCCGTTAGCCTTTCTTTCCCTGTAATTTCTCCCGTTTGTAATGGAAATGTCTTCCTTGTGTCTGTTCCACCATTGTACTTTGGAAGTAGATAATTCGTATTTTAAATGCACACACAGATCAAGAGGAATTTTGCCCGAGGATGGAATTTGGACTTGGAGTTAAGACTTCTGGTGTAATATGATGGTGTAGAAAAATGTTTTGCATCTGACAAAGATGTAAATTTTTGAGGGCCAAAGCATGGGATGTCATGGATTAAATTAAGTCTCCCCAAAATATGTGTCAACTTGCCTGGACCATGATTCTCAGTGGCTTGGCAGTTATGTGATGATGTGATCATCCCCCACAATGTGATCTGATGTGATCAGCCAATAAATTATAAGGGGATTAGGGTGGGATTCAACACCTTTACACAGGTCACAGCCTTGGTACAATGTAAGGGGAGTGTCCCTGGGATGTGGCCTACATCACCTTTTATCTTACAAAAAACAAAAGGAGAGAGAAGTGAGCAGAGGAGGAACATGACCACCACCCAGAAAGATGAGCCAGGAGTGGTGGGTCCCTGCACTGAGAACCTCATAGATGCCGGGGAAGACTGATGCCAAGATGCATGGAGACCTCCAAAGGACACTGGGCCCACAGATGTTGAAAGGAGACAAGGATCTCCCCTAGAGCCAATAGAAAGAGCTGGTGCCCTGAATACGGACGTCTAGCCTCCTAAATCAGCAGGGACCAGGCCCTAGAGAAGGACTTCACGCTCAGTAAAGCAGAGGGTCTTCAAGAGGAAGACCTTCAACAAGATAGATCGACACGGTGGCTGCAGCAATGGGCTCAAACATAGCAACAGTTGTGAAGACGGTGCAGGACTGGCCAATGCTTTGTTCTGTTGAACACAGCATTGCTGTGAGTTGTAATCAACTCAATGGCACCTAACAAGCGTCCCATTTCTGTTGCAGCTGCCGACATACCTAATGCATTGCTGCAGATTTCTGTTTCTCAAGACTCTCTCTTTGGCCTAGAGAAGAACCATTTGGTTGACTTAGGAGCTTAGGAAATAAAAAGGGAAGCTTAAAAATGGACGCAAGGAGAATTGGCCCTGGCCCAGTACTCATGCCAAGCCCAGCAGAACCATGAGTATGGGGCCCAGGCTCGTGGCCCTCCTCTTCTGCCTCTGACCATCACCATCCCCTCACATACCAGCCTGCAACTCTCCCTGCAAGATCAGGGACCCAAGGACTGGTGGTCAGTATCCTCCCTTCCACACCCTCTGAATGTCTACTCCTGAACTTCAGGTAGACATGGCCCACAGGCTTCCCACACCAAACCCACAAACCCTGTCCCTCTCTGCTTGTTCTACCATAACCTAGTCTACAGCTCACTTCCACACCCCCACCCAACATATCTGCATGTGGTTCCTCAAACATCCTGCTCTGTAAGAGCCCACAGAGCTCCTAAGCCTACCTCTTCCTCCAGACCTTGATCACACTTGCTCCCCCTTTGGCCTCTGCCAGCCAGCCTGGTGCTGACCACACCACCCCTGCCACTGCTACGGACTGCCAGGAGCTTGGATCCAGCCCCTCAACATCCCAGCTGGGGCCAGGAGAGCTATGACCCTTCTGATCAGCAATTTCAATCTTAAACTATTGGAGTTGAAGAAGATAAAGTCTCCAGGAGGCCTCTCTCTGCAGGGAACTTGAGAGCTGCCACTTTGGACTTTCCAGGGGGGCCTGAGTGGGGCTGGGGCTTTGCTTACCAAGAGCTGACCATGACCTCTAAGCCTTGCTGGGGAGCCTGTCTTCCTGACACCCCCTGCCCTGCAATGTCCCCTTGGTCTGCACTTGCAGATCACAGCAGCTCAGAAGCCAGGGCACCTGGCAGAAGGCTTGGATGAGCCGGTGGCCCCCGCCCCACGTGGCCGGGGCGCCCTCCTCACCTTGGACTACCCCCCGCCCAGGCTGTGCCCCCACCTCTCCATTACCTCCGACCTCCAGCACTGTGACAACAGCCTCACAGGAGGCCTCGCCCCGCGCGTTCTGGGCCCTGCAGCTGTACACGCCGGCGTCCCGCGGCCCGCAGCTCCGCAGCCACAGGCAGCTGGGCTCCAAGGCCGGCGGGGGCAGGAGCTGCCCGTCCCGGAACCAGCTGAGGCTGGGCTGGGGCGTCCCGCTCACCGCCACCCGCAGCCTCACGTCGCTGCCCGCGAGCACCGCCGCGTTTTTCAGGGGCCGCAGGAAGACCGGCGCCCCGGGCGCGGCCTCCGGGGCTCCTCCGCTGGCCCCCACCTTGGCCCTCTTCGGGGGCACCCCAGGGCTGGGGGGTGCCCTCGTACCCGCTGCCTCGTCTCGCGCGCCCCGGGCTTTCTGCATGGCTTCTGCAAGCTGGGCTGGGGGGACGCTGGAACCTGGCGGCCACGGGGACACCCGGGGGATGGTGCCCTGAGATGAGTCCTGGGGGGCCGGCGCCCTGCCTTCCTGCCGCCCGCCCGCCTTCGGCCTGTGCTACCCAGAAGGTCACCAGGGCGGCCGGCGGTTGCGCCTCGGGGGCTATTTTTAGGCCCCCCAGCTCGGGTTGCAAGGAGCTGTGGAGGGAGGGGGCAGCAGAGGAGGGGACTTGGACTCCGCTCCGCTTCTTCCCTCCCTCCAGGAACCCCCATTGCCCGCCCGGGCTTAAGCGAGCCCGGGGGGGGGGGGGGGGACTTGCTCCAGGCCTCCTCCTGGCGTGGTGCGCCAGCCCACCAGCAGACCCACTCGGGAGCGGAGTTACCCTCTGAGCCCAATCTCGTTTTCCTTCCTCGCTCCTCTCAAGGCCCTGATTCCCAGCTTTCTACACTGAGAAGAGGAAGAGGAAGGTGAACTGGGTGGGCAGGAGTTGGACAGAAAGGTGAAGAGGCAAGCCCACTTGGAGTTAAGCAGACAGGTTGGAAAGAGGGCCCCAAAGGAGCCTCCATGACTGACAGCTTGGTGAAAAGTAAGACCAGGAGTCGGGACTCCGGTGGATTCGGGTTCCAGCTGGTCCTACTCTTACTTGCTTCGTGACAATTTGACCTCTCTCAACCTCCGTGTCCTCATCTGTAAAAATGGGTGGCTTAATAGGGTTTCAACAGACTGGGAAGAGTGGAGGGACATTCCAGACAGAGGAAACAGAGACTGATGGGTACTGAGAATCAGGTGAGTATGGAATAATCAAATCACAGGCACAAATGGTTAGCACTTGGCTACTAAGTGAAAGCTTGGTGGTTGGATCCACCCAGAGACACCTCAGCAAAAAGACCTGCTGGTCTACTTCCTCCTTTGGAAAGTTCACAGCTGTCACAAACCTATGCATAGTTCTACCCTGAAACACATGGGTCACCATGAGTCAGAATCAGCTTGATGGCAGCTACTTTGGTTTTGTGTGTGTGTGTGTGCTGGGGTGAGGAGTCCCTGGGTGGTGCAGAAGGTTAATGCCCTTGGCTGCTAACAGAAAGATTGGAAGTTCTGATCTACCAAGAGGTGCGTAGGAAGACAAACCACAGCCTCCTCTACCCTGAGACCAAAAAAACTAGATGATGCCTGGCTACCATTCCTGGCCGTTCTGATTGGGGCCACAGAAGCTCCTGGACAGAAGAATGGGAGAAAAACGTAGAACAAAATTCAAAATCATAAAAAAGACCAGACCTACTGATCTGATAGAGACTGGTGGAACCCCCAAGACTGGAGCCTTTAGACACCCTTCAAACCTGGAACTGAACCCACCCCTGGGGATCACCTTTTAGCCAAAACATAGGCCTATGAAATGAACACTAATGAGGAACGTGCTCCTCAGAATAATCACCCATATGAGACTAAAAGGGCAGCATTTGCCGAAAAACAATGCTTAGAAGGTGGGAAAGGGCAGGAAAGACGGAGAATGGAAATGAGAAATCCAGGGAAGAAGTGGGAACTGCCGTTACATTGAGAGAATTGCAACGAGGGTTCCAAAGCAAAATGTGTGTCGATTGTTGAATGGAAAACTAATTTGCTATGCAAACCTTCACCCAAACCCCACTTTTTTTTAAAGACACCTAGGAAGAAAGGCCTGGCAATCTACATCCCAAAAAATCAACCATTGAAAACCTTATGGAGGAGAGTCTACTCTGACATACAAGCAGTCCTTGTGAGTCCAAATGAACACCAGCGGCACTGGTTTGGTTTGCTGTAGAGTAAGTAGAGGAAAGGGAGCTGGGGCCTGACCCACAGAGCTTTTCTGGCCTTATTTCTACCCTGAAGGCAGTGGATGACACCACGAGGTTTTAAGCAGAGGAAAAACTTGTGTTTTAGAAGGATCTTTCTGGTGGTCACAGTGGAGAGGGTAGACAGGAGGTAGGAGAGTTGGAGGGCGATTAGAACAGTGGTTCTCAAAGTGTGATGCCTGTTACAAGTACAAATCCCAGTCTCCATCCCACAGATGCTGGTTCATTGGGGAAGGGGAAGGAAAACGAGGGTCCAGGAATCCATACAATTAATAAGCAGCCAAGGTGACTCTGATACACCAGAGGGTTACACTTTGAGAAATATCAGGATAGGGCATTACTGATTTTAAAAGTCCAGGTGAGGTCTTTGTGCTGGAGCTGTTCTGTAACCTGACTGTGGTGGTGGACACGCGGATCTACATGTGACAGGATTGCACAGTACTCAACGCAGGTGCACACGTACTAATGAGTACACATAAACCTGGTGAAATCCGAACGAGGTAGGGTCTGTGTATCAAGATCAACTTCCTGGCTGTGATATTGTACTATAGATATGCAAGATGCCATCACTGGGGGAAACTGGATGAAGGGTATCCAGGCTCTTTCTGTATTATTTCTTACAGTTGCATGTTGATCTACAATTACCTCAAAATGACAATTTTTATAAGTCCAGGTGAAAGACCCAGGCCTGACCTTGAGCCCTGAGGGGTGATGCCCAGGGCCAAGATGTGGAAAGAACTAAGAGGAGCCAAACCATGAGTCATTCAGAGATGAAAGTAATTCTTAATCTTGTCTCCTCATCCCCCAACCTCAGTCTTGGAGATGTCAAAGTACACGTGTAGGAGAAGGCACAGAAGAAAGAATTTAAACAATAAATTATGTCCACAGGGATCAGAACTTTTAAGGAACGGATTGAATTGTTTTGTAGTTTACATACATTAAAGCTCACTGTTTGTGATGTACAGTGCCTGGGTTTGGAGAAAGGCATGGAACCGCATGGCCACTACCCCAGCACTCAATGGAACTGTTCTAACACCCTGAGTATTCACTTATACATACCCTTTGTAGTCAGCCAGACCCCCCTCCTCCAACCCCTGGCAAACACTAGTGAGGAATTGAATTGCAACAGGTGAAAACATAGGAGAAGGCATTACAAACAGATTCCAACGACCCGACACCACTGAGCTCTACTGGCTTGGAAAACAGTAGAAGCTATGTAAATGTTGGCTGGTTAATTGGTTGAATAAATGAACTGTATGATCTTGGGTAATTCACTTAATATCTCTAAGCCTCACTATCCTCATCTATCAAATAGGGGTAGCCCAACTTAGAATTTATTCATTCATTCAACAAACAATTTTGAATTCCTGCTATGTGCCTAGTGTTGTTCTGTTGTTGTTATGTGCCATTGAGTCAGACCCGACTCATAGCAATCCCTCCTTGGTTTTCTGAGACGCTATCTCTACGGAAGTAGATTGCCCAATCTTCCTTCCGAGGAGTGGCTGGTGGGTTTGAACCGCTAGCCTTCTGGTTAGCAGTCAAGTGCCTTAGGCACTGAGGGACTATTTAATAGGGTAGCTGGAGCCAACCCTCCTGGGAATATTTGAGCCAGGCTTGAAGGGGTGAGGAGAAAAAGGAAATTTCGCAGAGGTCTTGGGGAGGGGGGGCACAGCTTCAAGCAGTAGTGGGAGTGTACCCAGTGAACTCCAAGAAGAGCCAAAAAGACCTGGAGGCTGGTGGGAGTCAGGGGGATAAGGGGGGGAGGTGAGGTCAGCCAGGAAGCAGGGGCCAGGTCACCTAACATCTTGTAGGCTGTGGTGCTTTTATTCAGAGTGAAATGAGAAGTTATTTCAGAAGGTTTAGAGCAGAGAATTACATGATCTGACTTACGTTGTTGTGATGGCATTAAATTATTATATTAAATATTAAAATGAATATTAACAATTTAAAAGGCCCTGGCACAGAGCCTGGAACATCGCCGGCTCTGTATGTCCATACTGGGGCATTCACTGATGTGCACGCTGGGGGCTGAGGGCCTGGTGGGAAGGGCACAGGTCCCTGTGAGTCCCTGATGCCCTCTTCTGGAGAAGCCCATACCGGCCGCAATAGCCAGAAGTCAGGGCCCTGCCCTGTTGCTCAGGGCAGCTGGCTGCAAGGTGCTGTCTGTCCCTCAGCCTGGGCCCCACAGTGCCCTGTGGCCTGGCACCGGGCTAGCTGTGTGTACTGCCAGCCTGCCTGCCTTACAATCACAAGCTGTGGTGTCATGGAAAGAGATCTGGGCTCCAGAAGCCAAGGAGCCTGGGGCTGGGTCCTCTTCTGCCATAGATATGCTGTGTGACCTTGGTAGGCCACCCCACCTCTCTGGGCCATGAGGAGTTTCCTCCGAGTCATATTGATGTGCTATGTGGCTGGCACATGGTAAAAGCTCAGTAAATGTTTGTTGAAGCAATTAATAAAGTGGGAGTCATCATGAATATTAAATTTACCTTATGAATATGAAATTCAGTGACAGGTAAGTAAAAGTAGTCTAGTGGGTATTCACTCAATAAATATTTAATTATTTAAATATTTAATCAGCACCTTCTACCTACCAAAGTCTCTGGGTGGCTCAAACGGTTTGATGCTACTAATCAAAAGGCTGGCGGTTCGAACCACCCTCAGTTGCAAAGAAAGGCCCGGTGATCTACTTCCGTAACATTACAGGTACTGATAATCCTGTGAAGTTCTATTCTGAAACACATGCGGGTCCCCAGGAGTCAGAATCAATTCGCCAGCAAAAGGTTTTGTGTTTTCTTTCCCTTTATTATGTACCAGGCACCTAAAACCACAGCAAATCAGGCACTCTTCTGGGGCACCCAGGTAGAGTAGTGAACAAAACAGATAAAAATCCCTGCTTCTGAGTAGCTGACATTTTAGGGGCCCAACCAGTGGTCATTAATGCATTTGCATATGTATCCTTGGCAAGCTTGTGTTAAGAGGAAATAGGGAGGGGCAAAGGAGGAATTGTGCCAAGGGCCAGGAAACGAAGGGGAGGCCTCTGTGCTCTCAGTTCTGGCTTGGGGGCCCTTCTGCCTCCACAGTCCCTGCTCTGCTCCTTCAGCTGGGGTCTAAGCTGGTCTGGGCCTGGTCCCTTGGGGCCAGTGGGAAGCGGGTCAGCCCTCTTCCAGCCACATTCTCTCCGGATGTTCAGTCTTGGGAGAGGAGACACCAGATTGTCCTATGGAGCAGGGAGAAGTTTGGCCATGGTGGGGATGGGTGTGTGTATGGGGGGGCTGAGGGTATCAGTCTGGTTGTATGTGTGTGATTGTGAGAGTCAGATCTCTTTTTTCTGTCTGTTCTCTTTGGACCCCATATCCACCTCCCCTGCCCTGGATTCCTGGTCACTGCCCAGCTTCCAAGGAGAGGGTTTAGAATTGGAATTTCTAGTCCCAGGAAGGCTCTGTTCACAGAACATTTCCCTGGGGGGTGGGGGTGGCGGACCTTGGGAGGTCTGATCTTCTATCTCCTCTGAGGACAAGTAGTAGTAGTCATAGGGGACAGTGTGTGCTAGAGACGGAAGGACTTTCTGACTATCAGAGTTGTCACCAGCTGGAAGGGCCCTCCACGGAAGTAATGAGTTCTCTGACTCTGGAACGAGTAAGCAGAGCTTGACGGCTGCTTGTCACGGATGCTGGGGGCGAGGCTGGGAGGGGATTTCTGCAGCGTTAAGGTCATTGTCTGCAGTGACTGCAGAAGCCCCACTCAGCATCACAGATGCCTACACTCCTTCCGGCGTAGGGACTAAAAACCCACTGCTGTCGACTCATAGTGACCCTATAGGACAGAGTAGAACTGCCCCGTAGGGTTTCCAAGGCTATAAATCTTTACAGAAGCAGACTGCCACATCTTTCTCTTGCAGCTGGTGGGTTCAAACCACTGACCTTTCAGGTGGCAGCCCAGTGCTTTAACTAGTGTGCCGCCAGTGCTCCTTGCTTAGTGACTTGTCTGAACCGAAGCTTTTTTTGGAGGGTGGGGCTGCTTCCAAAGCCTTCCCTGTCCAATGTGTCCTTTTATCGTTTGTGGGGGAGATGAGTACACATAACTCACTTGGGAAAAGAGGAGCCAAGAGGCTCACAAATGACTCAGAGACACACACTTAACCTCTTATTCACCTGGGCCCAACCCCACCCAGGTGTCTCTCTCAGAGAGGCTAACTCCAACCCCAGGGACCCCAACAGGCTCAAGGGTAGGAGGGGACAGAAGAAGCCTCTCACCCAGCCCTCCTAGTGTGAAGACACTGGAATTGCTGCTTCCGGTTTCCTATCTTGGGAGGGCCTTTGGAGCTTCTCTGCAGGTTAACGGGGCCAGTGGGGTTCACCCCATTGAGCCATTGGGGGAAAGAAATGACCATTGGTGGCAGAAGGTGGGGACCTAGGGTGTTCCCTCCAGCTCCTTCCAGGGCAGAGGGGAAGAATACCTTGGAGAAGGAGCCTTCTTAGAGAAAGGGATGTACATAACTGATCAAGGGCCACAGGATGGAAGGGGAGAGAGACAGACACACCAGACACAGCTGAGGGCTTTTGGTGGATTCTGGAAAAGTCAGTTTGGAATGTCAGACTAGGGACCTCAAGACTAAAGCATCACTAGGTTTATTCCACCTATAGATGGTCTATTACCCTTATGATCTCTACCTTCTTCCCACCTCCTTTAAAAAGATAATCCCTTTAATCTATGAGAGGTTTGAAGGTTAAGGCTTACATGGATCCATCAAGCTTCCTAAATCTTTGATCCATCTGGAAATTATCCTTTGGAAACAGTGAAAAGAGATAGTCTTCACCTTCGTCTGCCCCTATGGCTTTCCAGTTGCCACCAAATTTTATACTGAAAAGGTTCCCCACAGATCTGAAATACCCCCTTTCATATACACTGGGTCTTCTCCGTATCGGGTCTATTTTATCCCATTTATGTTTGTGTATTTCTTTTTCATGAACAAAGCTGTTTAACTGTCATAGCCTCATAATATACCTTAATGTTTTAGTCCATGATTTAATTTGTCTTTTTTTCTTTTTCATTTGTCTCCACCATCCTCTCCGACAAACCAGTATTGTATTTTCAAATCCTCCTCAAGTTTCCTGCTGGTGTTTTAATTGAGATTATATTGCATTGAAATGATAGCTTTACACAGGAAGAATTGACATCTTCAGAATATGAGCCTTCTTATCCAAGAATAAGATAGATCTTTTCATTTTCCCTAATGTTGCTAGTTTCCCCAAATTGACCTTTGGGCAAAAATGGTGCTCAAGGCAGGTTTAATGGACAGAGGTTGTAAGCTTCTTTGGGGGAGCCCTACTTCAGAGTCAGTCAGTGGGGAACAGTGGCATCCTTCTAAAAGGGAGCAGGTGAGGTCCCTGCTGATGGAGGGTGGACTAGCCCAGGAACTAAAGCCTAACAGAAAGTATTTGTAGCTCCCCAACCAAAACCCCCCTCTCCAGCAATACCCCACCCTCCATGTGCTACACACACGTAGTAAGGCTGGGGACTCTGGGTGTAGGAAGGTATGAGACCTTGACGACAGCCTGGCTGTGCAGGAGGGGAGCACACAGTCCATCCCCCAGGTGTTCTCAGGGCCCTGGGGTCCTCCAGGAGACCCAGCACTCAAGACAGTAGGGGCAGCTAGGCTTGTGCTTCTTTTTATTGTTTCTGCCCAGAGCCTGGCAGTGGTGGGCAGCAGGCACCTTCCCATTGCCTGAGACCGCTCCTGCCTCTCTCCTGTTCTCTCCTCTCCAGCGACTCACCCACCCTCTCTCCTTTTGCATCTCCTGCTCCCACATCCGACACCTTCGGGGGTTCCCTCTTGCAATTCCTGCTTTGTAAGCCCACCCTAGGCAAGGGTGGAAAGGGGAAAAGGAAAGGGACTATGGGGACAGTTTCAAGGCCCTCAGTCTCCCCAGCGGGCTGGTTTCCTTGGTTACCTGCCTGGCTTCTGGAGAAGGCCACCCCTCCTCCCAGGCTGGGGAGGGTAAGGGCCCACAGGGCTCAATCCTGACCCGGGGGTGTCCCAACATCCACTCAGGGGCCCTCTCCAAAGCCAAAGGCTAGAGCCTGAGCTCATGGAGGTGGGGAGGCAGGGTTACCACTCTCCCCTCAGCTCCATCTCGGCCTGGCCCAGGACACTAACTGGAGCAGGGCCACCCCACCCCAGGGTTGGGAGGGAAGGGCAGTCAGGCTCACTCACTCCAATATCCAGGACTCTCATGGCTGGGGTCAGCAGAGGTGACGGGGCGGGGGGTGGGGGGAAGCCCTGTGGTTGGGCAAGGTGGGGCCATGTCCCCTGTGGGGACTATGAGTAGGTGGGTGAGGAGGTATCAGAGGCTGTGACGGTTGTGGCTGGGTGTGGCGCCCTAGGACAGGAGGAGGCTGGCTTCGGGAGGCAGTGAGGATGGGCAAGGACGGTCTCTGGGACAGCTGGGTCTCTGGCTTTAGAGCACCTCATGTTGCTGCTGTGTGGCCTCACTGACGACCTGGGGGAAGAGAGACCCAGTTAGCCCTGGAGCTTCCAGCCCTGCGCCTGCCCCCAGCCCACAGCACCAGGGCCCCCTGCCCCCACCTCAGCAGGGCTGGTGGAAGGCACTTGGCTGACAATCCCCGACACACTGTTTACCCCCACAAAGGGTAAGGGGATGCGACAGACACTGACCTCCCCGTCCCGGGTCTCGATGGTCTTGATCATCACTGTCTTCTTGGTGTGGACCTCAGAGCCTCTTTGCTCAGGGCTTGTTTCTGTAACAGATCCAACCATACTCAGCCTGACCGAGCTGCAGAGGGCGCCAGCTCTCCCCACCCAGTCCTGGACTGTGCCTGGGGGCTGTGAGTCCACCCCTGGTCTCATCGGGCACAGCCCAGGTAACTTCCCATCCCCCTTAAGACGGGTCTGTTACTTCTTCAACTATACTTGATCACCTGTCCTTGAGCTGACACCCACCAGGTGGGTTCCCAGACCTGGGGCCAGTCCCACCATTGAGATGGGCTCAGGAGCAAGCAGATTTGCTCCAAGTACTACCTGGTTCATTTACATCCCCATGCCTTCTCGCTCCTTCTCCACTTCTATACTCCACGGGTGTCCTGCCTGAATTTGAACCCAGGACTCCCCTCCCCAAGACTGTCAGAGGCCACCAAGCTCAGTCTCAATACACTTTTAGAGTATCTTAGAGTACCCCACTTAGGACTCAGGAACCTAACATCTTAACGAAAGAAACAACCAGAAGTCAGGCACTGCTTTGCTGTGCCAATGGCCAGCCACTTGCCCCTCTGTGCCTCTGTTTCCTCATCCGTGAAGGGGTAACAGTGTATCTGCCCTGTCAAGGCCACAGAGCCGTTTGGTGGGAAAAAGCAGGAAGCAGTTTTAAATGCAACATTCACTTATTGAGTCTGTATAAACAACTAACTGAAAAGAGGTGTTCTGAGTTTTACAGGGAGGGTCAATTTAGGTCCCTGGTATTATGAGTTTGGTGTTTATGAATCTCCTTCACAAGCAACAAGCCTGTGATGAACGTTGTAGCTTGGCCGAGCACAGCGGGTATTTTTTCCTGATGGAAATGAACATCGAAGATAGAACAGATTTGATCTAGGAAAGGCGAAGCTGCCAAGGACTGCGGCTGGCCTTCTCTAATGTATCATTACAGCGCGTTTTTCTGCTCTCCGGGGTTGGAAAGCCACTCGATGTGCATATTACTAATGTCAGGAGTGGCAGAGTGCCCTAAGAGCTCGTCCTTTTAATTGTTTGGCTTTGCTAAGGTTTGGCTTCATTCTTTAAAACGTGCATCCAACATCTTGCTCCATCA
The DNA here is from genome assembly GCF_000298275.1 of Orycteropus afer afer. NCBI lineage: Eukaryota > Metazoa > Chordata > Mammalia > Tubulidentata > Orycteropodidae > Orycteropus > Orycteropus afer. The sequence goes on from NW_006921589.1 coordinate 10,535,592, forward strand.
AACTGGAGGTGTTCAATAAACAGCCGGGGTAGGGGGGGACACTTGGTAACATGCCAGCAAACAGTGGGTGCGGGAGGTGCCTCTCAGCCCAGGGAAAATGATTCTAGATGTTCCTGCTGCCAGGTCCCCAAGGACACTCGGTGCCTTTGGAGTTGTGGATACAGAACAGGGGCTGTTTCCTGACGCCCGGTACACCCGAAGGTGAGGACCATAGAAAGAAGAACTGTTAGCCTCTGCTGTCGTTTGCTGCCTAGTTGATTTCGACTCCTGGTGACCCCATGTGTTACAGAGCAGGACTGCCCCGTAGGCTTTCCTTGGCTACAATCTTAATGGAAGGAGATCTCCAGGCCTTTCTTCCTCGGTTCTTCTGGGTGGATTGAGCCACCAACCTTCACCTTAGCGGTCAAACACAAACTGTTTGAGCCACCCAGGGACCTCACTTGCCTCTACATATTTCGTGTAACCATATGCAGTTGAGACAATTTCGGATTATCCCTCACCCACACACAAGAGCCCCGTGTTCTCCCCTGGACCCCAGCCCCGACCCCGCGGTTCCATCCTCCCCTCCTAGCTGGCCTGAAACAGTACCTGTACTGAAATCCTCCCCTGTCACCCCAGCCTCCCCTTCCCAGCACCCACTCACCTCGGAAGTTCAGGGCAGAGAAGGTCTGGATAGGGAGGTTGATTCTGAAAGGGGACAGACAAAGCCCTGAAAGAGTTAGGGACCCTCCCATCTCCCCATGACTATCCATCGGGGCTCTCCCTAAACACCATCCACCCTCAGCTGTCCCATGTCCAACACTCCCACCGCAGACACTTGAGAGAACAGGGTCAAAGGCCAACTCCAGCTTTCCTGGGAACTATCCCTTTTGGGAGGATCACAGATGCCACCTCTGACCTGCTGGCATGATGCCAGGACCCCCAACCCCCCCCCCACCGTACCCTCCAGTTCACCAGCATCTTCTTGTTGCTGGCATTGCAGGAAGTATCACCAGCAGCTGTGGGTGGGTAATGACCACTGTGATACCCACCCTCCAGCCAGACTGTGAGCCTCAGGTACCCATGTGAAGGCAAGTTCCAAACATGCCTGCTGACTATATCATAGTGTGTTGTTGTTGTTGTTATGTGCCGTCGAGTCGGCCCCAACTCATAGCGACCCCTCCTTGGGTTTCCGAGGCAGTATCACTACGGAAGTAGGATTGCCCAACCTTCCTTCCGAGGAGTGGCTGGTGGGTTTGAACCGCCAGCCGTCTGGTTAGCAGGCAAATGTCTTAGCCACTATGCTACCAGAGCTCCCATATCATAGTGTAGTGTAAGTTTATTAGTATCAATGGCACTATTTTGTGGAGTACTTGGCCTGTGGTAAAGTGAGGTTAAATTTACCTTCAGTGAAATGCAGATCTTCAGCACACATTCCAACGAGTTTTGATAAATCTCTATATCCATGCGACTACCACATCCAGTCAAGATACAGAATATTCCTATCACCCCCGAAGTTCTGTCATGTCCCCTTCCGGTTGTGTGCTGTTTTCTGTGTGTAGAGGTGAAATGCTCCAAGCATGTCACTGTGTCTTTCCTACGTGCGTGTGCGCATGTGTGTCTGTGTGTGTGCCCTCGGTGCACAGTTCCCTCACCCCTTCTCTTAGCTATCCATGTACAAAGCTTCCTTCTCTCTCTCTACCTCTCTCTGTCTCTCTCTGCCCCCTCCTTTTCCCCTTTCACTCTGCTCTCATCTCTCTTTTGACTGTCAGTAATGTTTCATTACTGGTTACTGAATATGGTTTCCTGCCGGTGGTTCTTAATTTTGAAGGTGGATGAGGGAATACTTACATTTTTCTTTTTATAAAAGCTATTAATTAAATCGCGATTTGCTCAGGTGGCCCTGGCTAATTCTCTGCAATTAGTAGAGCTGTAGCGTCTTATAGCAATGTGTTCCCAGGTCTTGTGGAGGTGGGCCAGAGCCCCCTTGGGCAGGAATGGGCCCCCCAGCCTGCCCAGGGCCCCACCTCTGTCCCTGCCTGTTTCCTCACCGGCTCTCTTCACCCTCCAGCAGCTTCCGGTAGGTGGCAATCTCCACATCTAGAGCCATCTTGACATTTAGCAGGTCCTGGTACTCGCGCAGGTGGCGGGCCATCTCATCCTTAAGGTGTCGGATCTCCTCCTCCAGCCGCGCGATGTTGTCCTGATAGCCACTGGCCTCGCTGGCAAAGCGGTCCTCCAACTCACGCATCTGTCTCATCAGGGAATCGTTCTGCGGGGAGAGGAGTCCAGGTCAAGGACAGGCTGTCCAGGGAGGAGGACACAAGAGGCTCAGGATGAAGAGAGACACAGCCTCAGGGCTGGGGCCACCTCAACGGGGTCAGGTCCGGGAGTCGTCAGATCCCTGCGCTCAAATGAAGTCTTATGTGGAAATTTGGAGAATGTAACAGACAAAGGGAGAGCATTTGTGTTCAGAGTCCCCTCCCCAACACAGGACACCCCCCCAGCAACTCTCTGATTCCTTAGAGCCCACTGGGAACCCTCTCTGTGTGTTAACCCTTGAGGAGATGGGGTCTCGATAAGTATAGTGATACACCCAAAGTCACAGGGAGAGGGCAGGAGTTGCAGGCAGAAGGGGGTTGGGCTGGGCGAAGTGGGCAGGGACTCACAGTGCCCTTGAGGGCGTCAATCTCACAGGTATAGGACTGGATCTGGTGTCGGTACTCCATCATCTCCTGCTTGGCCTGGCGCAGTGCGTCATTGTTCTTGTTGGCCGCCTGGGTCAGGTCAGACACCTAAGGGCAGAGAGAGAGGCCCTGAGACAAGGAGGACGCAAGGGAGAAGGAGCCAAGGAGCCCTGGTGGAGGCTCCTGACCCACCCTCCTCCCCACAGAGGGTGCTAGTGGCAGCCCCTCCAAACTGGGATGGAGGGGGCAGGGGTGGCAGAATCCCTGGGCCAGGTCACCCACCTTTGACTTGTACCATTCTTCAGCTTCAGAGATGTTCTTGGCTGCGATGGTCTCATACTGAGCCCGGATGTCTCTGAGGGCAGCAGTGAGGTCTGGCTTGGACATGTCCATTTCCACCTGGACCTGCTGCTCCTGAAGCTGGGCCTGTAGCTCGCGGATCTCCTGCAGGGTGAAGCCGGCCGCCAGTCCTCCACCAGGCCCCACCCAGAGCCCAGAACCTCCCCCGCGCGGCCCGACTTCCCACCTGCTTCCCCTGTGGCTCAAGGAATCAGGGCAGAGGACCCAGGGCATACCTCTTCGTGGACCTTCTTGAGGAACGCTATCTCCTCGTTGAGAGACTCAATTCTGCGCTCCAGGTCAATGCGAGCTAGAGTGGCTGCATCCACGTCCTGGGAGAGGCCAAGAGAGGGGCAGGGCCACTGACTACCCAGGAAGGGCAGAGGCAGACAGGGGCCACACAAGAAGGGACGGAGGGGACAGGCTGGCACCGGAGGGGGCGCAAAGAGAGCTCACCGCTCGGAAGGCAGCCAAATTGTTCTCTGCTTCTTCTTTCAGCTGGATCTCCTCCTGCAGCCTGGTGGGGACAGACAGACAGGAGAACAGACAGTTTGTAGAGATAATGCAAGCAAGGGAGAGGACTGGCTAGGGGCTGCCCAGGGATTGGGCTCAGGACAGAGGGAGGAGGCCTGGCTGCTAGGCAGAGACAGGAGGCTCAGAGGGGAGTGGCAGAGGCATGGCCCCTCCCAGGGAGGGTGGGAGAGTGGCCCAGTCTCTGCCCTGAGGCCACACCCTTGAAGTCTATGTCCGAACCACACTTCGACCTCCCCAGAGTTAAGAACTGTGTCTATTTTATCCACCTCTGTGTTCCTGGTTCCCAGACTCAGGCTGGCTCATGTAGGTGCTCAACTAATGTTTGTGACCTGGGAGGTGATTCCTCTAGCTTGTCAGAGGCAGGGCCTGCCTGCTCCATATGTGCTGCCTTTTTGTCCTGGACCCTGACAGAGCCTACTTCTTTGGTCCTCACAAGTTTTTTTCTGGCTGAAGCCCCCCACCCCCACCCCCTCCAGCTTATCTCATGCACCTTGTGAATGGCACAGCCTCAGCCAGGCCCAGGCACCAGGCTCCCCTCTACCCCCTCCCCCAGGGCCGTGTCACAGATGCTTTGGAAGCTCCTGGTTGGATTCCCCACCTCCTACATCTCCAATGGCAGCAGCTGCCCTGCCCAACCTAGGCTGGCATTCCCAGGCGCCTATCACCTCCTCTCTCCCTCAGCATTGCCCTGGGGCCTCCTCTAGCCCTTATCCACCTGCCTATCTGACCCTACTGGCACCTTCAGATGCTTGTTCAAGGGGCTGCCCACAGGGCACCCAGGCTCACAAAGTTGCCCATGTCCACTCTATGATCTCCCCAAGAAAGTTCCTCCTTTGCAGGATGGGAGCACAGGGAGAGACCAGGACTCATCTTCTTCTGGGGGATACAGTTGGGTGGCGCTCTTCCTGCGTGGTGCAGGAGAGGAGCCCCAGGGCCTGGGAGACGGCGGGTGGTGACAGGTGGGCCCCTCCCTCCCAGTCCTGGCCTCATGCGCCCTGCCCTCACTTGGCCTTGAGCCGCTGCAGGTCATCGAGGAGGTTGTCACGTTCGACGTCAACTCGCGCGCGCTGGTTGGTGAGCACCTCCACCTGGCGCCGCAGCTCGCGCAGCTCCTCCTCGTAGAGCTCGGCCACGCGCGTGGGCTCACGGCCCTTGAGCCGGTTCACCTCGGCCGCGAGCGCCGCGTTCTGTTGCTCCAGGAAGCGCACCTTCTCGATGTAGTTGGCGAAGCGGTCATTGAGCTCCTGCAGCTCCACCTTCTCGTTGGTGCGCGTGGTCAGGAACTCTTGGTTGACGGCATCGGCCAGCGAGAAGTCCAGCAGCTCGCCCGCGCCGTACGAGGTGGGCACGCGGCTGGCGCCCACCCGGCTGGCCCGCAGCGCCCCCAGCCCCCCGGCGCCGCCCGAGGTGCGCGACACCTGGTAGACGCGCGACGTCATGGAGCTCGAGGAGCCCTTGGAGCCAAAGCCCGCGCGCGGGAACACGGGCGAGCTCAGCGGGGAGCCGAGCGGGAAGGAGGGCGCACCGCCGAAGGTGCGGCGGTACGAGGAGGACACGCGCTGGCTGGAAGAGTAGGCCTGGCTCATGGTGGCGGCGGGCAGAGAGGCTGGGCGGCGGCCGGAGAGTGGCTGCGGCGAGGGGAGACAGGGGCCCCGGCCGTCCGCACTATTTGTATCCCTCCTGACATCAGCACCCACGCCCCTCCCCTGACAGCTGCAGGATCCTGCTGTCCTGCCAGGAAAGGGCGGCCGCTGACCGTGGGGGCGGGGAGGCCAGTTCCTCTGCTGAGGCCTGTGCCCCTCTCCCGGAGGGTGGGGGCCCCGTAAGGGGTGTGCTGGAGAGGAAAGCCAAAGGTAGGCAAGCCTGCCTGCCAGCGCCTCACCAGGGTGGGACTGGAACCCCTAGGGGGCTCCTGTCAACCCTCTGGTGCCTGCCTTTTCTTGAGAGTGATCAGGGGAAAACCTGCTCAGAGTCTGCCATTTAGTTAGTTTGAGGGTCCCATTTTTGCTCCAAGGAGAGACTTCAAGTCGTTTTCTGAAGGCACATGGCCTGTTCCCAAGAGAGGCCCCAGATTACTTTACTTCTAAAGACTGGCAGGAAGTTGTGGAGGTTTGAGAGGGCTCAGGCAAAGACCAGGGGTCCACCAGCAAGGCCTGGTGTGCAGGGGTCTCTAGGCAGGGAGAGTAAGAGGGGGCTGGGCGGCAGAGGCCATGCTCCCCCAGAGCTTAATAGGAACCTCAGCTTTGCCTGCCCACTCATGTCACTAGTACTTGGGTTCCAGCTCTAAGCCTCAGTTTCCCTCTGGACGGTGTACCCTGCCCCCAAACACACACAGACACATACAGGTGAGGGGCAAGGCTTCAAGTTTATAAACAGCAAAGTGATTTCCAGAAGGAGGGTCTGGTATGCTCTCAGTTTTCAGGTTGTATGTACACTCCCCCCCCATACCACTAACTTCCTGGCTCTTGTCCCCTTGGGTGTCCTCTGAGTCCCTTCTCTGATTCATACCCCTACTCACACCACCCACGCCCACACACATCAGGGGTTTGTGTTTTGTCAGGAGCCACATGTCAACCCAGCCATCTCCCTGGCAGCAACACCTGCCAACCAGAAATACCAGAGTTGGTATTTATAGAGGAGAATGCCCGGGTCCGGAAAATAGGCACACAGGAGAAGCACAAACAGGGGGTGGGGGCCAGCTACCTGAGGAGGCAAGGGTGGGAGAGTGGTCAATGGAAGGCTTGGGGTGGCAGGGCCCAGTCACTTTTCACCTTCTTAATCCCCAACTGACAAGGACCCCCAAGGAGCATGGCCATCCCTCTGTAGCCCCTTCCTCAGTACAAGGCATTCCCTGACCCTTAAGGACACCCACACTTCTCCAGGAATACTGGCTGTGCCTCTGCACCTCCACCTGGCACCCCACAGGCCCCTCTTAGGCCTGACTCTTTCGGAATGCAAACCCTGGAAACAGAGCACTGGATTAGGAGCTCATAACTGGTCCTACCCCAGTTGTGCAATCACCAACAAGGGTAATTACTGGCAGACAAGTCTTCACTTCCCTGAGCCTCAGTGTCTTCATCTATTAAGTAGAGCTGGTCAGCCTTGCCCTGCCTACCCTACAGGGACTTGAAAAGGTTCAGGTGATAATAATGCAACCAAAAACAGTACCCTTGATGCATTGAGCACCTAGAGTTCCTGGCTAGTGCCCATGGTTAAGACACTTGGCTACTAACGGAAAGTTTGGAGAGTAGACTCCACCCAGAGGCACCTCAAAAAAAAAAAAGGCCTGGCAATCTACTTTGGAAAAACCGGCCATTGAAAAAACCCCGTGGAGCACAGTTGTTGTCTGACACACACATGGGGCCGCCATGAATTGGAATCAACTCCATGGCATCTGATGACTGGTTATTGAGCACCTACTGTGTGCCACCCTGCTAAGCACTTCCTATACCCATGGCCCCTAATTCCAGAACCCTGTGAGGTAAGAACTAATGTCCTTCCCACCTTTGTAGCTGAGGAAGCTGAGACAGTGTGACTCTAGGGCCAGTGCTCTGCTTCCAGAGGTGGACAGGAATGTGCAGATGAACTGTGAGGGGCACCGTTACTGTTGTCTTTTTAAAGCCCTTTCACATTAAGCATCTAATTTTTATCCATGAGACAAGCTTATGAGGTGGGTGGGGAGTTCCAGATATTCTTATCCAGTCTGCAAGCTCAAGCAAGCTGTTATGTTCTGGTTATTTCTGTGTCTCATCTCCCAAACTAGACTGTATGGTCCTGGAGGATTTTGGAGGCCACGTGGATCCTTAACACATCCCAGGCAGCACTGTCACTGCCGTTCAAAGTCGTCTGAAAGCTTTCTTTCTCATCTCTTTATTTTGGGAACAAATGCTGCACCCCTTTCCTCCCCCAACAGTAGTGGCCAAGTGACTCAGATCCAGGCCAGTCTTATTACTGCATCCCCCTGACTGCAGTGATTGGCTTGTGGGTCTGGGCCTGAGCAGGGCCAATCAGACACCTTCCCTGGAACAGGTAGATGGAATCGGGAGTACTAAACCTGAGCCACCATCAGCCAGGTATCCTGCCCCCTGGGGAGGCCTTTTTTTTAAAAAAAAATTTTTATTGTGATTTGGGTGAAAGTTTACAGAGCAAATTCATTTTCCATACAGCAGTTCATACACATTTTGTCTCATGACATTGACTGTAATTCTCCACAATTTAACAGCTCTCTTCCCACTTCCTCTCCATAGTTACCTCTTTGTTGTTGTTGTTATGTGCCGTCGAGTCAGACCCGACTCACAGCAACCCGTCCTTGGGTTTCCGAGGCAGTATCACTACAGAAGTAGATTGCCCCATCTTCCTTCCGAGGAGTGGCTGGTGGGTTTGAATCTCCAGCCTTCTGGTTAGCAGTCAAGTGCCTTAGGCACTGTTGTTGTTGTTGTTGTTTGCCGTCGAGTCGGACCCGACTCATAGCGACCCCTCCTTGGGTTTCCGAGGCAGTATCATTACGGAAGTAGATTGCCCCATCTTCCTTCCGAGGAGTGGCTGGTGGGTTTGAACTGCCAGCCTTCTGGTTAGCAGTCAAGTGCCGTAGCCACTATGCTACCAGAGCTCCTAGTAGTATATCTACCTGATTTAAATGTTCAGCCCATATGTCTGTCTATTATTTGGCTGGAAGCCACAGAGTGAGTTAAATTCCACACCTGAAGGGTAGCTAGGGGCCATAGTTGGGGAGGCCTTTTTGTAGTAGGAAGAAAGAGAGGTCAACATACAAGGAGAAGCAGAGATACCTGGTGAGGAGAATACCAGAGCAGGAAGTCCTCAGTTCCAGCCCAGGGCCCCAGTTCCTGCAGCTCTTCCTTTGATTCTGTGAGCTCCCCAGTATTCTTCCCAGCTTTGGGACCAAAAACTCTCCCTTTTATTCCCCTTAAGGCCCTGTGTGTTAGGTTTCTATCATTTGCAGCCAAAAGAATCCTGACTGATCAACTTTAGGACACTGTATACTGCTGCAACGCGGAAGGCATTTGACTGCTAACCAGAAGGTTGGTGGTTCAAACTTACCAGCTACTCCACAAAAGGAAAATAGGGCAATCACTTCCATAAAGATTTGCTGCCTTGGAAACCCAATGGCGGTTGCTAAGAGTCAGAATCAACTCGATGATAGCAAGTGTGGTTTTCTTGTTTTTTTCTGTAAATGGTCCCCAGACCGCATGAGGAAAATGGCCTTCAGACCAGCCCAAAGCTAGTTCTTTGGTAAAGTGAGGCAGAAAAAAACAACCCATAAATAATGCCATTTATTCTCTAGTCAAGGAGCTCTGGTGGCGTAGTTCCTAAGGCATTTGACTGCTAATGAGAAGGCTGGAGGTTCAAACCCACCAGCCACACCTCAGAAGGAAGGTTGAGCAATCTACTTCCATAGTGATACGGCCTGTGAAAACCAAGGAGGGACCGCTATGAGTCAGATCTGACTCGACGGCAGTACATTTGGTTTGCTTTTTGGTATTCTCTAGTCAAAATGCACATCTGCCCAACTTGGCTCTGAAGCACTGGTGGCTCTTTCCAAAGTCAGTTCCACCCCTTGGATTTGCTACCATGGAGGACAACAAAACAACAGCCCAGGCTTGGAAGGCCGGTGAAAGAGGAGCCTCTAAAACATGCTGTGAGCTGGGCAGCATCGCTGCAGAAGGGTTAGCCTCCCAAGGGGACTACTCAGGATTGGACATGCTATAAATAATAATAACTTATCTGGATGGGGGAAGTACAGGATAAAAATGCAAGAGACACAAAAAGATATAACGTGGAAAATAAGTTTCCCTCCTATTCCTGATATCCAGCCACGCCCCTCTTCAAAGACAACAGTTTTGTTTTTTTTCCCTCCTTCTAGAGATACTTTAGGCATACGTAAACGTGTACATGCATAAAACATGTATTTCCAGTACATGTATAAAACGCTCCCTCTCACTTGAAAAAAAAATACATGGTATTCTGAACTAAAAATTTAACAGATACCTTGGAGATTGTTCCATTTTAATACAGTGACAATTGTGTCACTCTTTTTAGTATCTTCATTTGTGTCACTGTATGAATTTGTAAGGAGCTCTGGTGGTGTAGTACCTAAGCCATTTGACTGCTAACCAGAAGGCTGGCGGTTCAAACCCACCAGCCACTCCTTGGAAGGAAGACTGGACAACCTACTTCCATAGAGATACTGCCTCAGAAACCCAGGGAAGGGTTGCAATGAATTGGATTCGAGTCGAGGGCATGGAGTTTGGCTTTTGAGAGTTCTGGTGGTGCAACACCTAAAGCATTTGATTGCTAACCAGAAGGTTGGTGGTTCAAACCCACTAGGTGCTCTGCAGAAGGAAGATAAGGCAATAATTTCCATCATGATGTACTGCCTTGGAAACTCAATGGGGTCGCTGAGTCAGAACTGTCTCAATGGCAGTGGGCTTGGTTTTGTTTTTTTGGTTTGGATTTGCTGTCATTTATTTGGCCAGTTCCTTACTCACAGACATTTATGTTGCCTCCAGTCTTTTATGATTATAAACAGCACTGCTGTGAACATCTTCAGGACACACTGTTGGATAAATAAATGTGGGTAAGTTCTTTTGTTTGTTCATTTTTACAGAACAGTCACATCATTTTGTGATTATACCTCTACCTTTAGCAACTGATTCTACAAATGGGAAGGTCCACCAAGACAGACCCTTTCCTCTAGTATTTGTCAGAAAAAGGTACAATGTATAAATTTGTGTATGTGGCATGGCGTCTTGCACAGCAGGTTTCTTGAGAAGTTGTGTGGAATGAATTAAGGAAGGACGTTGGTCTTCCTCTCTGCTTGAAATCTTCCCAGATTTAGACCTCATATTGTCTTAGAAACTTAAGGTTGAAGGTAACTTCACAGGTCACAGAAGCTGACCAGTCCCATGGCCTCACCTCTCAGTTATGGCGACTCCAATAAGCACTTGTCCAGCTTGCAGCCCTCTGGTGCCTGGGAACTAACTCGCTGTCTCAAGGCAGCCTACTCTGTTCCACAGAGAGTCATCACGGGACAGTGGAGAGCTCTGCTGACAGAAAACATGTCCTTATATTTGAAGTCCTGAAGTAGTTAGTTCAAAGAAGGGAGAGGGACTGGGAATGGTCAAACAGGTGACATTTCCAAAAAGTATCAGCACTACCTCTACCAAGAGCTAAAGCTGATGACCCAAGCATGGGGGTGGGGGTGGGGGGTCAACCAGAAGCCAATCAGGATCTGGGTGCTCATCCTAGGGCTTCACCAACTAACCGTCTGTGTCCCCTGGCCAAGTCTTGATCGCTCTCTGGCCCTGTAGTGACCCAGGGGTGAAAGAAGGGACCAGGCTGGTCATCCCTGACGCCCCCTCAGTTCTCATGTACGTTTCTGGGCCCCGTGATGGGAACAGTAAGGTCTTCCTGGAGACTCCCTCGCTGGTGCCCCTCGGTGCCCCCAGAGCCCCTCCCCCCAGAAGCCCTCCCATGCCCTCCCATCCATCTTCCCCTCAGCTGTAGCAGCTGCTAACCCTCCACAGGCTACTGGAGGCGCCGTGACTGTAAAAGGGAAGGAATGTCTCCCTGATATCACGAGGGAGGCTGGGGAGTTGGGGGCCCAGCAGGAACTGTGGCGCGTCAGGATTCTCCCTGAAACTCATTCCTCTTGGGATGCACCCCCCTACAGCATTGCTCCAGGCCCAGCCAGCAACCCTCCCCGCCTACCAATGCTCTCCACATCTGACCATGCTAAGACCTTGAGACCTCCTTGGCCATTTGTCTCCGTGCTCTGCCCCCAGCCCCTTTCTTAGCCCTTTTCCTTTACTGGCATCCCCACCACAGGTCTTATAAATTCCCCCTCAGCCTCCTCTTCCTCATCCCCACACCCTGGCCTAGCAGGGAAGGCCACACCGCCTCTGACTCCTGCCCCTCCTGCCTTAGCTCCTTATACAGACATGGAGTGCTGAGGGTTTTCTGCCAAAGTAGGAGAAGTCTGAGGCTAATCTCACCTCCACCCCATCCCTGTCTCCAACCAAATAGAACATCTCCGGGGAGGGGTGCGACAAGAGGAGGCTAGGAGGCGGTGGTGGAGGTGGTGGCTGAGAGTCAATGGGTGGAAGATCAGGAGATGATGGAGGTCGGAGTGCTTTGTGGACTTTAAGTAATTTCAGGTGTTCTTCCCATCAGTAAGAGATGGGGGAAGGGGACGATGGGGCCAGAAGCTGGAGAAAAGGGGAGGGGGCTCTGGTAGCCTTAAGCGAAGGTCCCAGGGGAAGGCATCCAGATGTACTGGGTGCAGCCCATGTCTGGGAGGCCAGCTCCGGGATGAGCTGTGGACGTGGGACTGGTCACCTACCCTCTTTGGGTCTCAACTTCTCCTTGCTTAAAATGAAATGTCCTCAGACTCTCCTTCCTACTCTGACCCTAAGGAGAGGAGTGAGAGGGGGCCTTTTCTTAGGAATCAAAGCTTCAGTGCCTTCCTGGGCAGCCTCTGGGCTAGCCCCAAATGCAAACCAAATCCTTTGCCACTGAGTCGATTCCTACTCACGGCAACACTAGATGTTACAGAGTTGAACTGCTCCATAGGGTTTTTCTTGTCTGTTATCTTTACAGACATGGATCACCAGGCCTTTCTTCCATGGCACTGCTGGATGAATTCAAACCACCAACCTTTCGGTTAATAGCTGAGAACAAACCATTTGTGCCCCATGGACCTGTACTCACCCCAGACCCTAGAAGAGGTCCAGTCCCATCACACCTCGATGAGACACGGCAGAAATCCCACCAACTGCCTCCTCAGACACTGAGGTTCTCCCAGCCCCGGTTCCTCCCCACGGCCAGTCCCTTCTCTCTACCTTCTCCCTATGCTATGACCTTCTGTCTCCTTTACTGTCTCAGCAATGAAGCCCTCCCAACAAAACAAAAGCCTCTTCCTCACCCTTGGCCCTTGCCCAGTCTCAGAGCCCCAGATGTCCCGTCCCTCCGTGTCATAGCTCTCCCCTCACCACATCCAGCCACCTCCCCACAATTCCCAACAGTCTATAGAGGATACCCCCGAACGAACTTCTCCTTTCAACCTCCTTCTCGCCAAATCCCACTCCATCCTGAGCCATTTCCAGAAGACACAGGCCCAAGGCAGAGGAGATGCCTTTCCCAACACACATGTGCTGAAACCTAGGGAGGAAAGGAGGAAGCCCTTCTTGTCCAGCTCCTGAGGTATCTGGTTTGAGGGCAGGAGAAGGCAGAGGTGTCTGAGATTGCCGGGCAGGAGTGAGGGTGGGGAGAAGGGTATCAGGATGAATTGAGAGCAGTGGGGACTAAAGGGCTGACTTCGCATCTATAGAGCACCCTGTAGGTCCCCTCACCTACACTGACTCTCACCCAGTCAAGGCAGCCTCGGGAGCCAAACTCGAATCCCCCCAGCTGCCCCCTCTGCCTTAGACCCTAACCTAGATGGAGAGAAGCGACTTCCTCTCTTCCCTGGAATCTGTCCGGATCTGCTGTCATCACTCAGCCCTTTCTTCTCCCTGATTCATCCCCATTCCTTTTATCTGTCCTCAGAGGCTTTGTTGGTTTCAGCCCCTCGTTTGGTCATCTCCCCACAGTCCTGGGTGCTCTCCAGGTCTCCTCCTCTCAGGCTGTGGAGTGTTTTAAACAGGGCCTGAGCAGGCTGGCAATGACCTCACAGGGTCACTATGCACAGTTGTTATTTATAACCGTACAGGATCATCCTCCCTTGCCTCCAACCAGCTAAGTCAGTCATCTCAGGGTCCACTCAGACCCCAGGGCTTTCTCTGCTACTTCTGACCACAGTTGACCATAGCATCAGGAGTTATTCTGGCTGTTGAGTGGGATGCTTTCTTCTCTGAGCCGTCCTAGTACACAATCAGAATAAGTCTTGGGTACTAAAGGTGGCTCCTTCTTGGATCCCCAGTCAGTGTTTTGATAGCTCCACACTTTCCATCCTTCTGTCTTATCCCACCTGTCCAGACAGCCAGCTAATGGCCTTCATTCTATTAGGTACTATCTCTGCAGAGGTGTGGACAAAGGGAAGAACTTTGGGAGCATATGCGGGGCTACTGCCGGGGTTCAAATCCTGGATAGACTGCTCTTAGATGAGTTACTTCATTTCTCTGATCCTCAGTTTCCTCATCTGTAAAATGAGTATAATAACAGCATTGGGTTATTGGGAAGATTAAATGAGAAACTGTCAGGCACTTAGTTCAGTGCCTGGCACACAGTGAGCACTCTGCTGGCCATTACTAGTATTTGACTAATAAAAAGAGAAGTTCAGAGACTTGCTTGAGGTCAGCAGGTGAAAGGTCAAGAATCATAGCCAGGAGGGCCTGGCTCCAAAGCTCTCTGTTTTCACGGGCTTTGCTGCCTCTGACAATGATATAAATGCTACTTAATGAGGAGCCCTGGTGGCACAGTGGCTAAGAATTTGGCTGCTAACCTAAAGGTTGATGGTTTGAAGCTGCTCTGTGGGAGAAAGATGTGGCAGTCTGCTTTCATAGATTGTAGCCTTGAGAACCTGTGGGGCAGTTCTGTTCTGCCCTACAGGATCACTGTGAGTGAGAATCCACCTGAAGGCACCCTTTTTTTTTTTTTTGTATTGAGCACTTCCTGTGTTCCGGGACTACTTTTGGACATCTGCTATATATTGTCACTGTATCTCCAATCCTCACACAGGACCTTTGGTGGCACAGTGCCTAAGGCATTTGACTGCTAACCAGGAGGTTGGTGGTTCAAACGCACCAGACCCTCCTTGGGCAATCTGTTTCTGTAAAGATGTACTGCCTTGAAAACTCAGTGAGGATTGGCTATGAGTTGGAATCCATTCCATGCCAATGGGTAACCCCCTATCCTCATGACATTGTGAATTACTGTTATTATCTCCATTCTACAGTTGTGGATACTAGGCTCAGAGAGGTTATGTCAGTTCCCTAGTATCACACAGCAAGTAAAAAGCACAGCCCGGATTTGAACTCCGTGTCCCCCAGAAGCCCTGCTCATTTCTCTGTCATCTCTAAGGCCTGGCCACAGAAGGCACAGCACAGGGTCCTTCCCATGTTAACCCGGCACGACCGGCATCTCAACCGAAAGGCTCCTTGTCTCCTAGTGGGCTAGTCCCTCCCAACATGCAGTTCTGCTCCACACCCCAAACCCATTCCTCTCCCTGGGGCTCCTCAGCTGACTGAAGCGGCTCCCCCACTGCACCCTGACTCTAGACTGCCCCCAGCTGGCCTGCGAGCCGGCTGCTAAGAGGGTGGCGTAAGGGGGGGGGCAGCATTCACACAACTGTCCCGGAGAGGCTGCCAGAAGAACTGAGGCTGGGGGCTGGCTTGATCCAGAAATCTCACGGTTTGAAAGGGACCCCGCGGCTGGCTCCAGGGAAGTCTACTGCTCCAGCTCCTGAGGCCCATAGCCGCTAAGAGACCCCAGATACTCTCCCTTTCCCACTTTCCAAGCCCCATGTTTACAGCTTGCCCGGGGTCCGGGTTTTTTCTCCCCACCCACTGGGGTCAGAAGAATAAGCACGGAAGATTCCAAAACCCTTCCTGACTCCCCTCCCCATCCAGCCTGAAAGGGGTGGGCCAAGCTCCTCCTCCGCTCCCCCGCCTCCCCCCAAGTCTCCAGCCACCCAGGGTACAGGAATAGACCACTTACAGCCCGCCCTTGGGGCTGGGAGGGGTCCCAGCCGGTGCTGCCACTCAGGCTGCGGGAAAGGGATGGGTAGAGAGGCGGGGCAAGTGGGGGCTGAGACTGTAGGGGACTCCTAGGCCTCAAGCGTCTCCAGCTGCTCCTCGGTGTGGCACACAGAACTCCCCACCAGCAATCTGCAAGCGACGGTGAACCCCCACTTCCCAGCCGCCCTCTCAGGATGGGACTCAGGCTGTTTCTACCGGGTCTCTCAGTCTCTGCTTCCGTCCCCCACCTCTCCGCCTTCTGGACTCTGCCCCTCCTCCACCTCGACCCATCTACTTCTGGGTCTCTGTCTGCACCCCTCCCCCCAGCCCCATCTAAGTGAGGTTGCCCTTGCTTGGTGACCCCGCATTCCAGCCTTACCCGGGTCAGGAGGGCTTCCTGCCGGGAAGCTGGGATCCCTTCCCCCAACGTTTAGTTCCTGGGCGGCCTTTCCCGGCCTCCCAGCTGCTGGCCGATGGTAGTTCCCTTCTAGACACCTCCCCCAGCCCCAGGCCCGATTTAGCTCCTTTAATCTGCCCTGTAATCCAATCTGGCCATTTCCTGAGCACACTCTGCACTTCCCCAACGACCTGTCCCTGGACAAGGAGTGGGGCAGGGGAGCCTCAGCTCCTGCCCCGACTAGAGCACCCTTTACCCGGTCCCACCCTTTTCTCTTCCCCACTCCTAGAAGATCCGGTCTGTCAGATTGCCCTACAGGGGTGGCTTGAGTGTTGCAGTTATGCTGGAAGCCTCCGATACCAGCAGGGTCACCCTTAGTGACAGGCTTCCGCAGAGCTTCCAGACTAAGACAGACTGGGAAGGGCCTAGGAATTCTGGTAGCATAGTGCCTAAGGCACTTGACTGCTAACCAGAAGGCTGGCGGTTCAGACCCAGCAGGTTCAGACTCAGCAGCCACTCCTCGGAAGGAAGGTTGGGCAATCCTGCTTCTGTAGGATACGGCCTCGGCCTCGGAAACCCAAGGAGGGGTAGCTGTGAGTTGGGGCCGACTAAACGGCACACAACAACAAGGAAGGGCCTGGGCATTGACTTTCAAACAGTGGCCCAGTGAAATCCTTGTGAATAGCAGCTGAGACATGGATGCATTGCCCCCTGGGGTTGGAAGTCACTCAAAATAGCACTGGGGAAGAGCTACTGCCTCAAAGTAGAGTTGACCTTCATGACCTGTGGGTGGAATAAAGCTTTCTGGTGGTGCAGTACCTAAGGCATCTGACTGTTAACCAGAAGGCTGGCAGTTCAAACCCCACAGCCATTTCTTGGAAGGAAGATTGGGCAATCTGCTTCCATAGAGATACTGCCTGGGAAACCCAAGGAGGGGTCGCTATGAGTTGGGATGGGGCAGTGACTTCGGTTTTATCTTTCTTTTTTTTTGGCCCTTTATTTGCTGATGGGGCACAACTCAAAATGGGAATAAGCAGCTGCAAACATCCATTAATAATCAGAACGTGGAATGTACAAAGTATAAATGTAGCAACATCATGATAAAAAATATTAAAATTGTCAAGGATTTCATTTTATTTGGATCTACAATCAACGCCAATAGAAGAACCTGTCAAGAAATCAAATGACATATTGCACTAGGCAAATCTGCTGTAAAAGACCTCTTTAAAGTGTTAAAAAAAAAAGCAAAGATATCACTTTGAGGACTAAGGTATGACTGACTCAAGCCATGGTGTTTTCAGTCGCCTCATATGTGTGCAAAAGCTGGACAGTGAATAAGGAAGACCGAAGAATTACTCAGACCTCTGAATTAAGGTGTTGGCAAAGAATATTGAATATCTAAGACACTTGCCTGCTAACCAGACGGCTGGCGGTTCAAACCCACCAGCCACTCCTCGGAAGGAAGGTTGGGCAATCCTACTTCCGTAGTGATGCTGCCTGGGAAACCCAAGGAGGGGTCACTATGAGTCCGGGCAACTCGA
Organism: Orycteropus afer afer; assembly: GCF_000298275.1. Classification (NCBI taxonomy): domain Eukaryota; kingdom Metazoa; phylum Chordata; class Mammalia; order Tubulidentata; family Orycteropodidae; genus Orycteropus; species Orycteropus afer. Next base: position 10,552,762 of record NW_006921589.1, read on the forward strand.
CGGCACATAACAACAACAACAACAACAACCAGTTGCTGCTGTTGCTATGTGCTGTTGAGTTGGACCCAACTGATAGCGACCCCTCCTTGGGTTTCCGAGGCAGTATCTCTACAGAAGTAGATTGCCCCATCTTCCTTCCGAGGAGTGGTTGGTGGGGTTGAATCGCCAGCCTTCTGGTTAGCAGTCAAGTGCCTTAGGCACTACACTAACAGAGCTCCTGGAAGAACCAACAAATCTGTCTTGGAAGAAATACAGACAAGAGTGCTGTTTAGAAGCAAGGATGGTGAGACTTGTCTCACGTACGTTGGATATGTTACCAGAAGGGCCCAGTCCCTGGAGAAAGAAAGAAAAACCCACTGCCATCGGGTCAATTGTGACTCATGGCAACCCTTTAGAGGCAGAGTGGAACTGCTTCATAGGGTTTCCAAGGATGTAAATCTTTACAGAAGCAGAGTGCCTCATCTTTTTCCCACGGAGTGGCTGGTAGGTTCAAATTGCCAACTTTTTGGTTAGCGGTCCAGTTCGTTAACCACTATACCCACCAGAGCTCCTGACATCATGCTTGGTAAAGTAGAGGGTCTGTGAAAAAGAGGAAGACCCTCAGTGGGATTGACACAGCAGCTGAAATGATGGGCTCAAACATAGCAACAGTTGTGAGGATGCAGAGAACCAGGCAGTGTTTTGTTCTGTTGTGCACAAGGTCACCGTGAGCAAGAGGGACTCGATGGCACCTAACAACAACAGGAAACCTGGGGAGCTCTGGCTTAGCTGGCCTCTGTGGTCTGACCTCCCTATAACCTATGCCTGAGTCAATCCACACTCCATCTCGGGCTCTCCCACCTCTGGGCCTTTGCTCCTGCTGTTCCTTCCTTCTGCCTGGAACACACTCTTTCCCACAGTGCATTTCTCCCAGTGGATAGCCCTCCTACCTCTTCTCAAGGTCCTACCAGGTGTGATCTTTCCAACACAGTGATTAGTTTAGAGCACAGACTCTGGAATTAGGGTGTCTGGGTCCCTAATCCCAACTCTGCCTCTTAGCTGTGTGACCTTGGACAGGTTGCTCCCATGTCTCTCTTTCTTCAACTGTAAATGGGGATTATAGCAGTGCATACCTCATAGGGTAGGCATGAGGACTAATGGTTACTTTATGTGAAGTGCATAGACATTTCTTAGTACATAATAAGTGCTATTTGAGTGCTAAATAAAACAATCTTGTTCTGCCTTATATTACAATGGCTTTATTTCCTATAAGTTAAAACATCATGAATTTCGAGACACTTCATTTATTCAATAACATCATTTCAGGGGAAGAAAGAGACATCATCATATAAGATGTACAAATTGTCTGTAAGCAGTTTTCCAATTTCAGAAATGTATAAATTGTTCAGTTACAATAATATCATGCAGCAGTGGAGTCACCAGGATTTGGTATCACCCCCTCCCATGGAGCACCTCCTGTAACAGACCATACAGAATCCTTAGTAACGTTTCCTGTCGATTTCAATCAGAATAATATGTGATACAGTTATAAATTGCCTATGTGTAGTATCTCTTATGTGAATACTGAAGGAACTCTGGTGGTGTAGTGGATAAGGCATTTGGCTGCTAACCAGCAGGTCAGCAATTCAAACCCACCAGCCGCTTCATGGAAGGAAGATGGGGCAATCTACTTCCATAAAGATTTACAGCCTTGGAAACCCAATGGGGTCACTGTGAGTCAGAATCAACTTGATGGCAGTGAGTTTGGTTTATATGAATACTAACAACAATTGTTTTCTAAAATCTTTCTGCATTGATTACATTTTTAGTTACAGCATTATTAGCAACTGAGCAGAAGGCTTTTCTGATTTTTCTCCTTTTCCTTTAATTACTACCTCATTCTCAAAAAATTTATTGACAGGCTGAACTATTAGGTATGTTTATGAAGGAAGCAGGAAGTATACCCAAGACCATGGATAGAGTTGGCAGACAATGGTTCTACAAGTGTATTTGTATGATCTGTAAGGATTCCCAGAGGTATAGTAGAGCTGACAAGGGACAAGGTTGTAGTCACTTCT
>NW_006921589.1:10555640-10597464 GCF_000298275.1 Orycteropus afer afer
AAAAAAAAAATTATTGATACAGGTTCACAAATACTAATTACCACAATATTGTAGCTAGAACACCAAAAAAGTTCACAAAATCAGCACCTATGAAAACACCAGCTGCAGCGAAAACAAAGCATGCTTGTAGCCCGTGTGGATGAAACCAAGTAATTGGAAATGTCATTATGATTCGGTATTATTGACAGCTCTGACCAGAGAGCGTTAGAAGGTTCAAAAAGTAAATTAGCATAGAGTTTTAGCCTTGTAGGTATATTGATAATATGTGAGCTGGGCTTACAAAAAAAATGTGCTGTAATAACTAACTATAATGCAACGCAAAGCAGTCTAGTCAGATCTGACTCATAGCAACCCCTCCTTGGGTTTCTGAGGTGGTATCACTACAGAAGTAGATTGCTCAACCTTCCTTCTGAGGAGTGGCTGGTGGGTTTGAACCACCAGCCTTCTGGTTAGCAGTCAAATGCCTTAGGCACTACGCCACCAGAGCTCCTATAACTAACTACAAACTAAACCAAAAACCAAACTCGCTGCTATCGAGTGACTCCCATTGGGCTTCCGAGGCTGTAAATCTTTATGGAAGTAGATTGCCCCATCTTCCTTCAGTGGAGTGGCTGGTGGGTTTGGACCACCAACCTTCTGGTTAGCAATCAAATGCCTTAGGCACTACACCACCAGAGCTCCTTTTAGAGCTCCTATAACTGTACAGATACTGTTATAAAAAATACTGAATTTCTGTTGAAACATTGCATGAGCATTTTATAGACAGTCATTTTCGTGTCACCCCTTTGGTACTATCACCCTGTGTGGGACCATACTCCCCACCCCTCTAGTGAGGCCTCTGCTGTGCAACGTATGCACTCCTTTTCTATTCAGAGAACCCCCTTTCAGCTACATGTGCGTTTATTGGTCATGGCCATGCCCAAGGCCTTGGGTTCAAGTCCTGCTTGCAAAGTTTACTTAGCTGAGAGATCTTAGGTAAATTTTGACTTTTTCAGGCCTCAGTTTTTCCTGGATAGCCAAAATAATTCACAACTGTAGTGAATATTGAACAAGATAATATACAAGCCATTTATCACCTTATGGGAATACAATACATGAGAGCTATCATTGTTGTGATGATTTTAAAACGTTGAGTTGTAGCTTGGCTTGACTCTCCAAACTTGTGGGAGGTGGAGGAGAGCTGGTATTTCATGTTCGCAGTGCCCTCCAGTGACCATAAGGAAAAACTGCAGGCTTCCTGATGGGCTTGGGGAGGAGCCCTTTTCTTGGTAGCCCAGAAAGCAATTTACTACCACCAACCTCAAGTTAAGCTTATCAAACCCTCCTAGAATTCTTCACACTACCTTTCTTTTTTAAAAAATATTTGCTAACTAGAAGATCAGTGGCTCAAACTCACCAGCCGCTTTGCAGAAGGAAGTTAGGGCAACCTACTTCCCTAAAGATTTACAGCCTCGGAAACCCAATGGGGTCGCTATGAGTCAGAATTGACTCGATGGCAGTGTGCCAATCTGGTAAGAGACTAGGAGGTAAGCCCAGGAAGGCTACAGTCTGGACATACCTAGTGTCTCAAAGCCTGGTGGGTGGACTAGGGCCTCCCCAGTGGCAGGTAGGATTGTGGGATATTCTCTGCTGGGCACCAGTTGTCCTCCAACCATGGCACCCTGGGGTTTGACCTTTGAGAGATCCCTGTTGCCCCCTACATCTCGAAACCTAGCACGGAACAAGTTTAGCCCATACTCCAAGAATCTACTTCTGTGCTTCAACAGAGTCATCATTTGTTCACTAAAATACTCCTTCTCTCCTTCATTTGTTCACCCATCAATACTTATTGAACATTTGCCGTGTGCCAAGCCTCCCGTCCTCGGTGCGAGGGTTAGAAAGATCAATCCAACACAGACACAGCCACCCACTGAGGGGTTGTTCACAATGTCCCAGACACCACATGCAGAGTTAATCCTTGTGTTCGAGTGTTTACAGCTTCTCCAGCGTTTGCAAGGAAGATGCTGCTGTTCTTAGCAGCCATCGAGCTGAGTCTGACTTATGGCGACCCTCCAAGGAGGAGGGTACAGACAAAGAAATGAGCATCATATCCACCCTGCTTGATTTCCCCTGAGGAAATGTGTCCACAGTGGACACTTTCTCCGGCCAGGTTTTGGGGCTGCCTCCTAACACCTAATCTAGATCTGACCTCCTCCTCCTGGGCCATACTACTCCTGGAAGAAATCCTCCCCCTCTCAGACACAGTCCCCAGACTCCCAGCTACCCCTGCACTGGGGTCCCAGAGGTCCCCTCCCCACCACTGCCCTTTGGCCAGCTCCCAGGGCTGGGAGTCAGGGATGGGTGATGTGTTTTTAACCCACCCTTCCAATGGATGAAGGAGCTCTGATGGCATAATGGTTAAAACATTTAGCTGCTAAATTTCACCCAAATCACAATAAGAAGCTAAAAAAAAACCATTTTAAGACCAAAATAAAAAAAGGCATTCTGCTGCAAACCAAAAGTTCAACGATCCAAACCCACCAGCCACTCTGGAGGAGAAAGATGAGGCAGTCTGCTTCTGAAAAAGACTTGGAAACCCTATAGGACAGTTCTTTTCTGTCCTGAAGGGTCGCTATGAGAATCAACTCAATGACAGGCGTTGGTTGGTGCAATGGATGGCTGGGCAAGGATTCTACCAGTACTTTGCGTCCCAACCCAACTCACGGGCCGCCTCCAGCCAACCAACTCCTGTTGTCCGGGATTGTGATGAAGGAGCCTGACTCTAGAGTTACTGTGTAGGAGGGCAGCTGAAGGTGCCAGGGCCTGTCTTTCTGGAAGATGCCGGGAAGGGGAGGAAGAGCCAGGAGAGCCTCTGGTGCTGCTGTGCACATGGGTCTTGGGACTCTGTTGCCCCCTTAAGTTGCCATCCTGCCTCTATCCCTTCATGACCAAGTCTCTCAAACGTTCACCCTTGCTTGCTCCTAACTGTTACATTTCCTCAGGCTTCTTCTCAGCTGCAGCAGCCCAGGCTCCTGTCCTGAGGTCCTCAGGAGAATGCTTTTCCTCCCAGGAGTCCGTGGGTGGCACAAAAGCACTTAATTACCCAATTACTAGCTGAAAGCTTGGCCGTTAGAACCCACCCAGAGACACTTCAGAAGACAGGCCTGGTGACCAGCTTCCAAAAGGTTAATTGAACCCTATGGAGTAGTTCTGCTCTGCACATCTAGTGTCGTCATGGGTCCGACTCAGCTTGATGGCTAAGAACAGCAGCATCTTCCTCCCAAACGTTTGTTCCTCCAAAGAACTGCCCCCTGACCTCCCCAAGCCCTTACAGCAGGGCCCCTGCTACATGCTCCAGTAGTTCCCAGCTCCTTCCTGGGTAGCGTTTTCTGCAATTAGTGCTTACAGACTTAATTGTAAGTGTGACTTGTGTCCATCTGCCTTGCCAGGCCATAACTCCACCAAGGGGAGGAACTGGGTCTGTTTTACTCCCACTGTGTTCCCAGAGCCTAGAACAAGTTCCGGTACATACCAGCCAGCTGTCGTTGAGTGGATTCCAACTCACGGTGGGGACCCCATGTGTGTCAGAGGAGAACTGTGCTCTGTAGGGTTTGTTTTCTTTTTCATTTTTATTGTGATTTGGGTGCAAGTTTACAAAGCAGATTCATTTTACACTCAACAGTTCATACACGTTTTGTCTCATGGCACTGATTACAATCCTCACAATGAAACAACTCTCTTCCCACCTCCTCCCTGTGGTTACCCCTTCCCTGTGTCCTTCTTACCTATGCATTCCTGCCTGCCCACCTTTCTCCCTATACAAATGCCAGCCTTCTGATTTCTCCTGATTGGCTATTTTGAGGGGTGCATTTCCCTGGAGTAGGTGTCCAGCTCAGAGGACTTTCTATTGGTTGCCTGAGAGCTAGCCCACAGGAATGAGTCTAATTCCAGACCCAAAGAGTAAGCTGGGGCCATAGTTTCAGGGGTTTCACCAGCCTCTATCTGACCAGTAATTCTGATCATTTGTGTGCTTTTGAATTTTGTTCCGTATTTCTCCTCCCACTCTATCCAGGATCTCCAACCTTAACCCCTTTCTGAGTGTTTGGCATTGGTAGCTGGGCTCCCTGGGGTTATTGATGGCTAATTTCAGGAAGTAGATTGCCAGACCTTTCTTCCAAGGCACCTCTGGGTGGACTTGAGCCACCAACCTCTCCCTTAATAGCCAAATGAACACATTACCCATTTACCCCACCCTGGGACTCCTTGGCACACACTAGGAGCTCAGTAAGTATCAATGGAACGAATCAGTGTGATTAGTGTCATGTCCCCTGGAAAGCCTCCCCTGGCCCTTCCTTCTTGAAATGGCACCCTCATCTTGGTTTCCCTCTTAACTCTTTGGCAGGTCCTCCTTTGCCACATTTCCTCAGGCTTCTTCTCAGTGGCAGCAGTTCCTCCTTTGCTGGCTGTATATCTTTCTCCAGACCCTGAGAATATGGATGGATGAAACCCAGCTCTCTCCTCTTCCCTGGGAAGAGGCTATGCAAACTCAGGCTTCAGACATTTCCTCTGCCAGGACAGCCCCACACCTCTTGGCCTTTTTTCTATATGACCATGAGCCCAGAAGAACTAGGTGGTGCCGAGCTACCACTGTCAACCACTTGGAGAAGGATTGGTGCAGGAGGTCCTGGATAGAGTGGGAGAACAATGTGGAACAAAACTCAAAATCTCAAGAAAAAGACCAGGTTTGCTGGTCTGATAGAGCCTGGTGAGACCCCTGAGACTATGGCCCTAGCTACCCTTCAGGTCTGGAATTGAACTCACTCCCGTGGCTTCCAGTCAAATGACAGACAAACAAATGGGGTGTCATTTACATCAGGAAGATACATTCCTTGGAGTGATCAATTGTGGGAGAACAGAAGGGCAGTGTTTGCACAGGGAGACAGCTTAGGGGTTGGGGGTGCATGGGAGGGAAGGACACAGGGAGGAGGTAACTACGGGGAGGAATTGGGAAGAGATCTGTTAAATTGTGGGGAATTGCAGTCAACGTCATGAGACAAAATGTGTATGAACTGCTGTATGGAAAATGAATTTGCTCTGTAAACTTTTACCCAAATCACAATAAAATTTAAAAAAACAAAAAACCTCTTAGCCTTTTATTTGCTCTGTCCTCTCTGCTGGGCACCCGGTCTCATCTGCAAACTGAGTATCCTACTCTCTTCCCAAACACGGCCCATCTTTCTCTCATCCCCAGTTTCCATCAGCTCTCGCCCAGATTTCCAAGTCTTCCTCCTTCATGTGCCCCGCCCCCGGCCTCTCGACTCCTAGACCAGTGTGCCCGATAGATGGGAGCCGCAGATGTAATTTTAAATGTTCTAGTAGCCACCAACGGAAGCAGCAGTCAGGACATTAGACGACGTGTAGCACTGGGAAAGTCACCTGCGAAGGAACTGTATCAAGTGCTGAGGAGCAAGGATATCTCCTTGAGGACTAAGGTATGCCTGACATAAGCCATGATATTTCCAATCACCTTGTATGCATGTGAGAGCTGGACAATGAATAAGGAAGACCGAAGAAGAGTTGATGCTTTTGAGTTGTGGTGCTGGCGAAGAATGCTGAAAGTACCATGGACTGCTAAAAGAACTAACAGATCTGTCCTGGAGGAAGTGCAGCCAGAATGCTCCTTGGAAGCAAGAATGGCCAGACTTCGTCTCATCTATTTTGGTCATGTTGTAAGAAGGGACCATTCCCTGGAGAAGGATGTCATGCTTGGTAGGGTAGAGGGTTGACGAAAGAGGGGGAGGCCTTCAAGGAGATGGATTGATAGGGTGGCTGCGATGATGGGCTCAAGTATAGCAGGGATTGTGGGGCTGGCGTGGGATCGGGCAGTGTTTCGTTCTGCTGTGCATGGGGTCGCTATGAGTCGGAAACGACTTGACGGCACTTAACAACAACAACAAAAGTAGCCACATTTCAAAAAGGTAAAGAAAACTGTGGAATTAATTTTACAAGATAGATTTTTTTTTTTAACGCCCCCCCCCAAAAAAAACAAACTCACTGCCATCGAGTCAGATCTGACTCATAGAGTCCCCTCCTTGAGTTTCCAAGGCAGTATCTCTACAGAAGTAGATTGCCCAACCCTCCTTCTGAAGAGTGGCTGGTGGGTTTGAACCGCCAGCCTTCTGGTTAGCAGTCAAATGCCTTAGGCACTACACCACCAGAGCTACCTTTTTTAACCCAATATATCTCAAATATTACTATTTCAACATGTAACCAACATAAAAAATTATTGACATTTTCTGTATTTTTTGGTAGTCCAATGTGTTACATTATCTTACACTTAACAGCATCTCTCTATCTGAACCAGCCATGTTTCAAGTGCTCAGTAGCCCCTTGTGAACTGTTGGCCTCTGTATTGGACAAAGCTGTCCCAGAGCCTTCTTTTGTGACAGGCTGCCACGTGGATGGCCAATCCTCTCATCCCCAGGTGCCCTGCCTCCCAAGGGAGAGTAGAAGCCCGCCCCCCCCCGGGGACAAAGTCCTCATTGTACTCATCCTTGTCTCTCCCATGGCGTCTTAACGCTATGCCCACACTCAGTGGCCCTCCAAGCATGTTTGTTGATGGCAGCAAGAGTTGGGGATTGATTTTTGTGGTTCAGTTATGGCTGTAAATGGTGTTTTATAGATTGCTTCTCTAGCAGCGTCCTGCTGCAATATTAGCAGAAACAAGCAGCCGTGGCTGTCAGCAAAGGCAGAGGCCTCCGGGCAGATGGGGAAATCCTGCCAGACAAGATGCCATTTCTCTTGCTTAAGAGCCTGTCGTTCCCACAGCCGTGCTCCTCCTGCAACCCCATCCCCGTCAGACCGTGGCTACAGCCTTGTCAGGGTGCATTTTATGGAGCCTGTGTCTGCAGCATCCCACCGCCAGGCTGGGAGCTCCTCGCGTGCATCAAAGGAGTTATTCAAGTCGACAAGAGCCTGGCATGCAGCAGATGCACAAATCATGTTTGTTGAATGAATAAGAGAATGGGTGACTGGAGCCTCTCGTTCATGTAGTCATTCACCCAACAACCTCTATTGAGTACAGTGCGTCAGGCACTATACTAGGCACTGGGGATTCAGCAGGGAACCAGGCAGACATGGGCTGTGCCCTTGTAAAGCTAGCACTTGGGGGCAGCTGGTGGAGGAAACAGATAATAAAGTTGTCACTGGCTGCTGTGGAGTTGGTCCTGACTGTGGTACAGTGAATTACTTAGTAAGGCTTTTCTACCCAGTCTTTGTGACTCCCATCAGACAACTGGGTGGGACCTTGCAAATAAGGTGTATGGAACTCTAATGTGAGGATTGGTTAGTTTTGCTGTGCTGCTGGCCTTAAAAATGAGTCCTCCTAGAGGCAGAAGGGTGATCTCACTGCCATTCAGAGAGCATCGCCTGAGGTGGAGCAGAGCGGAGTGCCGTCCTTGAGTCTGAGATGCCTGCACTAGAGCGCCTTGGCAGAGATACCCAGCAGAGAGACTTGGCAGAGAGACTCCGTGGAGAGACAACGGCAGTGGAGAGACATAAGTGGGGTGCACCTAGGTGTACCCATCGGCAGAGCTAAAAGAACTTCGTACCACTTGTCTGAGCAGGGCAGAGGCCAGGCCGAGGGGCCAAGGGCCAGAGGGCATAGCAGAGGAGAGACAGTCCTGATTGAAATATTGTATCCTGAGAGTGTTCCTGAACATGAGTTGTGGCCTGTTACTTCCCTAATAAACCCTGTAATTGTGAGTATTGTCTGTGAGTTCTTTGTGGCCATTACAACAAATTGTCGAACCCAGCAGAGAAGTAGTGAGTGCTGTGGGAGGGACGGCTGATATCAGAGTTGGTACAAAGGCTGGAGGGCGGCAGCATGTCTGGCCTCATGGGAATAAGCCTTGGGCTGTTGATGGGGATTGTGTCTGCCTCTTGTGAAGTTAGAGGAGGCCAGCAGATGCCGCCTCCATGTCCATTTTGCACTGACCATGGCCATCCCAAGCACAGCTCTCCCTGAGCTCGAACCTTCTGTGAACCCTGCAATGGCTTGGGCATTGTGGGGCCTAAGAACACGAGTGAGACACAGTCTCTGCCCTCAAGTGGCTACAGATTCAGCAGGATCAGACTGTGCGACCCACAGGCTTTTACTAGTTGCTGCTCGGAAGGAGCTCACCAGGCCTCTCCTGCTAGTGCATTTCTGCCCGGCAGTCTGCTGGAACCTGTGGGAGGGTTGCAGCGACACAAGGCTCCATTGATAGACAGGTGGTGAGTGCGTGTGATGTGCTTGACCAGGAATTAAACTGGGGTTTCCTTCAGGAAAGGCAAGAATTCTGTCACTAAATTACCACCACCACCACCACCACCACCCCCTGCAACAAACAAAAAACACCTGCAAAAAATAATTAGCACATTGACTGGTGGGAAGGAAACAGAGAATGAGGGAAGGTTTCTCCAAGTAAAGACCAAAGTCTGCATCTATTGCCTCCAGGAATACAGGACACCCTGCCCCCTGCCCCAGGTTGGGGTCCTCATCTGGAACCTCACTGCAAGAGGTTTGCCTGAGGCTCGGGTGCTAGGAAGATGCTCCTGTTTTCAGTTGTGTTGATGATGTCATAATGGGGGTCTGTGGATAGGGAGCCCTCCGAGGACCCTGGAAGCTGGGGCTGAGGGGCACGAGGCAGGGGGAGGAGCCAACTGTGCCCCCACTGTTTGTGACAGACTCGCCCTCGGAAGGAGGTTGGCAGGGCACCATGGCACTCAGCCTCTTTGCCATGGCCATTCCCAACAGCCAGCTCACCAGCTACCATGAGGCAGCCCGGCCCTGTCGATAGTTCTCTCTCTGGGGAATTATGTCCCAGCCAGTATAGACACAATTACCTCTCCCTGAGCTCGAAACTTCTGTGAACCCTGCAACGGCTTGGGCATTGTGGGGCCTAAGAACACGAGTGAGACACAGTCTCTGCCCTCAAGTGGCTACAGATTCAATCTTGAACAAGGGAAGTGGCCTAACAGAGCAATCTGTATCATCATTATCTTAGCTGACTTTGCAGGAGCAGTGTGTGTAGGTTTAACCCAAACACCCCTTTTGGTTTCCCAGCTTCTCCCCTGTAGTCAACAACATGGCAGTGAGCTCAAGGGCAACCCACTGATGGGCACAACTCTCTTTGAGACCTTAGATTAGTGCTTCTCAGGGTGTGCGAGGCCAAGCAATTTCACTGGCAGCACAGGTTAGAGACACAGAACCCCAGGCCTCAGCCCAAAGCTTCCAAATCAGAGTTTTCAGGTGTGGGGCCCATGACCCTGCATTGTACAAAGCACTCCAGGTAATTCTGAGCCAAAGCACTGCCCTAGAGTTTAAACACCCACTAAGTTTCCAAGCCCCAAGGCTGGCTGATCTATCTCTCTGTTCTAGATGAGTGTTGACTTTTGATTGTTTTATTACTGATGCAAAGCCGTGATTCATTGGCCACCAACGGCCAGCTGTCAGCTTGGAAGGCGTCAGAGGCCACTTGAAAACAAAATTCCCTGTCTTTTTGACCCAACTATAAAATCCTTACCCGAGCAGACACTGTTAAAGGCCATTAAAATACCAGACACAGAGTAACCCAGTCCCTGGAACTTTATAGACATATTTACTCAAACCCAAGTGCTTTCAAAGAGTAAATAAAAGAGAAGCAAAATGAGCAAGCACCCTTAGAAATACGAACTCAAAGTACACAACCTTCATCACTAAAATAAACAGGCCAAATCCAACCAGGATTAAATGACCTCTAGTTGGACAGCTTCGGAGCCAGGAATACCCCATCCTGACTCCCGCAGGAAGGCAAGGTGAGGGCTGCCCCCAGAACCTGAGGTGTAAACCAGGAGCACCATTTCTCAGGAGGTCAGGGCCAGGCTTGGAAGGACAGGTATGACCTCTGGGAGGTGTGACTGCCCCTAGGACCTCCCTGGCAGCCTGCCACAGCCTGAAAATCCCCATCATTAAAGATTAAGAAGTACTTCCTAAAAGGCCTTGGATAAAATGCAGGTTTTCTGGAGGCATGTTACCCCAAGTTACTATTATGCGTTCAATCATTGATTTAGCAAACATTTCAGCATCTACTGTGGGTCAGGCCCTGTGCCAGCCACTGAAGATACTGAGGCTTCTCTAGTTGCTTACAGGCTCATATGAGAGTTAACAACATGAGGTAATAAACCAAACCAAGCTCACTGCCATCGAGACAGTTCTGACTCATAGCAGCCCCCATTGGGTTTCCAAGGCTGTAAATCTTTACGGAAGGAGACCACCTCTTTCTTCCGCAGAGCAGCTGATGTGTTTGAATCACTAAGCTTCTGGTTAGCAGCCAAATGCCTTAACCACTACACCACCAGAGCTCCTTAACAGCTAACATTTATTACTTGCTGTTCTTGTTAGGCCCCCAGCCCATGGCAACCCCGTTCACAATGGGATGCAATGGAACACTGCCTGATCTTCCATCATCCCTGTGACTGGCTGAGATCAGACCCTTGTGATCCAGAGGGTTTTCACGGACAGATTTTCAGAAGTAGATTGCCAGTCCTTTCTTCCTAGTCTGTCTTAGTCCGGAAGCTCTGCTGGAACTGTTTAAACTAGAAAAAAAAAAAACAGATGATGTTGAATCAATTTTGACTCATACTGATGCTATAGGACAGAGTAGAGCAGCCCCCCCCCCATAGGGTTTCCAAGGCTGTAATTGTTGACAGAAGCAGACTGTCACATTTGCTGGTGAGTTCAACCTCCTGACCTTTCAATTAGCAGCCAAACGCATAACCGCTGCACCGCCAGGGCTCCTTACTGCTTAACAAACACAGAGATAAGCACTCTACACTCATTACCTTATTTAATCTTCACAGAACTCTTAGGTTATCGCTGCTTTAATCCCATTTTACTGATGAGGGAATTGAGGTTCTAGGTCAGTGCTGTGAGCATCAAAGTTTAACTACTGGCTTTCAGGGGTGAGTGAGGAGGCCCTGACTTGTACTGTTTGCTAATCTCTGTAGTGTAAACAATCCCAGAATGGTTGTAAGTCTTCAGCCAACATCACTGAGGAAGGGAGTGGGGAAGATGGGAGTGTGAGCTGGTTCCAGCACGCCCCTGCAAATGCGGTCTCTCAGCCAGTAAAAGGGAGAGCCAAGACTTGAACCCAGCTCTGTCTGATTCCTGAACCCAGGCTCATAACCACTTTATTGTGCTGTTAATACTGCACGAGGTTGTTGGCATTCGAGAAAGATTTTATGCTAAGACCTGTGAAGTGCCAGTGTTACAGTTCTCCATAAAACTGCCGAGGTTCCTAATGACCAGGCCTTTCCTTTACCTCTTTGTTTTCATCACCAACAAGAACAGTTTTCTTGTGGGGCCATTTTAAAGAACTTCTTTACTTTATAATGATTATATATTCACAAGGGGTTGCAAAATAGTATAGAGAAGCCCATGTACCGTTCACCAAACTTCCCCCAAAGGTGGCATCTTGTCTAACTAGAACCCACTGCCATCGAGCTGATTCCAGCTCATAGTGATCCCCCTTGGGTTTCCAAATTTGTGAATCTTTACAGAAGTAGAATTGCCTCATCTTCTTGCAGAGCGCTGCTGGGTTTGAACCACTGGCCTTCTGGTTAGCAGCCAAATGGCTTACCCACTACACGACCAGAACTTCTTTATACAACTATAGTATGTACTACATCAAACTATATCAAAACCAGACATTGACATTGGTAAACTGTGTGTATCATTCTATGCCATTTTATCTAGGATTGAGAAAATAAAAATATGAAAAGCCATTACTTTTTCTTTGCCTTCCCCGTCACCCAAGTTAATATGTCTACTCTCTAGTTAGTGGTTTACACTCCCATTTCACCCTAGATAACTATCAAATATTTCTTTCTGTGTGAAACCCTTTTCTTCACTCTTTACAATAGCAGCCTCATACAATATTTGTCCTTCTGTGTTTGACTATCTTCACTCAGCACAATGGCCTCTAAGCTCATCCATGTTAGGAGATGTTTCTCAGATTCACCATCATTCTTTAACATTGCCTAGTATTCCACTGTGTGTGTGTACCATCATTTGCTGACCCATTTGTCCATTGATGGGCATTTAGGTTGTTTCCATCTTTTTGCTGTTGTGAATAGTGCTGCAATGAACCTGGGTGTGCAAATGTCTGTTTGTATCATGGCTCTTATTTCTGTAGGATATATGCCTAGTAGTGCGATGGTGGGATCAGGTGATACTTCTATTTCCAGCTTTTAAAGCAAGCTCCATACCGTTTTCAACAGTGGTTGTACCGTTTTACAGGCCCACCAGCAGTGTGTGAGAGTTCTAGTCTCTCTACACTCTTGCCAGCATTTGCTGTTTTCTATTTTGTTGAACTTTGCTATTAGTGCTGGGGTGACATGATATCTCATTGTTGTTTTGATTTCCATCTCTCTAATGGCTAATGATTGCTAGCATTTCTTCATGTGTTTGTTAGCTGCCTGAATGTCATCTTTGGTGAAGTGTCTGTTCATGTCCTCTACCCATTTTTTAATTGGATTAATTGTTGTTTTGTTGTTAAGATGTTGAAGTTTTCTATAAATCTTAGAGGTCAGCCCCTTGTTCAATATGTCATTGCCAACATTTTTTTCCTAGTTTGTATGTTCTCTTTTCACTCTATCGGTGAAAACTTTTGATGCACATAAGTGTCTAATTTTTAGGAGGTCCCAGTAACCTATTTTGTCTCCTAGTGTGTGTGCATTTTTAGTTATATTTGATAGTATTTATGGCCTGAATTGGGGCCCAGAAAACAATTGCATTTTATGTTTTCAACTTCAGTATAGTGTAAGAATGGCCCAGGAACCCCTGGGTGACACAAACGGTTAAGTGCTCATCTACCGGCCAAAAGGTTGGCAGTTTGAACTCACCCAGGGGTGCCTCAGAAGACAGGCCTGATAATCTGCTTCCAAAAACCTGGAAAACCCCGTGGAGTTCCACTCTGCACCCATGGGGTCACCATGAGTCAAAAGCGCCTTGATGGCAGCTAGCAATAACAACAAGGCCCAGGCAGTATTTGGGACACACTCAAATTAAAAATGATTCATTGCTTAGCTGAAATTAAAGTTTAACTAGGTGTCCTGTATTTTATGTGGTAACCCTAAATTTATCACCCATTTAAACTCCTGTAACCACTGCCACTATCGAAATACGGAACCAGTCCATCAAATACCCATCTCCACCCCAACCCATGGCAACCATTAATCTATTCTCCGTCCCTATAATTTTGTCATTTTGTGAATGCAACATAAATGGACTCATATAGTCTGTGACCTTCTGAGATAGGCTTTTTCTCACTCAGTGTAATGCCCACAGGATCCAGGTTGTTGCATTTATCGACAGAGCGACTTTTTATTGCTGGGCAGTAGTATTTGAGGACCATTTTTCACTAAGGACAATTTTTTATTTCATTCATTCAGTAAATATTTACTGTGTATCTACTACGTGCCAAGCCTGGGGATTGCATCTGCAAAGTACCCCATCATTGACCTTTAGGTGACTCTGAGTTCACAAATGCAAAGACTTCTTCCTGCAGAACCCAAGACAGGAGAGGACACTGTACTACCAGGAGAGGGCAGGAGACCCAGCACCTCCCTTGGCAGATATTAGGGCAGGCTTTGTGAAAGAACTAGGACTCACAGGACGTGCTGACAGAGCAGATGTGGGTGTGGAAGAAAAACGAAAGGTCAAGGGTGGCACCAAAGATTTTGGTCTGTGAACCAAAAGAACAGGGCTACCGTTTACTTAGATGGGGAAGAATGCAGATGGGGCAGGTTGGGGAAATCAGGAGTTCCTGTCAAACCCATTAAATTTGAGATACCTACTGGGCAATCTACTTCCGCAGAGATAGTGCCTCAGAAACCCAAGGAGGAGTTGCTATGAGTTGGAAACGACTCCACGGCAGTGAGCTTTTTTTTTTTTTTTTAGTTTTATGAGACCCACAAAGGAGCTCTGGTGGCACAGTGGTTAAGTAGCTTGGCTGCTAACTGAAAAGTTGGCGGTTGGAACCCTCAGCCGTTCCGTGGGAGAAAGGCTGTTTGTGTAAAGATTTCAGCCTTAGAAGTCCTATGGGGCAGCTCTACTTGTCACTTTGTCCTACAGTGTTGCTATGGGTCAGAATCAACTCTATGACAATAGTTTAGTTTAGCTGTTAGACCCACACGTGGAAATTTTGAATAGACAATTGGATATTTGAGATTATAGTTCAAGAGCAATGTCTGGTCTAGAGATGTGTAATTTGGGGGTTGTTGGGGTGTAGATGCTATTGGGGGTCATTACAATGACGGGACACGTGATTCATGCTGAGAAGTGGGGAAGTGAGGACAAGAGGAGTGAGAACCAGGGAAAAGGGGGGGACCAGTAGTTCCTAGTCGTTGTGTATGTGAAGAATAGTGGAGTTGGGCTCCTTCTCCTGAAAGTTCCTCACCTAGTACCTAGTTCTTGCTTAAAAACTCAACATCAAAAGAAAAACTTAGAAAGTCCATCCATTTCTCCATCCACATGTGGGACAATTTTCCTATCAGAGGAAGAGATAGCTTTATGTAGGTTTTTCTGAACTTTGTGTTATTTGACTGTAGGTTTTCAGATGAAATGCCAACCAACAAATGCTACCAGTTCAATCAGGGCACAGCCAAAGACAATAATCATGGCCACAGAAAGCACTTAAAGAGTATCTTCCACTTGTTACTTTTAAAAGTTCCTTATTTAGGGTTTAAAAGTAGGTCACACATGTACATATGAAAAAAAAAAGGTGAAAAAGGATTTACAGGAAAAAGGAAGTGTCCCATTCACCCCAATTCCTTCCCCCAGACAATCAGCTACCATCTATAGATTATATGTATGCATTTCCATACATAGAAGCAGTCAATAAATGTTAGCAGTTATTAATGTGTGTGTGTGCCCCAGGAGAAGGATGGAGCAATCTGCTCCTATAAAGATTACACGCTTAGAAACCCTATGAGGCAGTTCAACTCTGTCCTATAGGTTCAAGGGTGAACTTGACCACAATGGGTTTTTGATGTAAACATATATGTATGTATATATACATGGGAGCTCTGGTGGCATAGTGCCTAAGGCATCTGACTGCTAACCAGAAGGCTGGCTGTTCAAACCCACCAGCCACTCCTTGGAAGGAAAGTTGGGCAATCTACTTCCGTAGAGATACTGCCTCAGAAACCCAAGGAGGGGTCGCTGTGAGTTGAAATCGACTTGACAGCAGTGAGTTTGGTTTGGTTTCATACACACACACACACACACATGCCCACATACATTGAGGCATGTGGCTGTTAACCAGAAGGTCAGTGGTTCAAACCCACCAGCTGCTCCATGGCAGGAAGATGAGGCAATCTCTTCCATAAAGATTTATAGCCTTGGAAACTCAGTGGGGGTTGCTATGAGTTGGAATTGACTCGATGGCAGTGGGTTTGGTTTTGGTTTATACATTAAGAAGTCCTAGTGGCACAACAGTTAAAGCATTTGGCTGTTAACCAAAAGGCTGACAGTTCAAACCCAGTAGCCTCTCTGGGGGAGAAAGATGAGGCAGTGTGCCTCAACAAAGATTTACAGCCTTGAAAACCCTATGGGAGCAGTTCTACTCGACCGTGTGGGTCACTATGAGTCAGAACAGGCTCTGTGGCAGTGGGGTAGAAGGAGCCCTAGTGACACCAACAGTTAAGTGCTTGTCTGCTAGACAAAAAGTTGGCGGTTCAAACCCACCAGTGGCTCCACAGGAGACAGGCCTGGGGACCTGCTTCCATAAAAGATTACAGCTCTGAAAACCCCATGGGGCAGTTCCAGTCTGTCACGTAGTTGCTGTGAGTCAGAATTGACTGAATGGAAACAGGTGTCATTATACCCAGAAGCAAAGCATTTGTTCCTAAATAACTGAGTATTTAAACAACCAGGATCTCTACCAGCAATGCGATAGCCTAGAGCTGTCTTGTCAGTAGGAAAGCAAGATCTGACTCAACTCCTTACTGTGTCCATTTTAGCCAACGGGGCAGAACACACACTCACACATATACATACACACACACGCACACACACGCACATACACACACACACACACACACGCCTCTTCCTTACAGCATCACTTTGGGCTTCTCTATCCCAAATCTCTCTTGATAATTATGTTATAAATTACTACTTAGAAAGCTGCTCTGAAAAACTGATGGACCCAGAAAGGACATGCATATCAAATCAATTCACACTGAAGTGTACATGACTGATCGATGTGTCAAATACGGGGTTTTGCACTTTAATATTTGCTAAACCAAAAGGATAAATCGATCACGGTGGCATTGCAAACACTAGTTAAGGGCTGGAGGGGAAGGTTTTCCCAGGAGGTGGAGGGGAGAATGGTTCCCGGAAACTGTTTTAGGATAACTAATGTCCCCACCCTACTCCCACCACCCGGCTTTGACCCTCCCACCCCCACCACCATTCCCTTATCCAGCAGTGACCACTCTCCTTCCAAACCTGTTCCAGACATGTACATAAGTATTTATATAAAACATAGAAATTCAGCCCATTGTGTGAATTTTACCTAAATGCACCTGCCCTGTAAATGTTATTCTAGAAGTTGCTGTTTTCCGCTCAACAGTATGTTTGGAACTCTTTCCGCAACAACACATAAAGATGAGGCTCACATTAATTTCATTGCCGCGTGGGGCTTTAAAGCACTGCATCTCAGCACTAGCGTGCGTACAGATCACGCAGGGATCCTGTTAACATGCAGATCCGGATGCTGGAGGTCTAGGATGAGCCCGAGGTTCTGCTTCTCTCAGAAGCTCTCAGGGGTTGCTGATGCTGCTGGTCAAGTAGTTCACACTTTGAGAACCAAGGGTGGTAGCGTCTGGGTGCCTGTGCTGCCTGTGGTGAGCTGGCACCCACCCAGCTCAGGAGATCTGGTAGTCAAATGTTCTGGGATTTTGTGAGCTGTCATTAAACACAGCCGTCATGAAAAAATTAAACTATCTAATCTTACAAGTGATAAATCATATTAAAAACAGGTAATAAATGCTCAGAAATGATTACTTCCTAATTATCTGACTACATCTGAAAATCCGTGCCCTCGGGGATATTTACGCCTCTTGTATCTGGTGGAACGAGGCTCCAGCACATGTCTTCCCAACTCGGTCTTTAGTGACATCACTTTGGCTGTTGTTGTCATTTTGGCAGCTTGAAATCGGCCACGGGGAGGATTTACCCCACAGAAACTGGGCTTGAAGGCATGAAATAAACCAAGCCTTCTGCATGAATGATATTAACAACCTTTTCATTTTTGTAAATCTGATAAATGAAAACTGGCGTTTCATCCTTAGCTTGCATTTCCCTGGTTACAGTGATACTGAGACTCAAAGGTTTAAACTTCCTAGAAATTGAATAGTTTTCCTTGCCCTTGGGAACCAAAAACCAAACCAAACTCACTGCCGTCGAGTCGGTTTCCGAGGCAGTATCACTACGGAAGTAGATTGCCCCATCTTCCTTCCGAGGAGTGGCTGGTGGGTTTGAACCGCCAGCCTTTGGTTAGCAGTCATGTGCCTTAGACACCACACCACCAGAGCTCCTTTACCCTTGGGCATAGGATCATTTTAGTATTGTGTTCCAGTTAATTATTATACAGGAAAGCTTATTGTTAATGTTATTACTATTAAGTCAGGCCACCTTGCGATATTCTTCTACCAGTTCATATAGCTTGTGAGTCTATTTTCTTGACAGTTCTTGGTAGTCATATCACCCACAAACAATAACACAGTTTACTTTTCCACATAAATAATTGCATGTTAATATCTGTTGTGTTCTGCCGTGCTGACACTGACCACGGGCTCAGTGGCTCAGGAATCCCTGCTCATCGGTGTCTCACTTCTGATTTCAATAGGACCCTCCTGCATCCCCCCACTACGTTTCTGGAAGGTATTCTTCAGCTTTTCTCTTCCTGGTTTACTAAGTGGAAACTTCTCAGCTGTTTTGTGTTTTCTACCAATGGATGTTCAATTTGTCAAGCTTTTACTTCCACTTTCTAATCTAAGCATTCTGATAGTGATTGGATTTCTCACAAGAACATGTGCTCTTTTGTCTTTAAAGGGCACATTACGTTTTTTTCCTTCCCTCATGCTTTATACTCCTTCCTGTTTCAGCCCCTGTCACTCTCCTCTGGGCGCAGTGGCTAAGCATTTGTCTGCTAACCGAAAGGTCAGGGGTTCAAACCTACCAGCTCCTCCGTGGGAGAAAGATGTGGCAGTCTTCTTCCTTGAAGATTTACAGCTGTGGAAACCCTATGGGGCAGTTCTACTGTGTCCTATAGCGTCACTCACTATGAGTCAGAATTCCACTAGACAGCAATGGGTTTGGTTGACACTCCTCAAACGTGCCCCTGCCCAGGAGCCAGTCTCTGGGTTTTAGAGAACAGCAACATTCTCTCCATGTCCCACTCAGCACTGAACTTTATACGTAATGGCATTTCAATCAATGGTCAGGGAATTCCATGAATGTAAACCATCAGTTCATGTGCGGATTCCTGAAACTCCTTTGCAATATCTAAGTGAGGGCTGCAAGGTCTTTTCCAACTCTGCATTCCCCACCACTCCCAACCCAAGAACACAAAGGGCTAATGGCTCTGCAGATCCTCATCCCTGGAATGTTGGCTACACTGGTAGTGGCTGGCCCTGTGTTGAACCTAGGGGCCACCAAGAGTCCCGATCAGAATCCATGGCTAGGTAAGTGCATGGGGTTTGAAACACTGCTGTTTGCCGCTGTTGATATAGGAATACTGGAATTGCTTCCAAGAGCATATGGAACAGTTCTTGTTTGTCATTAACTTTTCTCTCCAGCAGGGACCGCCTGTGTAACACCAGACTGTTGTTAGTTGCTGTCCAGTTGATACAAACTCCCAGAGACCCCAAGAGTACAGACTAGAACTGCTCCAGGGGGTTTTCAGAAGCAGGTAGCCAGAGCTGTCTCCCCAGGAGCCTTAGGGTAGACTCGAATTTCCAACTTTTCTGGCTAGCACTTAACTGTTTGCAACCTAGGGAGCTTCGGTGGCATAGTGCCTAAGGCATTTGACTGCTAACCAAGAGGCTGGTGGTTCAAACCCACCAGCCACTCCTCAGGAAGGAAAGTTGGGAAATCTACTATCTGTAGTGATACCACCTCGGAAATCCAAGGAGGGGTCGCTATGAGTCGGATCCGATTCCACAGCAATGAGGTTTTTTTTGAGGGACTCCTAAGTCAGCAGGGTGTATAGAAAAACATCCAGAGAAGATCTGAGAGAAGCCTAGAGCGGTTGTTCCAGCCCTCTGAAATCAAATCAGTTGGGTCCATATTCCACTTCTGCTATTTACAGCCACAGGCAGGTCACTTGTCTCTGTATTTGTTTGTTCATCTATAAAAAGGGACAGTAAAAGCACAAAGTTAATAGCGAGATTTAAAGAGATAATAAGCCTTATCACAAAGTTAAAGCTCATCGTGAAAGCTCCAGGAACATTAGCCGTATTGTTTTTAATATCACAAGGGTGGCGGACTTTGTACAGTATGGTATTCATACTGCGGGGTTAGCGGGCGGGGGCGCGTTTCTGCGGGGGCGAGGCCTGCGGCTTGCGGCTGTCCTAGCACCTCCTGGGCGGCAGAGGGCGCACGCTCGTGGCAGCTGCGCGAGGAGCCGGGCGGGTGGTTGGCGGAGCGCTGGGGCCGGCCGGCAGACTGGGCCCCATACGCCGGGCGGTGCAGGTAGGTGGCTGGCGCCCCGCCCGCTCGAGTTTCCGTCCCAGAACTAATCCCACGTCCCCTGGGGCCCACGACCAGCCCCGCGCCGAGATGGGGGGTGCGTCCCACCCAAAGCGAAACCGAAAGACCCGCACATGGTGATTCGACCTTTGCTGGGTGGAAAGGGGGTACGCTGCGAGAGGCGGGGGGGCCCGGGTGTGTCTTGGGGAGCGGAGATGGGGGCGCCAGGATGGGGCGCGCACGTGGTGCAGACCGGCTCAGAGTTAGGGGGCCCGCAGGTGAGTTGGAGTTGGAGACCTAGACCGGGATTTCCTAGCTGGGCGGGGACGAGGGGTGGGACTTAGGGAGACCGGTCAAAGCTCAGAGTGGGGGGCGGGACGTCCTAGTCGAGCTGGGCCGGGAACACAGCGGGACCGGGAGACCGCCTTGGAGCGGTTTTCGTCGGGGGTGGTGGTGATAGGGGCCCTCGGACCCTGGATAAAAGGCCAGAGGTCCCAGATCTCTTGGGAGTCTGAGCGCCCTACTCTCCTAGATGGTCATGACAGGCAGAGCCCGCAAGGAGGCGGTGCAGGCCGCGGCCAAAGAGCTCCTCAAGTTCGTGAACCGGAGCCCCTCTCCCTTCCACGGTGAGTCACCAGGACAGGGAAGGAGGGAGGGCCCGGTGTGGCCCCCATCGGCTTCCATAGTGGTGAGAGCGTTCTTTCCCTATAGCTGTGGCTGAGTGCCGCAGCCGTCTCCTCCAGGCTGGCTTCCATGAACTCAAGGAGACCGATAGCTGGGATATCAAACCCGAGAGCAAGGTACGTGAGGTGCCGTGGGGTGGGGGCAGAGAGGCAGGGCACCCAGGCGGGGGCTCAATGTCCTGTGTGCCAGCAAGCTAATCCTGCCCCCCTGCCACAGTACTTTCTGACAAGGAACTCCTCCACCATCATCGCTTTTGCTGTGGGGGGCCAGTATGTTCCGGGCAATGGCTTCAGCCTCATTGGTGCTCACACGGACAGCCCCTGCCTCCGGGTAAGGAACTGGACCGATTCTGAGGGTGCTGGGGTATGGGTATTACGGGGAGTATGGGGCAGAACGGAGCTAAACCAAACCAAAACCAAATTCACTGCCATCGAGTTGATTGCAACTGAGCAACCCCCTTGGGTTTCCCAGGCGGTAAATCTTTATGGAAAAGATTGCCTGGTCTTCCTTGCAGGAGTGCCTGATGGGTTTGAACTGCCTACCTTCTGGTTAGCAGTCAGATGCCTCAGGCACTGCACTACCAGAGCCCCTTAGAGCAGAGGTAGGAGGTATGAAACTGGGTTGGACTATATTCTCTGTAGTCCCTGGGTGGCGCAGACGGTTGTTCACTGGGCTGCTGACCTGCACTTTGAGTCCCCTTACAGGTGTCTTGAAAGAAAGGCCTGGTGATTTACTTTCAAAAGTTCACAAACTGAAAAACCAAACCAAACTCACTGCGGTCGAGTCGATTTGGGCTCATGGCGACCCCTCCTTGGGTTTCCCAGGCAGTATGTCTATGGAAGTAGATTGCCCAATCTTCCTTACAGGCGTGTCTGATGGGTTTGAACTGCATACCTTCTGGTTAGTAGTCAAATGCCTTAGACGCTACGCCATAGAGCACAGTTCTCCTTCAACACACATGGGGTGCCTTGAGTCATCATCCTCTCAGTGGCAACTATTTTGGTTTGTTTTTGTTCCCTGGATAGGGAGTAAGACACATCTGTTGCCTCTCCACCCTTTGTGCCTTTCGCCTGGCACTGAGTTGCTCTATATTTCTTGACTTATTCATGGTCTAAGTTCACTTTCATCAGGACACTGATCTTTGGGAAGACAGGGTCCAGTGTCTTGCCCCTGGGTCAGGGGAGCCCAGTCAGTAACGTGAGCAAGCTCGTCACTCCACTCTCTCTGACTTTCCCTTCCCCGTCTCCATGCTCAGGTGAAACGCAAGTCTCGCCGCAGCCAGGTGGGCTTCCTCCAGGTGGGCGTGGAGACCTATGGTGGTGGGATCTGGGGCACCTGGTTTGACCGTGACCTGACCTTGGCTGGACGCGTCATTGTCAAGGTGGGAACTGGAGACCTAAACATTAATGGTCACTCCCCTTCAGGGTGCCCTTGGAGAAGCCCCCTGGGGAAGAGGGATAGACCCCCCCCCTGGGGAGAGAGGACCAGAAAACTGCCTTGGTTAATCTGGGTGAATGAAGTGCTGGGGTGGGAGGCGCCCATGCTGACTGGCCTGGCTGGCCGCAGTGCCCCACGTCAGGCCGGCTGGAACAGCGGCTGGTGCATGTGGAGAGACCCGTTCTGCGTATCCCACACTTGGCCATCCATCTGCAGCGGAACATCAATGAGAACTTTGGACCCAATACGGAGATGCATCTGTGAGATGGGGGCCGGCTGTGGTGGCTGGAGGGGCAGGGTTTGGCACCGTGTGGTGGAAGGGTCCCAGATGAGACCTGGGAGGCGGCCATCTAACAGTCCAGTTCTTGGGTGGCATTGATCCCCGAGGGCCCTGGGGAGTGAGCTGGGAGTCAAAGGGCCAGGGCCGTTCCCCATCAGGAGACACCTGAGCTCAGGTGCCCCGCTTGGCTGTGCCCACCACATCCCCCACTCACGTGTCTCTCCACAGAGTCCCTATTCTGGCCACAGCCGTCCAGGAAGAGCTGGAAAAGGGAACACCTGAGCCAGGGCCTCTCAGTACTATGGTGAGAGCAGCCCCCTGGTGGGGGAGCAGTGGGGAACACCTGAGCCAGGGCCTCTCAGTACTGTGGTGAGAGCGGCCCCTTGATGGGGGAGCAGTGGGCAGAGGGCTTCCCTGAGGAAGAAGAACGGAGGAGCAGAGCCCCCTCCCAACACCCTCCTGTCCTGCAGGATGACCGGCACCATTCAGTCCTCATGTCCCTGCTCTGCGCCCACCTGGGGCTGAGCCCCGAGGACATCTTGGAGATGGAGCTGTGCCTTGCAGACACCCAGCCTGCGGTGAGGAGCGCTGCAGGAGCTGTGGGTGGGGCCCCGGAACCCCAGCCCACTCCCGCATGGCCTCTGGCGCACTCATCATGCCTGCCAGTCGCCCAAGTCCTCTCATCCCTGTTCTCCCAGTAGAGACCACCCTCCTCCCCCAGGGCAATGGTTCTCAAATAGGCAGATTCCCCAGACCTGCAACCTCGACTCTCTGAGGTGGGGCCTTGTTATCACCCTTTTTCACAGATTCCCCAGGCATTTCTAATGTAGGGGGTCCCTGTCTACATAAGGGCAAGAGGCCTGGATGTGGCCCCCTTTTTCTGGACCCTGCCCTTGTCTCCCAGTTGCAACAGTAGGAGATTGCTAAGACTTCTGATATAGCACAGATGGTTTGTGTTCAACTACAAACGTAAAGGTGGGCAGTTCAAACGCACCCAGCGGTGCTGTGGAGGGAAGGCCTAGTGAACTGCTTCCCTAAAGATTATATCCAGGAAAACCCGGTGGAGCTGTTCTGTTCTGTAACTCATGGAACCACCGTGAGTCGGAATCAACTCCACAACAGTGGCTTTGGCTTGGCTTTGGGCTTGTCCTGTTTGAACGTGCACTGTGTTTCTGGTTCTTGGTTAGTCTCCTCTGTTTATTTCCTTAGCATTCCTTTGGGACCCTTCAGTGCCTCCTTTTCCTGTCCCACAGGAACCGCTCAGGAGCTCCAGGCCTCCACCCTCCCAGCAGCCCTCACTTCTAGCCCAGCCCGACCTCCACTCTCAGCTCAGCCCTGCCCTGCAGGGACAATAGTGCACTGAGCCAGGGGTCATGGAGAGGTTTCCCAAGAGACCGAGGCCCTGCTTAGGTTTAAGCCCTTGGAATAGGGAGAGGCAGGGAAGTG
Source organism: Orycteropus afer afer (assembly GCF_000298275.1). Classification (NCBI taxonomy): domain Eukaryota; kingdom Metazoa; phylum Chordata; class Mammalia; order Tubulidentata; family Orycteropodidae; genus Orycteropus; species Orycteropus afer. Next base: position 10,579,244 of record NW_006921589.1, read on the forward strand.
AGGGTGAGCTTGAAGGTCAAGTTGACTGTACTGTCTCTCTAGGTCCTGGGTGGGGCCTATGAGGAGTTCATCTTTGCTCCCCGGCTGGACAACCTGCACAGCTGCTTCTGTGCCCTGCAGGTGAGGAGTGGAGCCTCCACCCCAGGCAGCACATACCCCTGGGAGAGGCAGAGGGTGTGGGGGTGGGAGTCCTGGCAGGTCGGTAGAAAGGGCTGCTGGCCACACTGTCTGCTGGTACTGGGTGGGTCATGAGAACGGGCTTACATACTGCAACCTCAGCATCACTACCCTTGCCCCCTGCCCTTGCACTTGGGGTTAGGGGCCAGGTACAGGAAGGCTGACAAGGTTAGGGCTTACTGGTGGGTGGTGTCTGGCCTCACCCTGCTCTTGCCTTGCATTTTAGCCATCTGTGCTTCCAGGCAGAGGCCGGCAGTACCACCTTATCACCCCAGAGGGCGTTATCACCCGCCTTTCACTGCTTCTCTCCCCAGACTTAAGGCCACCCAGCCTTCTCTTACTCTTCAGCCCTCTGTGGGGTAGCCTCTCTTTTTCCTTGTCCACTTGATTCTCCAGGAGCTCTGGTAGTGTAGTGCCTAAGGGTACTTGACTGCTAACCAGAAGGCTGGCGGTTCAAACCCACCAGCCACTTAGAAGAAAAATGGAACAGTCTATTTCTGTAGTGATACTGCCTCGGAAACCCAAGGAGGGGTCACTGTGAGTCAGGTCCAACTCGATGGCACATAACAACAGCAACAACACTTGATTCTCCACCTTCTTTCCACCTCAAGTCAGTTCCTTCTCTCCCCAGGCTTCAGTCCTCCCTCTACCCCTCCTTCCCTGCTTGTTCTTTTGCTGGAGATGGACTTTGGGGTGTAATTGGAAAAGCCAGAGGCAGATCTGCACCCACTTCTGCAGCCAGCTGGCCATGTGGCCTTGATGGAGTCACGGTCACCTCTTTCGACCTCAGTTTTTTATTGAGGCCAATTCGTTACATGATCTGTGGTCCTTTTGACTTTTGGGTTTGGGTTCTCAGCGCTGCCCCTCCATCTTGTATATTCTTTTCTTGCCTTTGCGTGGAAAGGTGTGGGAGGAGAACACCCTAAGGATGCCATCCCCCATCCCAGTTGAAAAGGGTCCCTAGCATGCCCCCCACCAGGCAGTGCCCTAGGAGACGAGTTGGTGAAAGCCTGAGCCCACTACATCTCAGCCACGGTGCTAGAAGGCCAGTAGGGGCGTCTGAGACTCCGAGGTGTTGGGGGCTGAGTCACTAGGGGAGCAGGGATGATGACAATGCTTTCGTTTCCCTTCCCGAGGCAGGCCTTGATCGATTCCTGCTCAGCCCCTGCCTCCCTGGCTACAGAGCCCCACGTTCGCATGATTGCGCTCTACGACAATGAAGAGGTACGTGGGGGGTGCAGGGAGGGGACCCTAACTCGTGCCAGGTGCCCTCCGTGACCCAGGGCTGCCCTGGGGTCCCCGCAGATGGGGGAGACGCTGCCTGTGCTTCCTTAGCCCTGGAGAGTCCCTCTGGCTCCTTGTGTATCTGTTTCTCCTGTGACCATATTTCTTGTCTCTGCCGCATGCTGAGTTCCTCAAGAACAGACAATGTCCAGTTCATCCTTGTGGCCCCAGGATTCAGCACGCAACGTCCTTCTTCTGCACACTTGTATTAGGGTCCAGCCCCCCCCTTTTTTTTTTCCTCATTGTGATGTGGGTGAAAGTTTACAGAGCAAATTCACTTTCCATACAGCAGCTCACATATACTTTGTCTCATGACAGTAACTGCAGTTTCACATAATGCAACAGCTCCCCTCCCACATCCTCCCCATAGTTACCTCTTCCTGTGTCCTCTCCCATGCACTCTTGCCCCCCGAGCTGTCTTCCTGTGCATACACAGCCCTTCTGTTTTCCCATGATTGATCTCTCCAAGGAGTATATCTACCTAATGTAAATGTTCACTTCATATACCGGTCTTTTGTTTGGCTGGAAGCCACAGGAATGCATTCAGTTCCAGACCTGAAGGGCAGCTAGGGGCCATAGTCTCAGCGGTTCCATCAGACCAGCAAATCTGGTCCCCCCCCCCTTTTTTTTTTATATGATTTTGAGTTTTGTTCCACATTGTTTTCCCACTCTATCCAGAATCTCCTCCATAGATCCCCCTCTGAGTGGTTGACAGTGGTAGCTAGCTGAGCACCATCTAGTTCTTCTGGTCTCATAGTTGTATAGGCTGAGGATCGCATGGTGTACCAGTTACTAGGACTAATTGTTTCCATGCATCTTTGGTTTTCTTCATTCTTCCTCACTCTGGTTAGGGTCCAGTCTTAGGCACTAATAGAGGTTCCAAATACATTGGCTCGAACAGAGACCGCATTCCTTGTATAATGACACAGTCAGGTGTTTCGGTTCCCTAGTGCCACTCTAACAGAAGGTAACACAAATGGGATGCTTTAACGCACAGGAGTTCATTCTCTTACAGTCTGGAGGCTTTAAGTCCGAGTTCAAAGTGCCGGGCTCTAGGGGCTGGTGAAAGCCCCTCAGCCTTGGCTTTAGCTCTGCCCCTGCTCCCGGCCCACTGAAGCTAGAGGCTTTTCTATACTCAGACAGCTGCTGGCTGCTGAGACTGACAAGCCCAAGGTTGACAAGTAAAAAGGTACAGTCCTGATGTTACCAAACCACATGGCAGGCCATTAATTCAAGTCCATTATAAGTCCCAAGGTCGGCAGAGCATGGAAAGTTGCTGAACAACGACATGGCTACATGCAGGGTTCAGGCGTGCCATAAGCTAAAGACCATTCCCCAAGGCTTCTCCTTATATACAGGAAGCAGACCACATCCCTAAGGCAGCTACTCATCTGCTCACAGTAGATCTACCATGTAGTTGATTGCTAGTCTTATCATGGGGAATGCTACATCTAGTTGCCCAGCCACTCAACCAGGCCCAGCCAAGCTGACCCACAAACTTAACTACCTCATCAGGGTTAGCAGTTCAGAGTAGGTCTCTGCGGTACTTAACACATGGCTTTCATCTTGGGATCCAAGGTGGCTGTCCCAGCTCTCTCCATTGTGTCTACGCCGAGTTAGGAAGCGGGCAGAGGGCAAAGTAGGATTGTACAGCAGTGCCTTTTAAGGACATGGTCCACAGATGTCATCCATTGCTGCTTATACCGCACTGGTTAGAACACAGCATGGCAGTGTGTAGCTGCAAGGGAGGCAGGGACTGTGGCGTCCAGCTGGGCGGTTGTGGGCTGAACTACAGCTTGGGGTTCTCTTACAACAGCAGTTTCTGTCACATGCATAAAAGAAAAGTGACCAGTGTGGAACCTGTGCTGAGCCCCAGATGTGAGGGTTAATAGAGAAGCAAGGGGATTGGGTGTCAGAAACCCACAGGTAAATGCAACTTTGGCCCAGAAGTGACTGAGTCACTCAGGCCCCAGCCTCAGGTTTCAGTGATGACACAGGTCCAGGCTCCTGGAGTTGGGGAGATTGTTCATAAGCCCCCTGAGGGGGTCCTGGGCTGACCTGGGCACTGGGTCCTGGCGTCTCAGCTCCAGCTCAGGCCCCTGACCCCAGACGCCCAGAGTCAGCTCTCTGCTGTCACCAGGTGGGGTCTGAGAGCGCCCAGGGAGCACAGTCACTGCTGACGGAGCTGGTGCTGCGACGCATCTCAGCCTCGCCCCAGCACCTGACAGCGTTTGAGGAAGCCATACCCAAGTCCTTCATGATCAGCGCCGACATGGCCCATGCGGTGCACCCCAACTACCTGTGAGTGGCACAGCCTGGGACCCAGCATCCCCTTCAGGTCTGCCCTGGCCCTGGGCCCTAGTTTCTCCCCCTTCCTCTTCTTTCTCAGTCTGCCAGGAGGTTCAGTGGGGACCGCATGTTGCCTGCTCTGAGGCCCAGCTTGGTCAGTGTCATGTAATGACTAGCCATGGTGTGTTGAGTAGGCTTCATTTCATAAATTGATGCTCATCTATTGCTAGATGCTGCCTGAAACACAGTGTTTAGGATGACTCTGCGGTCCTGTCGGACTGGGCAGGACAGAATGCTGTGGTCCATTAGTGACATCTGTTGTGGGAGGGATGGTGGGTGTTGGAAGGCCTGGCCCCTGCTCTCCATCCCCGGCCTCATCTGTCTTGCAGAGACAAGCATGAGGAGAACCACCGGCCCTTATTCCACAAGGTGAGATGCTCTTTTCTTGGGGACCTGGAGGCCTGGCTGGTGCTGGACCCTATCGCTTTCCTTCTGGGCTTGTCACCTGTCCCTGCCTCACCTGGCTTCCTTCCCCACAGGGGCCCGTGATCAAGGTGAACAGCAAGCAGCGCTATGCCTCAAATGCGGTTTCTGAGGCCCTGATCCGAGAGGTGGCCAACAATGTTGGGGTGCCCCTGCAGGTGAGGCTGGGCCCTGCCTGGGAAGGTGTGACAGAGGGAGCAGGGTGGGGACATAAACTGAAGGGCCCCCAATGAGGAGGGAACCTGGGAAAGGACCTTGGTGGAGAGCTTCCCAGTAGAGTGGGAACAGAGGTTCTTGGATATGAGCACAGCTGGGTTCAACTCATGTTCTGTTGAATACTAGCTGTGTGACTTTGGGCAAGTCTCTTAACCTCTCTGAGTCTCAGTTTCTTCATCTGTAAAATGAAGATGATAACGATGTCTACTCTGCCAGACTTCTGTGAGGATGAAAAGTGAAGTGTGCTCTGGCACATAGTGGGTTAGTCCTGCCCTTTTATCAACCCTGCACACCCCAGTTTCCCCATGTCGTCTTACGTACCCTGCAGCTTCCATAAGGGAAGTTCATGGCTGGGGAGCCTAGATTCCAACTACTCATTTCTCTCTTGCCTTGGAAATCAATCTAATTCCTTGTATTCCTTGTGTGTGTGTGTGTGTGTGTGTGTGTGTGTGTGTGTGTTGGGCTCTGGGTGGTCAGGTGACTCACTGTACAGCAGGCAAGCCCCGGTGGAGTCAGGACCAGGACCCTGGCTGGCATCCTGACTCCCAGCAGCCCAGGGTACGTCCTGCTGCACGGCCCCTGCCCCACCCCGTGTAGAGCTGAGGCCTAACTTGTGAGGAAGAGACAGCTATGGGAGGATCTTATTCAAAGAATAAGTTATTATTTAATTGTTTAATTTATTTGAGTCTATAATTTTCTCTTCTACTGAAAAGCTTGTTACCTAACATTGTATTGTAAGTCTCTTTATTTACTTTTTATCATAATACAAAGAAAATAGTTTCAAAACGTCAGTAGCAATATTTTTAAAAACACTGAAAGTTCTGAGTGCTTTATCTTTGGGAGGGGAGGGGAGGGGAGGATAAGCAAGAGGGTGACATATCAAGATGAGTTCTTTTTTAAAACTTCCTCAGCTGCCGTGTGGGGTAGGGGTGATTTATGGGAGGCAGGATGACTGGCTGGAACGAGGGGCGTGGCGGTGCAACGGAGAGACTCAGATCAATCAGAAGATGCTGTGCTTGGAGGCCTGTCGCTTAGTGCTGGCTTTGTGATTTTATCCAGTCACTTGCACTCTCCCGAGGGGGTGTTGTGTGCCATCAGCCCGGCATTTCTAAGGCCACGTTCTCCTTGGGCTTCCTGAGCACCCACTGTTAGCTGCTCACCAGCCGCTCCCCACTTCCAGGATCTCATGGTGCGCAATGACTCCCCCTGTGGTACCACCATCGGACCCATCCTGGCCTCTCGGTTGGGGCTGCGGGTACTGGATTTGGGCAGCCCCCAGCTGGCCATGCACTCCATCAGGGAGACGGCCTGTACCACGGGAGTACTCCAGACCCTCACCCTCTTTAAGGTAACTCCCACCCCACCTGACCCCATCACCACGGCGGCTGGGCACCTCTACCTCTGGCACCTGGATTGGTTGCTGGGGCAACATCACCATGACTAAATGGCTGACCTAGGTGAGGGGGCTGGTGGACATGGTGCTGCCACATAGGAAAGCAAAGGTCCCCCTTTTTTGTAAAGGCTTGGGGGCCTTGACCAGCCCCCAGAGGGAAGCGAGGGCAAGGAGAGGGGACCAAGGATGGGAAGGGTGGGGCAGCTGTCAAGCAATCAGTGAAACCAGTATGCTTCCTCCGGGCACGTGTTGGTGGGAGGTGAGCGCAGGCCCCTCCGTCTGGTCCCCCACTCATTCCACATCCCACCTTGCCTCCCATTGTAGGGCTTCTTTGAGCTGTTTCCTTCTCTGAGCCGTGGCCTCACAGTGGATTGAAGCCTCTTGAGAAGACTTCCCTTCCCAGTCCTTTGCCCTCAGAGGGGAAGTTCTTGGCTGAGCTGAAGCTGGAAGAATTAAAGTGGATTTTTCGCTCAAACTCACTCTGCTGGGCTTGTCTGGAGACTGAAAGGGTCAGGGTTGAGCCTGGCTTGAACCTCTGGAACCAAAACAGGGCACGTTGGGGTGCAGGTAGAGAGGCCATGGGTGCTGGGAGCTGGTGGGGAGGACTGCTTCCAGGTCTGGTTTTCTCTTGAGCCATTGGCGGAAGTGGCTGAGGTGAGCTGGGTCCACTATTGGAAGGGCATTTGTTGTTTCACCCCCAGCCCCCGCTTCCCCTGGAAAGTGGCTTTAATGCCCTTCCTCCCTCCGTCCCCAAAGAGCCCAGCGATGGGCCCCCTCCAGAGCTGGCCTGCCCCTCACAGTCTGTGCTTCCTCGTCCTTCATCATCTGCTTCTGAGCAGCCTCTGCTAATATTAGGGAAAAAGATGATCATTGAAAAAACAGGAAAAGTCAGAGTCTGCTTACAAACCAACCTCCATTTGCCCACTAAGATAACTCTGCTAACCAGTGTTCTTTCCAAATTTTTTTTTTTTTTAATTGCGATTTGGGTGAAAATTTACAGAGCAAATTCACTTTCCATATAGCAGTTCACATACACTTTGTCTCATGACATTGACTGCAATTTACCACAATGCAACAGCTCCCCTTCCACTTCTTCCCGACAGTCACTTCTTCCCTGTGTCCATCCTCCATGTACCCCTGCCCCCTGAGCTGTCTCCCTGTGTATAAACAGCCCTTCTTTCTCCCATGATTGATCTCTTCAAGGAGTGTATCTACCTCAGGTACATGTTCAACTCATATGCCTGTCTTTTGTTTGGCTGGAAGCCGCAGGTGTGGGTTCAATTCCAGACCTGAAGGGCAGCTAGGGGCCATAGTCTCAGGGGTTCCACCAGGCTCTATCAGACCAGCAAACCTGGTCCCCCCCTTTTTTTTCGCCAAATGAATTTGAGTTTTGTTTCACATTATTCTCCCACTCTATCCAGGATCTCCTACATAGATCCCCCTCTGAGTGGTTGACAGTGGTAGCTGGGCACCATCTAGTTCTTCTGGTCTCATAGTCGTGTAGGCTACAGATCACATGGTGTACCAGTTGCTAGGACTAATTGTTTCCATGACTCTTTGGTTTTCTTCATTTTTCTTTGCTCTGGACAAGGAGAGACCCATTGGTGCATCTAGATGGCTGCTTGCAAGCTTTTAAGATCCCAGTCACTATTCGCCAAAGTAGGAGGTGGAACAATGTTTTTTGTAGTATGTTATGCCAATTGAGGGGAGCTCTGGTAGCATAGTGCGTAAGGCACTTGACTGCTAACCAGAAGGCTGACGGTTCAAACCCACGAGCCACTCCTCAGAAGGGAAGTTGGGCAATCCTACTTCCGTAGTGATAGTGCCTTGGAAACCCGAAGAGGGGTCACTATGAATTGGGGCCGATTCGACAGCAAATAACAACAACAACATGCCAGTTGAGCTTGATGTCCCCTGCAACTATGGTCCCGAGCTCACAGGTTCAACTATTCAGTCCCTCTGGGTAGCTGACTGACCAAGAAGTGACAACAACCTTGTCCCTTGTCAGCTCTACTATACCTCTGGGAATTCTTGCAGATCATACAAATACACTTCTAGGACCATTGTCTGTCAACCCTATACATGGTCTTGGGTACACGCTTCATAGACATACCTAATAGTTCAGTCTGTTCACCCATCTATCCACCTGTATACCCATGTTTGCCTTCACTGACAACACAGTACTGTATGTGCAAAACGGTTCTTATTTGTTGTCCGTACCTCCCATGTACCTCTCTATGTCTTCTTCTTCCTCAATGCTACCAGGTTGATCACTCAACATTTTCTTTCCAAGTTTTTTATATCTGTGTAAAAACTTGGGAGTCCCTGAGGGGTGCAGTTAATGTACTTTGTTGCTAATCAGAAGGTTGAAAGTTCAGTGTCACTCAGGTGCCTCAGAAGAAAGACCTGGTAATCTGTTCTGAAAAATCATCCATTGGAAACCCTACGGTGCACAGTTCTGCTCAGACACACACGGCGTTGCCATGAGTCAGATGAGGTTTATTTGGGCAAAAGATCCACCAATCAGGCAGCGTCAGACTGAAAGGGAAAGGTACTCCACTGTGTATCAGTAGTGATTGGTTTTTATTGATAAAGAAGATGCAAAAGAAGCTGACTTCTGATTGGCTTATAGTTTTGTGTTTTTCATAGATGGCAGCATCTTTACAAGAATGCATTTATATTTTATTTCCTCTTACTCATTCAGAACCATGCAGCGTTTCTGGTAGGGCATCAGGAAGACTCGTGGCACGCTGGATGCTGCCTCCACCCGGCTCCCTCTGCTTGTTTCTTCCCAGGGGCCTGAGGATGCTCAGGCTGACACTCTTCACCACTGGGATTTTAAGCTTCAGGAGAAACCCAGTTGCTGTCAGCTGACTCCGATCCGTGTTGGCCCCGTGTGTGTCCAAGGGGAACGGGGTTCTGCTCAGTTTTCAGTGTCTGCTTTCTCAGAAGTAGGTCACCAGGCCTTTCTTCTGAGACAACTGGCTTTTTATATAAAATTTAACTTTTGCATGAAAACGACCATAGCTTTTTTTTAACAAGTTAATACAGTGCAGAGGTATTTCCATATCAATGTACATAACTAACTTGGCAATAGCAAAAAATCAGAATCAACCTAACGACTAATCGGTAAAGGGAAAGCCAAACAAATACATTATGAAGTGTTCATGTTACTTCAGTCTTGAGGAGGTTAATGTAAAAGTAGCACGGGGGCCACGTGGGACCTCTGACTTCACTAGAGGGGAAGAGGGTCATTTGCTGCACCAACAGCCCCAGGCTGATTACCGTGAAGCTGAGGTCAGACGTGCCGCCACCTTCCAGCCTTTTTACTAATTCTGACACCAGCTGTCCTTCCCGTGGCACCTTCTACTTCTCTGCTGGTTTCAATAATTTGGCAGTGGCCACTGAGAACTCAGATAATATTCATGATTATGGGATTGTGGTGGTTATATTTGTGTGTCAACTTGGCTGGGCCTGGTGGAGTGGCTGGGCAGCTGGATGTAGTATTCCCCGTGGTGAGATTGATTGGTAATTAACTCCATGGTGGAACCTATTGGAGCAGCTGAGTGGCTACTTTGGGTATGTGGTCTGTTTCCCATATATAAGAAACAGCTTATGACATGCTTGAACCCTGCATGTTGCCGTGTCATTGTTCAGCAGCCTGCCATGCACTGCCAACCTTGGGACTTTCAATGGACTTGAATTAATGGCCTGCTGTGTGGTTTGGTAACATCAGGACTGTGCCATTTTATTTGTCGACCTTGGGCTTGTTAGCCTCAGCAGCCAGTAGCTGCCTGAGTGAAGAGATGCCTCCTGCTAGCTTCAATGGGCTGGGAGCAAAAGGCAGAGCTGAAGTCCAAGGTCAAGAGGCTTTCCCCCAGTCCCTAGAGTCTGGCACTTTGAACTCAGACTTCTAGCCTCCCAAACTGTAAGAAAATAAACTCCTGTTTGTTAAGGGTAGCCCATTTGTGGTATATTCCTGTCAGAGCAGCACTAGGTAACCAGAACACGGATTTATTGGGGAAATAACAGGATTGGGGAAATAATTCAGGATCAGGAACAACTCAGGATGCGGTTCTTCGATGAGAACAGCCTCTTCCCAGCCGTGCCCACAAGGACACCTCCCTCTAGCCCTTGGCCTGTTGGCCTCACAGTCCCTTGATCTCTGCCCTTCCTGGGCAAGTGTTACAAAGGTCTTTCAGCTCTGCTGATAGGTGCCCTGTGGGGTGCCCCACTCTAGCAGCGAGCCTCCTGCCCAAAGGTGCTCAGCTTTCTCTCTGAGAAGCCTACTGTGCTGCCTCCTGTCACCTTGTGCCATCTTGTGCTGTCCTTTGGTTCCGCTGCCTCTACTGCCACCACTTCTCTGCCATCTCAGCGAAGTGCTAGAGCTGTCTCTGGGTCAAGGAGGTTCAGCACAAGGACCTAGGATCCAAAGGACACATTCCACTCCTGGCTCTTCTTTCTTGATGGTAGTGAGATTCTCCTTTCCACCTCTGAGGGAACTCTCTTTAAGCTTAGCAGGGATGGCAAAACCGACCAATCCCCATGTTAGGGTCCATGTACCTTATTTGCATGGCCCCACCACCACAAGGATGCCACACACCTTCTTTACATTATTAGCAAACTATCCAATCCCCTTGGTGGGCCACAAGAACCTCACATTTGCTTAGTCCCACCCAGTCACTTGATGGGAGTTACAAAGAATACAACTGGAAGGACCATATTAAGTAATTCACTGCACTGAAGTTAGTATTTATGACCGTGAAAAGATCACAAAGACACTGGGGAGTGGCAAAAGCAAGTGGCAGAATTACAATATGATGCAATTTATGCAAAACACATGTGTCACAAAACATTTTTATGGGATATATATATATAGGAGCTCTGGTAGCATAGTGCCTAAGGCATTTGACTGCTACCCAGAAGGCTGGAGGTTCAAACCCACCAGCCACTCCTGGGAAGGAAGGTTGGGCAATCTACTTCCATAGTGATACTGCCTCAGAAACCCGAGGAGGGGTCGCTATGAGTCGGATACAACTCAGTGGCAGTGAGTAAGTTAACTAGTGGTTGGTCTATTTAGTGGATTTTTTCTAAGTACCAGCATTTTTATTAATTTGTTGATGGGAAGTGTGGTGGTAATAACCCCAGCACGCTCTTGTGGTTGTTGTTAGGTGCTGGTTGAGTCGGCTCTGACTCATAGTGACCCTATGTACAACAGAATGAAATACCACTCAGTCCTGTACCAACCTCACAATTCTTGCTATACCTGAGCCCATTGTTGCAGCCACTGTGTCACCCCATCTTGTTGAAGGCCTTCCCCTTTTTCACTGACCCTCTATTTTACCAAGCATGACATCCTTCTCCAGGGAATGGTCCCTTCTGACAACATGACCTGACTAGGTGAGACCAAGTCTGGCCATTCTCACTTCCAAGGAGCATTCCAGCTGCACTTCCTCTAGGACAGATTTGTTAGTTCTTTTAGCAGTCCATGGTACTTGCAGTATTCTTCACCAGCACCACAACTCAAGAAGCATCGTCTTCCTTACTCATTGTCCAGCTTTCACATGCATATGAGGCAACTGAAAATACCATGGCTTGGGTCAGGCACACCTTAGTCTTCAAAGAGACATCCCTGCTCTTCAGCACTCTGAAGAGGTCTTTTGCAGCAGATTTGCCCAGTGCAGTTAGTCGTTTGATGTCTTGACTGCTGCTCCCATTAGTGTTGATTGTGGAACCAAGTAATATGAAATCTTTGACAACATCTGTCTTTTCTCCATTTTTGTGATGCCACTTATTGGTCCAGTTGTGAAGAATTTTGTTTTCTTTATGTTGAGATGTAATCCATACTGCAGACTGTAGTCTTTAATCTTCATCAGTAAGTGCTTCAAGTCATTCTCACTTTCGGCAAGGGCAGTTGTGTCATCTGCGTATTGCAGGTTATTAATAAGTCTTCCTCCAGTCCTGATGCCAGCACGTATCTCAATTACTAAGATTCTCGCTGGTTGAGAAACCCAAGGGTGGCTGGCTGTGCATTGGCCAGGGCTGATGGTAGGGAAGGCTGCTCCCTAGCGTTTGTGGTGAGAGCAGGACTGCAAAGGCCAAGTGAAAGTGCTTACCTCTCAGAGTTGTGGTATTTTCCGTCTCCTAATTATGCTGTTAAGGAGCTCTGGTGGCACAGTGATTAAAGCATTTGGCTGCTAACCAGAAGCTCAGTGTTTCGACTGTACTAGCTGCTACATGGGAGAAAGATGAGGCAGCCTGCTTCCATAAAGAGTACAGGCTTGGAACTCTACCCTATGGGGCAGTTCTACTCTGTCCTGCAGGGTCACTATGAGTCAGAATCCACTCACTGACAGTGGGTTTAACTCCTGTAAGGAAGGTCTTGGTGGCATAGTGGTTACAGTGTGTGGCTGCTTACCAAAAAGGTCATGGGCTTGAACCCACAGCTGCACTGTGGGAAAAAGCTGTGGCAGTCTGCATCTGTAAAGATTTACAGCTTGGAAACCCCTATGGAGTAGTTCTACTATGTCCTATAGGGTCACTATGCATCAGAATCGCATGGCAGTGGGTTTGGTTTTTGTAATTTTGCTGTGCAGGAGAAAGATGTGGCTGTCTGCTCCCATAAAGATTACAGCCTTGGAAACTGCAGTTCCAGTCTCTCCTATAGGATCACTATGAGTTGGACTCAATTTGACAGCCATAGGTTAACTATGCTGTAAGCTTGGGGTAGGAGTGGGTTTGTTCTTTTTTTTTCCTTTTGTTGAGCCAAATGATTTTTGGAGGCTATAAAGAAATATTTGCCTTTAGACAGCTGCTGTTATGTTATTGTTGTTGTTGTTGTTGTTATGTGCCGTTGAGTCAGCCCGACTCATAGCGACCCCTCCTTGGGTTTCTGAGGCAGTATCACTACGGAAGTAGGATTGCCCAACCTTCCTTCCTGTTATGTTATGGAGACCAAAAATGTTTTTGTTTTTTAATTTCTCCCTGGAAATTTTATATTTATTCCAGATTTGCAAAAGTACATTCAATTTTTTTTTTTTTACAAATTTTATTGTGGTGAAAATATGTGTAATGAAACATACACCATCTCAACAATTGCATATGTTGTTTGTGATAGAAAAAGGTTGGAGATGTTTGCAGAAGACACTGCCAGTGCCCCACCCATGTCCTCTCATTTTACTTCAGTGCACACAGCTCCACTGCCAGGACAGTATCTGCACTCCTGTGCCCGAGGCTTGCTTTTGCTGTTTGCCCACAGTTTTCCCCTCACCTGGCAGGTGGGAGTATAGGAATTAATGCTCCATCCCCCAGAGCAACTGCAAAAAGGGCAACTAGGTGGCTTCTTCTGACCTCCAACCTCATGAGGGGAAACAGAGTCACCATCAGCAGCCCAAGGCTTATTCCTATGAGTTGAGACATGCCGTCACCCTCCAACCTTTTATTAACTCTGAAACCAGCCTTCCCGTCCATGGTACTCACTAATTCTCTGCTGGGTTTGATAAATCACTGCAATGGCCACACACAACTCACAGATGATACTCACGATCATGGGGGTATATGAGGGAAGTAACAGGCTACAACTCAGGTTCAGGAATGCGCTCAGGACACACTTCTACGATCAAGTCAGTCTCCCCTCTGCTGTGCCCTCAGGCATGCCTGTCTGGCCCTTGGCCCCTTGGCCTGGCCTCTGCCCTGCTCTGGCAAGTGTTACAAAGCTCTTTTAGCTCTGCCAGTAGGTACATCTATGTACACATCACTCTGCCAGCAAGCCATCTGCCGTAGGGCGCTCAGCTTTCTTGCTCCGTGGGCCAGCAAAGCTCTTTTAGCTCTGCCAATAGGTACATCTATGTGCACACCACTCTGCCAGTAAGGCACCTGCCCAAGGGCGCTCAGCTTTCTTGCTCTGTGGGCCAGCAAGGTCACTGCTCTGTCTTGTGCTTCTTGGTTCTATCACGGCTTCTCTCTGTCCGGGCGTCTCTGCCAAGGAGGTCCAGCACAGGGACCTCAGGTCCAAGAACGCACTCCACTTCACCTCCAGCTCTTGTCTCTGGATGGCAGTGAGACCCCCACTCTGCCTCTAGGAGGGCTCATTTTAAGCCCAGCAGCATAGCAAAACTAACTGTTCTCACATTAGAGTTCCATACACCTTATTTACATGTTCCCACCCAGTAATCTGGTGGGAGTTACAAAGACCATGGCTAGAAAAGCCATACCAAGGACTTCACAGCACCCTGGAAACCCTAGGTTGAGTCTATCCCACAGCTAATGTCATAATAGTGAGAGACTGAAAACTTTCTTCCCAAGATCAAGACAAGGATGTCCACTTGCAATTTTTTTTTTAATTCCTACATAAAGGAATATAAAATTGCAAATGTAAAATTTAGAGTGAATGCAATGTGTTCAGAGACCCGAACCTCCTCACATCATGGGTGTGATGACTGAAGTCCGCACTGGCTCTGAGAGACTCTCCAGCAGAATTCTGCTCCAGAATTAAGCCTAACACCTCCCCCCTTCTTTGTCAGTTGTCTTCCCTCCCTTGTCTCACTTCCCTACTCACCTCACCTCTGGATAAACTGCTTTCCCTCAGATTTCTGTCTCAGGGTCTGCTTCTGGGGAAACCCAAACTAAGCTTGAATTCCTTTGAGAGTGGGAATGATGCAGGGATACCTACTATTCCATTCCCATCTGGCATTGTACTGTAGGCCCTTAGGAAGGCAGGGAGGTGAGAAAAGATTGGGTTTGGAAGGAAGGATAAAACTTCCTTTTAGTATGATTGGTTATGAAGAAAATTCCAGAAGATATATTGTTTGAATTAAGAATGTATCAAGATAGCTGTTTGAAAAATCAATGCACAAAAATCAATTCTATTTCTATATGCCAGAAAATTAAATTTTAAAAAAGATTACTTCTATAGAGCATAAAATCAAGTACCTATGAATATAATAGATGTGCAAAATCACTATAGAGAAAATTATAAAACACTGAGATAAAGAAGGTCCAAATAATTTGGAAGATAAGTCTTCTTCATGGATTGTGAAACTCAATATTGTAAAAATGTCAGTTATCCCGTAAGTTGATACATAGACTCGGTGCAATCCCAATAAAAATGTCAACAGGTTGTCTCTTCCTTTTTCTTCTTTTCTGGGAGGTGACAAGCTGATTCTATAATATATATAGAAATAGCCTAGACACTTTTCAAGAAGACAAGGTATGAGGATTGCTCTACCAGTGACTGAAACTTACTATAAAGTACAATAATTAACGCAATATATAATTTGTTCAAGGCCAGACTAACCCATGGAACTAAATAGACACCCATGAATATCTGGATGCTTGATTTATGACAAAAGTGGCAATTTAGATAGTCTTTTCAATAAATTGTTGTTGTTGTTATAATGTTGTTAAGTGCCGTTGAGTTATTTCCGACTCATAGCGACCCCATGCACAGCAGAACAAAACACTTCCCGATCCCGCGCCAGCCCCACAATCCCTGCTATACTTGAGCCTGTCATCGCAGCCACTGTATCAATCCATCTTGTTGAAGGCCTCCCCCTCTTTTGTCGACCCTCCACCCTACCAAGCATAACATCCTTCTCCAGAGAATGGTCCCATCTGACAACATGACCAAAATAGGTGAGACGAAGTCTGGCCATTCTTGCTTCCAAGGCGCATTCTGGCTGCACTTCCTCCAGGACAGATTTGTTAGTTCTTTTAGCAGTCCATGGTACTTTCAGCATTCTTCGCCAGCACCACAACTCAAAAGCATCAACTCTTCTTCGGTCTTCCTTATTCATTGTCCAGCTCTCACATGCATACGAGGAGATTGGAAATATCATGGCAATAAATTGTGCTATGGCAATTGGACATCCATATGGAAAAATTAAATGGAACTCTACCTCCCACCATACACAAAATCAATTGCAAGTGGATTTTAGACATAAAATCAAATGGCAAAACAGTAAAGGTTTTAGGAAATAAGAGAAGACTATCTTTATAACTTTGGTGTAAGGGAAGATTTGAACAGGGGACAAAAATTACTAAGCAGAAAGGAAAATACTGGTACTTTTGACCTCTTAAAATTAAGACATCTCCCAAATAAACTGCTTACACTCAGATCCCTGTCTGACTGGAAGACTGGAGAATTGGAAGACAAATCACAAAATGAAAGAAGATAATTTGCAACACATATAACTGACACAGGGCTCATATTCAGAGTATATAAAAACCTACAAATCAATAAGAAAAGTCAAACATTTAAAAGAAAAATTTGAACGGGCACTTCACACAAGAGAAAATCCAAATAGTCATTGAATCTATGAAAACATGCTCAGCTCATCAGTCATCAGAAGAATAGGAGATTGACTCACATGGCACTGCTAATGTACAACTATTTTGATTTACAAAATGGCAATTCATATGGCTCAATTTAATGGTGGGAGCTCTGGTGGCGCAGTGCCTAAAGCATTTGACTGCTAACCAGAAGGCTGGCAGTTCAACCCCCCCAGCCACTCCTCGGAAGGAAGATTAGGCAATCTACTTCCGTAGAGATACCACCCCAGAAACTCAAGGAGGGGTCGCTATGAATCGAATCAAGTTGATGGCAGTGACCAATCTCATTGTGGTAGTTAAGGTTATGTGTCAACTTGGCTGAGCCTGGTTTTGAGTGGTTGGGCAGCTGGATGTAATATTCCTCATGACGAGACTAGTAATCAACTCCATGGTGGAATCTACTGTGAGCAGCTGAGTAGCTGCCTTAGGGATGTGGTATGCTCCCAGCATATAAGGAGAAGCTTTAGGAATGGTCTGAAGCCCTTGGCATACTTGGACCCTGCTAACTAAGTCTTCATTTAGCAGTCTGCCATGTTGTCTGCCAATCTTGGGACTGTTAATAGACTTGAATCAATGGAATGCCGTGTGGTTTGGTAATATTGGGATTGTGCCATTTTACTTATTGGTCTTGGATTTGTCAACCTCAGCAGCCAGCAGCTGCCTGAGTGAAGAAAGCCTCCAGTTTCAGTGGGCCAGGAGAAAGAGGCAGAGCTGAAGCTCAAGGTTGAGGGGCTTTCATCCAGCCTCTAGAGCCTGGTACTTTGAACTTGGATTTACAGCCTCCCAAATTGTAAGAGAATAAACTTCTGTTTGTTAAAGCCATCCCATTTGTGATATTTTCTATTAGAGCAGCACAAAGTAACCAAAACACTAATATACAATAAAACCATGATAAGATACCACTACCCCATCACATAAAAGGAACTCTGGTGGTGTAGTGTCTAAGGCACTTGCCTGCTAACCAGAAGGCTGGCGGATGGAACTCACCAGCCACTCCAAAGGGAAGATGGAGCAATCTACTTCTGTAAAGATTTACTGCCTTGGAAAACCAATGGGGGTCGCTGTGAGTCAGATGGGTTTGGTTTGGTTTATTACAGTATTATTGTCATTAATAGATGAAGGAACTTAGCAGAGAAGTTAAGAAGCTGCCTGCAGTACTTGGATTTGATACCAGGTAGCCTTACCCTGTTCTGGTTCCCTAGTGCCTCTCTGACAAAAATATACCACAAATGGGATGGCCTTAACAAAGAGGAGTTTATTCTTACAATTTGGAGGCTTTAAGTCCAAGTTCAAAGTGCCAGGCTCTAGGGGCTGGGTGAAAGCCCCTCAGCCTTGGCGTCCAGCTCCGCCTCCTACTCCTGGTCCACTGGAGCTAGAGGTGTTTCTTCACTCAGACAGTTGTTGGTTCCTGAGGCTGAGAAGCCCCAAAGTTGACAAGTAAAAAGGCACAGACCTGATGTTACCAATCCACACGGCAGGCCATTAACTTAAGTCCACTGTAAGTCCCAAGGTCGGCAGAGCATAGCAGGCTGCTGAGCAACAACACGGCTACATACAGGGTCCAAGTGTGCCATAGGCTAGAGACCATTCTCAAAGCTTCTCCTTATATACAGGAAGCAGACCACATCCCAAAGGCAGCTACTCAGCTGCTTGTGGTGGATCCCACCACGGAGTTGATTGCCAGTCTCATCATGGGGAATAACTACCACCACTCAACCAGGCCCAGCCAAGGTGACACAGACATAACTACCACATACCCCAAGCATGGGACACCACTTGCCAAGAAAGACGCTCAAGGACCATTTGCTAATCTGGGTAACAGTGCCTAATCATTAGGGTTTACTCTCCCAGTGTGTGGATTTTACCAAGCCCTTGGCGTGGTCAATCCTTGGTGATAAAAGGCAGAGGGGGATGGGGCGAGGACGGAGGCAATGCTGCTGCGGGAAGGGGGTGTCTGGTGGGATTCTAGAAAAGGGTCAACTCTATGCGGGAGGCAGTCCATTTTTAAAAGCAGGTCTTTGACATCAAGACAGGGCACGTAGCCAGGTTG
>NW_006921589.1:10598009-10613244 GCF_000298275.1 Orycteropus afer afer
TGTCGGGGGAGGGAGCAGCAGGTCACCGGGGAGGAGTCCAGTCCTTCGCACCGCCCAGCGGAGACGCACCCACTAAATCCAGGGACCTGCAGCACACTGTTCTGGTTACACAGTGCCGCTCTGATAAGAAATACACCACAAATGGGAGGGCCTTAACAAACAGGAGCTTATTCTTACAATTTGGAGGCTTTAAGTCCAAGTTCAAGGTGCCAGGCTCTAGGGACTGGGTGAAAGCCCCTCAACCTTGGGGTCCAGCTCTGCCTCCTGCTCCTGGCCCAGTGGAGCTAGAGGCATTTCTTCACTCAAACAGCTGCTGGCTGCTGAGGCTGAGAAGCCCCAAGGTGGACAAGTAAAAAGGCACAGTCCCCATGTTACCAAACCACACCGCAGGCCATTAACTTAAGTCCATTGTAAGTCCCAAGGTGGGCAGAGCATGGGAGGCTGCTGAACAACAACATGGCTACATGCAGGGTTCAAGCGTACCAAAGGGTAGAGACCATTCTCAAAGCTTCTCCTTATATACAGGAAGCAGACCACATCCCAAAGGCAGCTGCTCAGATGCTTGTGGTAAATCCCACCGTGGAGCTGATTGCCAGTCTCATCATGGGGAATAACTACCACCAGCTGCCCAGCCACCCAAGCAGGCCCAGCCAAGTTGGCACACAAACATAACTACCACAGCCACATCCGGGAGCTTCCGTGCTGGCAACAGCAGGGGCTGGGCCCAGGTAACTCCCTTTTCCTATCAATTCCTAGGAGCGTTGCCCAGGGACCCAGCCCGCGGCCCGAAGTCCTTTCCCTCTGGGTAGCATATGCTAGTGTCTCCACTTTTTTAAACAAAGAATTGAATAATTTTTTATAATTACTTTTTATTTATGTCAAGAGATACTGGTTTTCCATTCACAGTGGCAAATTTTCCTTTAAAAATAGTTACTTAAAAAAAAATTAATCAACTTTAAAAATATTAAGCCAATATTATTATAAGGGTACAGATAAGCTAAAAATCTTGTTGGTGTTCTCAAATATCCAAAGTTATGGAAAAGCCTTTATTATGTTACAATGTTTTCATTTCACTAAACAAAATTTATTAGTTGATTTTTTTTATTGTGTCTTATGAACTAGTGAAAAATGCTAGTCTACAAGACAGGACATTGGGACCTTGCCCAAGTATCTTAATGTCTCTGGACTTCAGCTGCTTCATCTTGTATCAAGAGACTTGGATTAAGTGACTTTTAAAATACTGTTTGTAGAATCTTTCTTTGATCCACTCTCACTTACTGAGTTGCCAGTTACCCACATTTTCTCCCAAATAACACACTCACATAACACACACAGGCATTTAACATGCATAGCTCACATAGGAAACTGAAGTGCTTAGGGACGTTGCACAGTTTGCAAAAAACGTATAACTCGGCTTTATTCCTGTAAAAATGCAGTAGTTAATTTCTGAAATAAACTTTATTGAGACATAATTCTCATCTCATATAAGCCCATTTAAAGTGAATGTGCACTTCAGTGTGTTTTAATATAGTCACAGAGTTGTGCATCCATCATGACATCAACTTTAGAACAGTGTAATTCTTGTGCCCTTAGTGGGACAGAGCTGGGTGGGAGTCCAGCAGTCCAAGCCCCTCCAAGAAGTCATCAATCCAGTCTCCCAATATTGGCAAGGGACTCCAGCAGCTTTTACCTTAAAGTGAGGCCGGGGAAGAGGCTGGGGCCTGATCAGATATGGTATAGGGAAGGATTCCCCAACTTGACATTAAAATCTCCTCCCCCAAACTTCTCTGAGGCTCATCACACCCACCTGTGGGGCCTAACCTGCCCAGACCCTGGTAGAGAAGGGAATAAGACAGAAATGGGGGTCCAACCTTAGTAGGGGAGCCATTCTTCCTTGCACTCTCCAGAGAAGTCCAGTAGAGACCACTAGTAGAAGCCTCTGGAAGAGGCCAGCATCTATTTCCTTGGGGCTGGACCAACCCCTGTGCTATCTAAGTATCACCGAGTCAGGAATCATGAGTTTCTTAGCCAAAACCACTCCATGCACACATATTCTGGACTCCGAATTGGGGAGTGGGCAACTCAGAGTATATGACAACCAGAGGACCTGAAAGAGGGGTTGGAGAATGGAAAGTGATTCCTGGGGACATGGGATCTTACGCTTCCTGAAAGCAGAGCTTCAGAGTTGCTGGGTTCAGAAGGGAAATCTGCCTTGAGTTGAAATTACTACTACTAATAATCATAGTAAGTGGTTATGGTGGCACAGTGATTAAAGCACTCAGATGCGAACCAAAAGATTAGCAGTTTGAACCACTAGCAGCTCTGTGGGAGAGAGAGGAGGTAATCTGCTTCTGTCAAGATTTACAGCCTTGGAAATCACATGGGGCAGTTCTACTCTGACCTGTGGGGTCGCTATAAGGTCCATGTCTTGGTGTTTTTAAAGCACTCTTTACATTCTGAACCTTGTTGGATTCTCACAACAGCAGCATTTTCAAGTTCCCATTTTCACATAATTACATGTCAAGCATGGCTAAGCAACATATATGCATTATCTCCTTTAATTCTCTCAAACTTCTCTGAGTTCAGGCACTTTATGGATGAGAAAACCGACGCTCAGTAAGTTTAAGTAAGTTTCCCAAGGTCACAGAGCTAGTAAGAGCTGGGATTCAAACCCAGAGGATGAGAAGAAGGCAAACATCTACACTTCTCCAATGACCCTCTGCTCCAATGTCCCTCTACTTTGGAGAAAGGAAAAATTAGAATCAGACTCTGGTTTCTGGGTTGGGCCTGTCAGTCTATCTCAAGTGTTAACTCCATCCTTTCACCCTGCTTTCTGGAAGGATGACATCAGCCAATATATGAAGACCCACAAGGAGCACATGCCAGGCTCCATGCCCCAGCGACCTGCCTGAGGGAGGAGTAGACAGCCTTTCCAACAGAGAGCTCTGGGGTGAGGTGCATGAGACGTGTGGTGAGTCCATCATACACATGTCTAGTGGACAGAGGGAAGGAAATGGATATTAGGGCTGCAGATAGGAGCTGTTAGAGCACAGTGAATACAATTATAGGAACTCTAGGGAGCTCTGGTAGCATAGTGGCTAAGACACTTGCCTGCTAACCAGACGGCTGGCGGTTCAAACCCACCAGCCACTCCTCGGAAGGAAGGTTGGGCAATCCTACTCCCGTAGTGATACTGCCTCGGAAACCCAAGGAGGGGTCGCTATGAGTCGGGGCCGACTCGATGGCACATAACAACAACAACAACAGTCTGATTTCAACGGGAAAGAATGCCATGATCCATTCGTGGTTTGTGCAAAAGGAGTGGAGGTGGGTCTTGAAAGCACAGCTCCTGTTTGCTGTCCACCACTTAATCTGTGTCTTCCAGGGATAAGCAGAAGACAAGTGAGAGCTCGCAGACATTTTGAAATCCATCATTTGAGCCTCATCTCTTTCCATCTAGTCCATTTCACAATTTTCTCCTCACCCTTGACTCCTGGCTTTCCTCCTCACAGACCCCAGAGACCAACATGAAGAAGAAGCAGTGCTTTGCCTAGGAAGCTATATCAGAGGTCCTGAACCACGAGGTGGCCAGGCAGCCAGCCACACCAAAGTCCAGCTGCAGGTGAGAGCCTGGCCTTGTTGAGCCCGTCAGGGGTCCTATTTAAAGAGCAAAACAAGTACCAAGGAGGGGATAGGAATTGGCTGAGGGTGAAATGATTGACCTTCATTGAAGGTGGCCTGGAGGAGGATCTTCTGTGGTCCTTGGTGGGTGGGAAGGACCTTCCAGTGCAGACAGAGCCAGCCCCATCACGGCTCTGCCACATCCTAGCTGTGACTTTGAACACATTATCTAAATTCTTCACAATCCTCCTTCCATGGCTGTGTAATGGGGTTACTGTGAGGATTAAAGACAATTTACGATAAATGCTTGTCACATATTGGTTGCCAGATTGAAGGAAAATTCTTCCTTTTTCCCACTGGAGGGCGCCTGCGCTTCCCCCATCTCTCACAGACACTGGGCCACCCATGGAACTCTGCAGGGGCATCGCAGGGCCTCCAAGGACCTCTCCTTCTGTGAGTGATAACCCAAGAACTTGCTCTGTCTTCTGAGTGTGTTACTCTAAGCATTAGGACTCCCTCAAGAAATTTCCCCTAACACACCTCCAAGGAATAGAAGAAGTTGTAGATTAATGCACACACGCTTCTGTCATCTTGATATCTTAAAAAGGAGAAGGGGTGCATCCAAGTCTGCTCAACCCATCCAGATACCAGCAGTCAATGCAAAGGGCCCGCAGAAATCTAGTTCAGAGTTTCCAAATTTTTAAAATTTTTCTAAGAGAATCTTGAGTATGACCCAATCCCCATCTTCCCCTCCACATTCCTATATATTTAACAGATGAGACCAAAAATTCTCTCTTTAAACAGAGGAGAGGGGCCAAGGATTCTCACATTCAGCTTTCCCTTGGTTCTTACCTTGGGCAGGTCACCTGGTAGGACTCTGAGGCATTTCCTCTGGACCCTTGACTTCTTTGGAGCCCAAATAGAAATCAACCCATCTGGTACCTCCATCTGTCTTAATAGATGAGAAACAGAGGTCAGGCTGGTCAGATGTGGAGCCAGGATTGGACCCAGGTCTCCTGACTTCCATCCATACCCTTACACAGCGCCCCCATCCTCTCAAGAACTACAGTGGAGACTGGGCTGGCTCATACTCCAGACTCCCCCACAATAAGAAAAGTCTCTCTAAAGAGGTGACAGTTGAACTGGATGACAACAAGGAGGCAGCCAGGGAATGGTCTAGAGGAAGAGTCCCCAAAGCAGAGAGAATTGCAGATAAAATTGCCCATCAGTGAGAATTCCAGGGCATGTTAGAGGGACAGACTGAACAGCCAGTGGTCAGAGAGGAGTTTGGAGAATAGGCCTAGGGACTGCTTCTGGTCCTGGAGTCTATGGACAGGCGTTTAGATTGTGCAATGGGAAATCAATGGGGATTTAAAGAAAAGGAGTGTTGTTGTTGTTATGTGCTGTTGAGTTGGACCTGACTCATAGCGACCCTTCCTTGAGTTTCCGAGGCAGTATCACCACGGAATAGATCACCCAACATTCCTTTCAAGGAGTGGATGGTGGGTTTGAACCGCCAGCCTTCCGGTTAGCAGTCAAATGCCTTAGGCACTACGCTACCAGAGCTCCCCGAAAAAGGAGTAGCATAATGAAATAGACATTTTATTAAGATACACTGATGCTGCTGGAAAATGGGTTATGAAATGTCAAGAGTAGAAACAGGTAGGCCTGTTTGGGGCTATTGACTGTCCAGATGGGATCTGGTTGGAACTTGGACTAAGGGAGCGGCAGCAGAGCTGGGAAGCTCTCTTCATGCGGAGGCAGCCTGCACCTCAGAAATGCTCCAGCCCCTCCCTCTTTCCAGGAAACACTGTCACCATGGCATCTGGGCTTCGTTAGCTTGGATTGGTTGCTGGGCCTCATCATTAGTCCATGATGATGGGAGCTGGTTGCCATGGTTCTATCAAGTGTGCAAACAAGAGGCTGCCATTCTTCTCCAGGCTTGGGGAATTGACCAGCCCTGTGTCTAAAGGAAAATCCTAGGAGGAAGAGGGGTTAGAGATGGAGGACCAGAGAAAAGGCCTACAGTCAGGCAATGGACTTATTCAGACCAAGACTGTTATTGAGACTTGCTCTGTGTTTAGTGGGGAGTGGCAACCCTGCCTTGGGGCATTAATTGAAAATCCCTGGTTTTGTCCCATTTTAGGACTTCTTTGAGCCCTTCCCTACTCTGAGCCATAACCTCGTAGCCAATTAAGGCCTTATCATTGAGGGGAGCCTTCCTTGCCTCACACCTTCCCTGTTGGTCTCAAGGGCAGTTTCAGACTGATCCAAATCTGGATATTAAAGTAGGTTTTCAAGCACACACCTTCTACAGACTTGTCTGGAGGTAGGATGGGGGTAGTAGTGTTTTGAACCTGGCCAGAGCCTCTGAGTGAGAGAGGTGAGATCAGAAAGGGGGAAGGCTGGTGTGTGCGGTACAGAGAGGTCCTGGTTGCACTGTAGGCCTACTATCAGATCCCTTGCTCCTCCCAGATCATTTCTAAAGAGGGTGAGAGGTAGGTTGGAATAGTAGTAGGAATGGCAGCCTACCCTACTGCTTGAACAATCTCTCTCAGAAAGATCAACACAAGGCTGGTCCCCATGAGGCAGAGGTTAAGGATGTCCCAAATGTTCAAACCACCCCATCATTTCAGACATTAACTCCTCCTCCTCCTCCTCCCAGTAATTTTCCCTGTCTTAGGGTTCTTTATTTCGCTGTAACACCTCACAGAACTCATAGACACCCAAGGGATCGTCTCACGTAGTAGTGGTGGAAGCTGGCAGGCTGGCGAGGCCCAGGTTCGTGAGTGGGTCTGGAGGAGCCTCCCAATTCTTGGGGTTTGATGAACCTCAATCAGCAGATCAGATGATGGCTGCTGTCCCACATCCAGGGGTGAGATGAGGATGAGCCAAAACACGAAACCAGAGCATGAGGAGGGCACACCTTCTCAGGAGATTTGTGGGTATACCCTCAAGGAAGCTAAGGGTGGTGATTTGAATTATACCCTCCAGCAAGGCAGGACTCAAGATACATTCCACCTGTGTTGCTCTGACAGAAATAACCCAAGTGGATGGTTTTAACAATCAGCAGCTCAAGGCAAATCCCACCACAGAGCTGATTGCCAAGTAGGGAACGATTACTACCAGCTGCCCAGCCAAGTTGACACCTGACCTTAACTACCACACCACCCCAAGCAGGCATGGATAATAGGATTTACAACACATCACAGAATGGAGGACAATGGCTAGAAGGGCCACATCAAGCAATTCACTGCATCTACTCGTACCTCTAAATGTGTCTTACTGGTCTTCCCTCCACTTGTGGAAGGAAATTCCTCTCTCTAGACCTGAGTCAGGCAAGCCTGGGGCCCTGCTCTGCCTTCTGAGGTCTACGGTACCCTCTCAGCATTAAGGTACTCTACAGGGCAGTCAGGCCAGCCCCACCTCTAAAGAGCAACAAAAAGAATTCTGCCATTAAAGGCCATGCACATTTAATATTTTGATACCTATTGTGGGTAGGTCTCTGAGGAATGGGAGTCAAGCCAACAATGCTCAACCCAATCAAACTCCAGCATGTCCCACCAGGAGCTTAATATTCCTCAAAGCACCTTTTCAGCTCATTTGATCCTCACAAATGGGAACATACAGGCAGGTATTAAGCTCACTCACCCTCTTACAGAACCCAGAGAAATTAATAAACACTCCTGTGGTGATACAGTCTCAATGATGCTTCCAAAGCATGCCCTCTACCCTGCATTCTTGCATGTAAGGGATATAGTTAAACACAATGCCCAACTAGTCATGTTGTTGTTGTTGTTAGGTGCCGTTGAGTTGTCTCTGACTCACAGCGACCCTATGCACAGCAGAGCGAAACACTGCCCGGTCCTGTGCCAGCCTCACGGTCCTTGCTATAACTGAGCCCACTGCTACAGCCACTGTGTCTATCCATCTCATTGAGAGCCTTCCCCTCTTCGTTGACCGTCCACTTTACCAAGCATGATATCCTTCTCCAGGGAATGGTTCTTTCTGACAACATGACCAAAGTAGGTGAGACGAAGTCTGGCCATTCTTGCTTCCAAGGAGCATTCTGGCTGCACTTCCTCCAGGACAGATTTGTCAGTCCTTTTAGCAGACCACGGCACTGTTAGCATTCTTCTGTGCAAAACTGAGTAGGGTAGGCTGCCGTTCCTGCTACTATTCAAACTTGGCCTTTCACCTTCTTTAGAAATGATCTAGGAGCTCTGGTGGCTTAGTGCCTAAGGCATCTGACTGCTAACCAGAAGGCTGGCAGTTCAAACCCACCAGCCACTCCTCAGAGGAAGACAGGGCAATCTCCCTCCGTAGAGACACTGTCTCAGAAACCCAAGGAGGGGTCACTATGAGTCAGATCTGACTAGATGGCAGTGCATTGTTGTTCGTGTTTAGAAATGACAGGGGAGAAGCAAGGGATCTAAATATCCAACTAGTCATATTCACTTATAAACCAAACTCACTGCCATCAAGTTGATTCCAACTCATAGAGACCCTCTTTGGGTTTCTGTGGCAGTAAATCTTTACAGAAGTAGATTGCCTAGTCTTCCTTCCATGGAGTAGCTGGTGGGTTTGAACCACCAACATTCTGGTTAGCAGTCAAATGCCTTAGGCACTACACCACCAGAGCTCCTTATATTTACTTATACCTAGCTCTTATTAGCTAGATTGACCCCTACTACCCACTCTCCTTTTTTCTGTCATACATTTTCCTCTCATTCATTCACCAAACATTTGTAGAGACCTCTGTTTCACTGTGCCTGGACACTGAGAGTAATTTATGGCTCTTGCTTTTCCCTCGAGACAATGGAAGTTTAGAGAAGTAAGTCAGACATACAACATATTCAGACTCAGTAGGTGCCCTGATCCATATTCTCTGGCCTACCCCTGAGTTCACCTGCAGCTTCAGGTGGACAGGTTCTGTACATTGAAATAGCTTCCTACATGAAGACTCTTGCTTTGGGATTTCTGGAGTGCCAAGGGAACTAATCTACCTATGCACCAGTTAGTCCTAGAGTGTCTGGGATTTAACACCCCCAGGGAAACTCTCAATCAATTGAAGATGGAGTCCAGTGGATAAATATTCCAGCATACACTTTCCTTGGTGGGAGAAATCTGAGACAAGATCTACATTGCTCTCCAGGGGTGCACAGTAGGGTTGATTCCCAGTTGCCCACAGCAGAATCCTACTCAGTAACATGCTCTCTGTTGAATTTCTTCCTTTTCCTCTCTCATTTTCCCCTTCCCTCACTTGTGCTTTCTGAGATGACCCACCACCTAAACCACTTGACCCAATCCTTGCTTCAAGTTTTCTTTTGGTAAACTTCGTAATCCAAATTAAGACAACCTACTGTTGTTACTATTACTGTGTTCTGGATTCCATCCTAGGCAATAGGGGTATAATAGCGAAAAAGATGAAGTCCCTGCTTCCATGAAGTATGGTTAAAATTATTTAATGTCCCCACAACACACAGAGAAAAGTCCAAGCTCCTAATCTGGTCCATGTAGCCAGTGAGATCTTGGCCCCTAGCAACCTCTCCTGTGTCATCCGAAGGCTTTTCTCCTGTCTGCCTCTCAGTGTGTTCTCACAATCCAACCCCACTTTATTGCTCAGATTGGACCAAAATAGTTCATGTTTCTGGGCTCCTATATATGCAGTTCCCTCTACCTGAAACTACTCTCAACTTATCTGTAGTAGTTGGTGTCAACTTGGCTGGGACTGGCTTTGAGTGGCTGGGCAGCTGGATATAGTTATTCCCCATGATGAGACTGGCAATCAACTCCGTGGTGGAATTTACTGCGAGCAGCTGAGTAGCTGCCTTGGGGATGTGGTCTGCTTGCAGTGTATAAGGAGAAGCTTTGGGAATGGTCTTGAGCTTTTGGCATGCTTGGAACCTGCATTTAGCCAACTCTTCATTCAGCAACCTGCCATGGTGGCCTTGCTGATTTTGGGACTGTTTTGAGACTTGAACTGGTGGCCTGCCATGTTGTTTGATAATCTTGGGACTGTGCCATTGTACTTACTGGTCTTGGGTTTGTCAGCCTCAGCAGCCAGCAGCTGCCTGAGTTAAGAGAAGCCTCCAGCTTCAGTGGGCTGGGAGTAAGAGACAGAGCTGAAGCCCAAGGTCCAAGGGCTTTCACCCAGCCCCTAGAGCTGGCACTTTGAACTCAGACTTCTAGCCTCCAAAACTGTAAGAGAATAAAACCTTGTTTGTTCAAATCACTCATTTGTGGTATTTTCTGTTAGAGCAGCACCAGAGGACCAAAACATGTTTCCATCTACTCCTAAAAATCTGAGCTCAACATTCCTCCTTTATAGTGCCTTCTCCTAGCCTCCTAATATCTCTCCCATCTGAGAATTCATCATTACTTTCTCGGTGCAAACTCACTGTTTGACTTGATACCTGTCACCATGGCAGCTGTGCTGCTTCTGTCTGGATTGATCACTGGAGTGACATCATCAGCACTAAGTAACTGATCCCCACAATAAGAACTGGTTGTCTTGGTGCTACTAATTATGCAAACAAGAATTTGCTATTCTTCTCCAAGTGTAGGATCCTTGACTAGCTCTATACCTAAGGAGAAAATCAGGGGTGGGAGAGAGGATCACCAAGGAGCCAAGGCCACTTGTTGAGTCACTATGCTTCAAGGGTTGCCCGATCAAGAATGCAACTAGAGCCTGTTAGGTATTTGGGAGAGGGGGAGTTCACATTGTAGAGGGGCAGTCTCATAGCACAAACACAATCAAATTCCAAACCCCATGTTTCCTCCAATTTTAGCTTCTTTGAGCTATTTCCTTCTCTTGGCAAAAATTTGAAGCAGCCTGAGGTCTCCCTGCCCTCCAGAGGGGCAGTTCTAACATAACCCACTACTGGATTTTTTAAAGCAGTTTTCCATGGAATTTTTTTCTGTGGGCTTATCTTGAGGCAGGACAGATGATTTTCAGCCCCAGCCAGAATCTCTGAAATAAAGTGTGGAGGACCAGAACAGAGGAGACATTTGGAATGGGAATGTGAAATAGCACAGCTCCTCAGTACTGATGAAAGCCTAGTTTCTGATTCCCTCCTCCTTCCAGACATCATTCCTAAAGTGGATATAAGGAAAGGTAAAACCACAGCTGGATTCATAATTGTTTCTCACTCGCCACACCCAGCCACACTTTATGGTTGTCTTTTTCCCCTTGGGAAAGGAAGTTCCTCTCTCTGAACCCAAATTCCAATAATCCTAAGAATGTCCTGGTCATCATAGGGCGTTACTCTAAGAATTAGGACTCCCCCAGAGATTCTGCCTAACCCATCTCATGAAGAGAAGAAAGAAGTGCAGTATCAATGCACATGAACATTTATCATTTTGATAGCTATTTCCCTGGTAGTATGAAATCTTAAAAAGAAGAGGGGAAATGCCCATCTCTGCTTAACCCACCCAAACATCAGCATGTTCTTTTTTCTCCCTGAAGTATAATACTTCTTAAAGCACTTTCACACTGACTTGATCCTAGACCTCAAATTATTTCTGGAAATGATTTAGAAATACTATGTCTAGTACACAATGGAAAACAACCAGGTAAACTTCCAGTTCCTAGCGTGCCAAACAGCTTGTTTCAGGTTAACTCTCCTTCTAATAATAAATATATGCTCTAGACAAAACATAAAAAATAACTATGAAGGTGTGGATACCAATCAAAATCAAGCAAAACTGGAGAGAATATAAGCCCATCAGATAATTTCCACATTTTACAAGCTTTGTCCCTAAAGACACTGCACCGCATAGAGAAATTTGGCTCAAACAAGAAGGGGCAGCGTGGCTGGCTGAGCAGAAGCTGGAGTTCAGAAACACCAGAAAAGCTGAAAATTGAGGGAGAAATCTGGGAAATGAGTGAGCCACAGAGCCCAAAACTGCATATAAATCCCTCTTAAATTATTAACTGTCTTCTAAACGGCACATGTGCAGGGTGAGACTGCAAAGAATCTAGTGGAAAGGTGCAATCGGAAAGTTATATATCTGAACATGGATTTAGGTAGCTTCCATCGTGTTAGGAAGGCCAAGTTTAGGATGCAGAACTCATGAAGTTAGAGGATCTTGGTAAATACATTGTGGTTTTCATTCAAATCCCAAAAGGACCGCACATTAAGTGTAAGTACAATGTCCCAGGACTAAGTGATATAGCCTAAGGTTAAAAGCATAACTGAAACATTGCTGCCCTAATGGGGCCGCCACAGGATCAAGATTTTCTGCCAAAAATTTATCTAACTGCCAGAACAAAACCTAACTAACCTAACTCACTGCCATCAAGTCGGATCCGACTCATAGTGACCTGTCCTTGGGTTTCCGAGGCGGTATCATTACAGAAGTAGATTGCCCCATCTTCCTTCCGAGGAGTGGCCAGAACAAAGTCAACCCCTTTCAAAGGAAGATAATGTAATTCAGAATTTAAACAGTGCATCAGTTAAAATGTCCAGTATGCAAGCAAAAATTACCTAGTAAATAAACAAGAAAATGTGAAACAATGAGAGAAAAAAAGAATGCTCACTAGAAGTAGACTCATAGATGACCAGATGTTAGCAGAGAAGAAATTAAGAATGCCAAATCATGGCAGAAAGAAGGGCTGTTAATGCACAGGGAGACAGCTCAGGGGGCAGGAGTGCATGGAAGGATGGACACAGGGAAGAGGTAACTATCGGGAGGAAGTGGGAGGGGAGCTGTTGCATTGGGGTAGTCAATGTCATGAGACAAAGTGTATGTGAACTGGTGTATGGAAAGTGAATTTGCTCTGTAAATTTTCACCCAAATCACATTTTTTTTTTTTTTTAAAAGAAGGGTTTTTTTTTTTTTTTTTTTTTAAATGAAGTGGAACTCCTGAACCTATGGCCCTGAGTCATCCTTCAGGCCTAGAATTGATCTCACTCCTGTGGCTTAACTCTCAATCAAATAATAGCAGGCCTATGAGTTGAACACCTGGACCAGGAGATGCAAGAACGATCAATGAGGGGAGATCAGAAGGGCAGCATTTGCACAGGGGGAAATGTGGAGAGGCACAAATGCCTCGGCAAGAACACAGGGAAAGGGTATCTGCAGAGAGGAAGTGGGAGGAGAGATGTTACACTGTAGGGAATGTAACCAGTACTACAAAATACAATGTGAATATGAACTGTTGAATGCAAAACGAACCTGCTTTGCAAAATTGCACCCAAATCACAGTAAAAAGTAAAAAAGAAAAAGAAAGGAGGGGGGAGTTGGATAGCACTAAAATGAAGGCTGCCTTTTAGACCATAAAAGCCAGAAGACAATAAAATGACAACTTTTAAGCACTGAAAGGGAAAAAAAAGTAAACCTTAAATTCTATATGTTGTAGTTAAGGTTATGTGTCAACTTGGCTGGGCCTGGTTGAGTGGATGGGCAGCTAGCTGGATGTAGTTATTCCCCATGATGAGACTGGTGGTAATCAACTCCCTGGTGGAATCTACTGTGAGCATTTGAGTAGCTGCTTTAAGGATGTGGTCTGCTTCCATTATATAAGATACTTTGAGAAAGGTCTTGAAGTTCTTGGCACATTTGGATCCTGCATTTGGCCGAGTCATCAGTGAGTGGCTTGCTATGTTGTCTGCTGATCTTGGGACTGTTTCAAGGCTTGAACTAGTGGCCTGCCATGTTGCTTGATAGTCTTGGGACTGTGCCATTTTACTTGTCAACCTTGGGGTTGTCAGCCTCAACAGTCAGCAGCTGCCTGAGTTAAGAGATGCCTCCAGCTCCCGTGGGCCAGGAGCAAGAGACAGAGCTGAAGCCCAAGGTTGAGGGACCTTTACCCAGCCCCTAGAGTTGGCACATTGAACTTGGACTTCCAGCCTCCTACCTGTAAAAGAATAAATCCCTGTTTGTGGTATTTCTGTTACAGCAGCACTAGAGAACAAAAACACTGTATATAATGAAAACATCTTTTAAAATAAAGGGGAAAGAGAGACATTTAAAAATAAACAAAAAACATGAGAAATCACTGCCAGAAGACCTGCACAACGAGAAATGCTAAAGAAAGTTCTTTATGATGAAAGAGCATGATCCCAGCTAGAAACTAGGATCTGAAGAAAGAAATGTAGCAGGTATACCAGAAAGAGTAGATACCTGAATAGATACAGCAGATTATTTGTTCCTCACATAACAACAACAACGTCTTTAAAAGGGTATTGACAGATTAATGCAAGAAGAAGCTTTAAAACTATTACATGGATTAATATATGCAGAAAAAAAACATAACAATAGTACACAAGATGGGAAAGATAAATGAGTTATCTATTATAAAGTGTATACATTGTAAGTAAAGTGATATAATACTAATTTAAATTAGATGTGGTAAGTTAAGAATGCTTATTAGCAACCTTAGAACAACCTCTTAAAATAATGCAAAGGAATATATAGCTTAAAAGCTAAGAAGCCAATACAAAAACTATAATGAATACTAAAAATTATTCCAATAGAAAGGAGAGAAAGAGATATAAAGGAAGAGAAAAAAAAAAACAGATAAGAGAAATAGAAAACAAATAATAAAATAGAATTATACTCAAGCATATAAATAACTACATTAAATATAAATGAACTAAAACTCCAGTTAAAAGGCATAGATTGTCAGTCTGGATTAAAAAGCAAAGAAACCAGAATCCAATTTTATCTTGTTTATAAGATACATATTTTAAATATTAAGACAGCATGAAGTTGAGAGCAAAAGAATGAAAAAATATATATCATAAAAACACTAGCCAACAGCAAGTTTTTGTGGCTATCAGACAATGTAGTAGACTTAAGATAAGCAGTATTATAAGAGGTAAAGAGGGATAAAAGGGATAATGATAAAAGGATCAATTCTTCAACTAAAAAAACAAACCAGACTCACTGCTGGCAAGTCGAATCTGACTCATAGTGACACCTCCTTGGGTTTCTGAGGCAGTATCACCACGGAAGTAGATTGCCCAGCCTTCCTTCCGAGGAGTGGCTGGTGGCTTTGAACCGCCAGGCTTCTGGTTAGCAGTCAAATGCCTTAGGCACTATACCACCAAACCCACTACTGTTGGGTTGATTCCAACTCATAACAACCCTATAGGACAGAGTAGAACTGCCCCATAGGGTTCCCAAGACTGTAAATTTTTGCAGAAGTAGACTGCCACATCTTTCTCCCACAGAGTGGCTAGTGGGTTTGAAGCACTGACCTTTTGGTTAGCAGCTGAGCACTTTAACCACTGCATCACCAGAGCACTCAACAGGGTATAACATTCCCAAATGCCATGCATCAGATAACATAGCTTCAAAAAATATAAAGCAAAATTTATACACCCAAAAGAGAAAATAGACAATTCAACATGTATATTTGAATATGATGGATAGCTCAAGCACATACAAATCAACAGATACGAAAAAAAGAACAGTACTATTAATCAACCTAACTTATGTGACTCTGGTAGCATAGTGCCTAAGGCACTTGACTGCTAACCAGAAGGCTGGCAGTTCAAACCCACCGGCCACTCCTCAGAAGGAAGGTTGGGCAATCCTACTTCCGTAGTGATAACTGCCTCGGAAACCCAAGGAGGGGTCGCTATGAGTCGGGGCCGACTCGACG
>NW_006921589.1:10613344-10686218 GCF_000298275.1 Orycteropus afer afer
GGAAACCCAAGGAGGGGTCGCTATGAGTCGGGGCCGACTCGACGGCAAATAACAACAACAACAACAACAACATCAACAATTAGAGAATATATCTTTTTTCATATATGTATTTGTAGAACATTCACAAATATAGGGTATATGCTGGGTTATAAAACAAAAATCAATAAAATCAAGATAATTGAAGTGATATAGAACATGTTCTCAAAGGACACTGAAATTAAAATATAAATAAATAGTAAAACTGTTACTAGAACATCTCCAGTAGCAACATCTTTCTAAATAGTCCATAGGTCAAAGAAATCACAAGAAAAGAAAAAGATAATATTTTATCCAAATGATAATAAAATCACACATGAAGCAAACCATTTGCTGATGAAGGATGTATATCCAGAAGTATTAGAGAATTATTATAAATTAGGAAATGGTTGTAAATTTTGTTAGGTGTTGTAGTTTCCAATTGCTACTGTAATAAGTTGCCTGAAACTTGGTGGCTTAAAACAACACAAATATACATTACACATATCTTTCAGTTCTGGAAGTCAGAATTCTAAAATCAGCGTGTAGGCACTGCCACATGTATTCTGGAGGCTTCAGACGAACAATCCTTTCCCTTGCTTTTTTCAGCCTCTAGAGGAGTTCTGATGTTGCAGTGCCTAAAGGTATTTGACTGCTAACCAGAGGGTTGGTGGTTCAAACTACCAGCCAGTCCACGGAAGGAAGATGGGGCAATCTACTTCTATAAAGATTTACTGCCTTGGAAACCCAATGGGGATTGCTATGAATTGGAATTGATTTGATGGCAGTGAGTTTGGTTTTGGTTTTTAGAGGTCACCTAAGGAGCTGTGGTGGCACAGAGGTTAAGCACCTGACTGCTAACTTAAAAGTCTGTGATTTGAACCCACCAACTGCTCTGCAGGAGATAGACCTGGTGATCCATTCCTGTAAAGAGTTCAGCCTAGGAAGTCTATGGGGACAGTTCCACTCTGTCACATGAGGTCACTTTGAGTTGGAATCCACTCCAAGGCATACACAACAACAAGAGGTTACCTGCATTCTTTGGCTCATGGCTCCTTCCTCAAATCTTCCTTGAAAGTTGACATCACATCTTCTATACCGATTCTGATCTCCTTCTTATGAGGATCCTTGTCATCACATTGGGCCCACCCAGATAATTTCCCCATCCAGGATAATCTTCCCATTCCAAGATCTTTGACTAAAACATATCAGCAAAGTCCCTTTTGCCATGTAAGGTAACATATTCACAGGTTCTAGGGATCAGAATGTGGGCACCTTTGGGGGGCCATTATTCAGGATGCCACAGGTATAATAATGATGTTGTGGTTACATAGCAAACTATCCCTAATTCTAAGAGACACATACTGGTTTATTTGGGAGTAAAATGTCATGATGTCTGTAAATTACTTTTAAAATGTTTAAGATGTTATACTATGCAAAACATTGTTCCACCTCCTACTTTGGCAAGTAGCGACTGGGATCTTAAAAGCTAGCAAGCTGCCATCTACACGCAGCAATGGGTCTCTCCTCGTCCAGAGCAAAGAAGAATGAAGAAAACCAAAATTCATAGAAACAATTAGTCCTAGTGACTGGTACACTATCCAATCTGCAGCCTATATGACTATGAGACCAGAAGAACTAGATGGTGCCCAGCTACCACTGTCATCCACTTGGAAGGGGATCTATGTAGTAGATCCCTGATAGACAGGGAGAACAATGTGGAACAAAACTCAAAATCATTTGGAGAAACAAAAAACAAAAACAGGGGGGACCAGGTTTGCTGGTCCAATAGGGCCTGGTGGAACCACTGAGACTAGGGCCTCTAGCTGCCCTTCAGGTCTGGAATTGAACCCACACCTGTGGCTTCCAGCCAAACAAAAGACAGGCATATGAGTTGAACATTTACCTCAAGTAGATACACTCCTTGGAGAGAACAATCATGGGAGAAAGAAGGGCTGCTTATGCACAGGGAGACAGCTCAGGGGGCAGGAGTGCACGGAGGGTTGGACACTGGGAAGAAGTAACTATAGGGAGGAAGTGAGAGGGGAGCTGTTGCATTGTGGTAAACTGTGGTCAATGTCATGAGACAAAGTATATGTGAACCGCTGTATGGAAAGTGAATTTGCTCTGTAAACCTTCACCCAAATCACAATTAAAAAAAAAAAAAAAGAAAGAAAGAAATTGTTGAACAAAAGACACAGCTGAGATTAAAGAGAACAATGTTCATTTAAGGAGAAAAAAGAAAAAGAAAAAGATGTTAAGTGTTAAAATTAAATGTAAAATGTTAATTAAGTCTGGGTAATAGTTCATTAGACTCTTTTTAAATATTTTTTTTCATAATATTTAATTTAAAAAATATTGAAATGCCTTATTTGGGGTTTAGAAAGCTCACACGCTAGCCTTTTGGCAGATGGTTCTCAAGTGCCTAGTGGAAGCAGATTAGTTTGTTATTGTATTAGCTCTGTTAAAGAGTACAGGACAGGGAGGTGTGGAGAGAAGCTGATGGCTGTGTAATCCACTTCAAGGTGGAAACCCTATGATTGCTGAAGAGTTTTAGGGGAATGAGGGTAAAGGAAGCATCGTTACTATTGTTAGTTGCTTTCACTTTGATTCTGACTCATGGAGACCCTATATGTGAAGAATCAAACTTCTCCATAGGGACTTCAAGGCCCTGACCTTCTGGAAGCATGTTGCCATGCCTGTCTTCCAAGGTGCCTCTGGGAGGGTTCAAACCACCAACCTTTCAGCTAGTAAATTAGTTCTTACCTGCTTGTGTCATCCCAAACTCCAGAAAATCAAACTCACTGCCACTGAGTCCATTCCAACTCATAGCCACCCCCACTGGGTTTCCAAGGCTGTGAATCTCTACGGAAGCAAACTGCTCCATCTCTCTTCTGCGGGGTGGCTGGTGGGTTTGACCTTCAGGCTGGTAGCCAAATGCCTTAACCACTAACCAGCAGAACTCCTTGTGTCACCCAGGGACCGTAAAAGGAGCATTAAGGATAAAAGTTAAAAAATAGACTAAGTTTATTGAGTGTCTGTTTAATCACTGTTCCTGTGTGACCCTCACAACAAATACGTGAGGTGGATACAATTTACACACACACCTTAGACACTTCTGTCTCACCTTAGGGTTCAGCCTTCCAGAGAGGTATCTTTACCCAGACTCCCAGCTCCCACAACCGCAATCCATGTCGCCAACCTTGGGTGGTGGACTTGGAGGTCCTTGGGATGGGCCTTATGTCAAGAAAGGAGCAGGCCAAGTGGGAATTCTAGGCCCGGAGAAGAAGGAATGGGGATTAGGTAGGTGCCAGCAGGGGCGGGACTCTAAAGCTGTGCGGGACGCTGGTGATGTTAAAGAGCCAGGGGTGCGCTTACTGTCACTACCCGTCTGTGATTGGCCCAGCTGCCAAGGGAGAGTTATGGAGATCCCGCCTCCCTATCTGGTGGGAAGCGACAGCCCATCCTCAGCATCTCCGGCCAATATTGCTACCCTTGTGGCGCCTTAGACCGTGGAGCTAGCGCGCGGAGCCTAGACGATGCAGCGTTCACGGTGGCCTGGGGGCCCCGGGGGGGCTCTGGCTTCTTTGTTTCCTGCTGCTGAACAAGCGCCCAGGGGGCTGCAGCGGCATTAGTGCCAACGGTCAGGAGGAAACCTGGGGGCATGGACTCAGGGCCAGGGAGAGATCCTGAGAGAAGTGGGAGCGGCCCTGAAGGTAGGAAACTCTGGAGAAAACAAAAATGTGTTTGAGGAGAGAGAAGGAAGAAATGCAGAGAGCATCTTGGACGAAGAGCCTTAGGGTCCAGGTGGGGTTCAACTTGTAGGGTCTGGGCCTAAGAGACGCAGAGTCAGGGCTTGGGGGTTTCCAAGGGGCAAGGGAAGACAAATGATCAGAGGGAGGTAACCGGCTTACGGTGACACAGGAGAAGCGAGGTGCGTCAAGGAGCCAGGGAGAGACGACCCCGCTGAGGGATTGGCAGGGGACTGGCCGCTGATACCGATCTTGGCTCCCAGGACAAGGTTGGACCGAAAGACCCAGAGCCTCGGGCCTGCAATTTCCAGGCTCGGGCAGAAGGGGGTGGAGGGAAAAGGGGCCCATCCTTCCTCCCCTCCCACCTGTACCACCTTAGGTAGATCTAGCGCTGCCGCAGGATCCGAGACAGACTGCGCAGACTCCAGAATTCCTGGCGGCTGAGGGGAGGGAGAGTATGGTCCTGCCAGGTGGAGATGTCTGGCTCTCTTCACCTCCCAGAGGGCTCCCCACCCCCGCCAGGCTTCGGCCGCTTCTCAGCACCGCGGAGAGCGCCAGCCGCTCTACAGCCAGTGCACCACACTCACTCCTATCAGCTCTGGGAGTGCCACCTCACAGAATGGTTTCTCCTCCTCCAAACTCTTACTTCTTGGTAGGATTCGGGAGGTTCTGCTCCTTCCAGAAGCCCGGTAATGGTTGTTGGGATCCATTTAGTTGGGAAAAAAAAAAAGTCCTATTTCTTAATACTGCTCCGTAATGGCTCACAGGAATTCCACCATAGGAGAGAATGGACTGTCCCCCAACTCTACCTTATCTACCTGAAGAAGGAAGGTGTGTATAGCAGTAGGGGTTATTCACCTCCCCCACCTCTCCCTAACGCACAGCTGGGCAAACTGTGGCTTTCAGGAAAAGGACTCAGACACTCCAACCTTATACATCCTAATATTTCTTCATCTAAGGATTCCAGACCTCTTCCCTAATCTCCTCCAGGATTCAAATTATTCCCAATATGCAGCTCACTTGCTTCCCCATACCCCACCTGACTACATGATTGTCCATCCCGTGTATAATCTCTCTGAGCCTCTGCTCACCTGAACCTCCATAGGTGCTCTTTGCTTGTAAGCTTCAACTTACCTGAAGTTGGTACCAAGTGTAAATAAGGCCCAGGAGCTGAATAATGAGGCAGGTTGTAACAGGGGAGGGGAAAAATGAGAAGGAAGACTTGAAGGGGAGAGAGGGCCTGGTGTGGGGACAGAGACCAAGGAATCCACAAGTGACAGGGAAGGGAATCTGCTTTTCTTCAGCTGGGACTTTGGAAGGCTTTTGGCCAAACTCCTTGCTGACATCAATATTGTGTGCTTAGATGGACAGGACCAAGTGGGACCGGGACATCTCTGACCTCTCCAAGGATTTATTGCCCCCATCTTCTGGCCCTTGCAAGGTGTATTCTAGCAGATTTTTCCCCAAGGTAAGTCTGGAGGAGTTGGAGAAGAGAGACTGGGGCCAGGTCAGCTGTGAAGGGCTCTCTGACCTGAGAACAGATTTCCTGCTTCCCCAAATGTCTCGACCTGAACTTCTCTGTCACACTGATTATTTTGGTTACCTAGTACTTCTCTGACAAGAATATACCACAAATGGGATGGCTTTAACAAGCAGGAGTTTATTCTCTTACAGTCTGGAGGCTTTAAGTCTGAGTTCAAAGTGCTAGGCTCTAGGGGCTGGGTGAAAGCCCCTCAGCCTTGGGCTTCAGCTCTGCCTCCTGCTCCTGGGCCACTGAAGCTAGAGGCTTTTCTTTGCTCAGACAGCTGCTGGCTGCTGAGTCTGACAAGCCCAAGTTTGACAAGTGAAAAGGCACAGTCCTAATGTTACCAAACCACACGCCAAGCCATTAATTCAAGTCCACTGAAAGTCCCAAAGTTGACAAAGCATGGCAGGCTGCTGAGCAATGACATGGCTACATGCAGGGTTCAAGCATGCCATAACCTGGAGACCGTTCCCCAAGGCTTCTCCTTATATACAGGAAGCAGACCACATCCCTAAGGCAGCTACTCAGCTGCTCACAGTAGATTGCACCATGGAGTTGATTACCATGGATTACTCATCCCCATGATGAGTCATGGGGTATACTACATCCAGCTGCCCTGCCACTCAACCAGGCCCAGGCAAGTTGACACACAAACGTAACTACCATACTCTCCTCATGGAGGAGGGACAAGATGGGAGTAGGGGTGGATCTGGGTAGGTGGGCTCCTTGCATTTGAACACCCTGAAGAGCCAGCAGAGCCTTCTAGAAGGAGACCCTGAAAGAAATCAGCACCCAGATTTTGGGGACCTTGCCAACTTCCGGCACTGTCTGCATTCTGCACTTTTTCCCATTGGCAGACAGCCTGGGGTTCTAAGCCAAGAGACACACACACACACAACACACACATCAGACTTGGGGTGACAGCAGGGCAAATTATATTACAAATAGAAGGAGGACCAAAAGCAGGTGGAAAGTCCCTTGGGGACAGGTGGCTGACTCTTCCTTAGAATGGAGTTTCATGATTGGGAGACAGTCAGACAAGAGATATGTCTTGAATTCATATTATCAATAATCATAAGGTCTAATGTGTGTGTAATGGCTTAGAGCAGTGGTTCTTAAAGAGCATGCCAAGACCACAGCATCAGCATCACCGTAGAACTTCTTAGAAATGCAAATTCTTAAACTGCAAATGGTTAAGCGCTGGACTACCAACCAAAAAGTTGGTGGTTCAAACCTACCCAGAGGCACCTTGGAAGACAGGCCTGGCAATCTGCTTCCCGAATGTCACAACCTTGAAAACCCACAGGAGCAGTTCCATCTGCACACATCTGACTTGTGCAATGAACAACAACCACCACCCAGA
Organism: Orycteropus afer afer; assembly: GCF_000298275.1. Lineage (NCBI taxonomy): Eukaryota > Metazoa > Chordata > Mammalia > Tubulidentata > Orycteropodidae > Orycteropus > Orycteropus afer. Next base: position 10,620,000 of record NW_006921589.1, read on the forward strand.
CCTCTGAGCCAGAAACTCTGGTGTTGGAACAGTAGCCTGTATGCCAATATTTCTCTGTAGGAGACTCTGACACACATTAACATTTGAGGACCTCTGTTTTAGGTTTTCCAAGCACTTTTCACACCCCTGACCTCATTTAATTCTTCACAATAGCATCAAATGAATCATCAAAGAGAATACTATCATAATTCTAATAGAATATTTACTACATGCCAGCTACTGTGATAAGCAACTTTTATACACCATCTTGTCTCCACAATATGTGCACTTTAGACATAAGGGAAGTATTGATCTGACTCTGGTCCCTGGAGTGGGCCAATCAGAATATCCCAGCTGTCAATCCACCCCTTCCTTTCACCTTGAAGAACTGTTCTGGAAGGATGACATCACCCAGGATGTGATGACCCAAAAGATGGAGAACATGCCAGATTCCACCCCCCAGATCCCTGTCTGAGGGATGGAAAAGAAGCCTTTCCCACCAAAACCACTGTGGTGAGGTGTATGAGACCTGTGGTCCGTAATGCTGCCTGGTGGGCAGACGGAAGAGGAAAGGGAATGGATATGAAAACTGCTGGCAGGAGCACTAGGAGGTGGGTCAGAGGTCCTTCGTGAGATCAACAGGGGACAAGTCCATGATCACTAGCAATATTTGCAAAGTGAGGGGAAACGGACATCAGCCAAGTCGGGTCCTGTTTGTCATCCCTGTCTCTTCTAGAGGCAAGCAAGAGGAGAAACTTCGACTCTTATTCCCCAAGGTGAGACTTGTGTTTCTTCTCAGAAATTTTGAATCCCTACCTTTAGATTCCATCTCTTTCCCTCTGAGACACTGTCATTCTTTTCTGCCTCCTACTTCACTCCTGGCTCCATCTTCACAGAGCCCAATGGCCAAGGTGAACACGGACCAGTGCTTTACCTCCAAAGTAGTTTTGAAGGTCCTCAAACAAGAGGTGGGCAACCCCAACAAGGTGAGGGGCTGGGCTTTTCTGGGGAGGGTGGACTCATCAAGGGCCTGCTTAAAAGGAAGTGGTGGGTTTGAAGGAAGGAATGGGTATTGGGATGTGAACAGATAAGCTGAAGAATAAAGCTGTCCTTTCCCAGTTGAAGGCTGCCCTGACTTTCCTGGCTTTCTCACAGACCACCTGTGGAAATCCATATGAGAGATCAGAGTGAGGGGGAGCACATGATGTTGGAGCTGAGAGCTACTAAGGAAGAAATTATCTATAACATGATGCATAGGCATTGAGTTTGAAGCAACTGCAGAGTTTTCAAAATTAAATAAAAGGTCCTCCTTTTTGCTAAGAGAATCTTACGTGTGGCCCCATTCCCCACTTCCCCACTATACTCCCTTGTATATAATACCAAACCCAAACCAAACTCACTGCCATTGAGTCAGGCAGAAGTAGATTGCCAAATCTTCCTTCCGAGGAATGGCTGGTGGGTTTGAACCACCAGTCTTCTGGTTAAAACTCAAATGCCTTAGGCACTACACCACCAGATCTCCCTTGTGTATAATAGGTGATGTTGTTGTTGTTGTTATGTGCCATCAAGTGGGACCTGACTCATAATGACCCCTCCTTGGGTTTCCGAGGCAGTATCACTATGGAAGTAGATTGCCCCATCTTCCTTCCGAGGAGTGGCTGGTAGGTTTGAACTGCCAGCCTTCTGGTTAGCAGTCAAGTGCCTTAGCCACTATGCTACCAGAGCTCCCATAATAGGTGATAGCAAAGCTCTTTGGAGAAACAGGAGAAGGTAGCCCAGAGTTCCTCTCACTAAAGCCTCCCCTTGCTCTGTTCTGTGCCATGGATGTCACCGGGCCAAGGCTCTGAGACAGAAATTTGGAATCCTTGAATTCTTCAGAATCCAAATTAAAAACCACTCACCTGGTACATCTATCTATCTTCATAGTTGATAAATTGGGACCCATGCTGGTCAACGGCCTTACTCAAGGCTGCATGCAGGTTCATGGTGGAGCCAAGACTAGACCCAAGTCTACTGATTTCCAATCTTTTCCCTTCCACAGCCCCTGTCCTTCCTCTCAAGAACTCTAGTGGGGGCTGGGCTATGACAAATATCATACTCTTCCACACTGAGGAAGGCCTCTCTGAAGAAGTGACGTTTGGACTAAGACCTAAATGACAAGACAGTGGCAGCCAGAGGAATATATATAGAAAAGGCATCCCAGGCAGAAAGCATTGCAACGGCCAATTCCCTGAGATGAGAGTACCATGGCACGTTAGAGGAACAGGCAGAGGAGCCAGTGGTAAAAGTTAAGTTGGAGAAGTTGGCTCAGAACTGACCACACAGGGGCTCATAGATACCAGTGGCTTGGATTTTACTCTAAGTGCAGTGGAAAGTCAGCTAGCAAAGTTTAAGAAAGAGAGTGTCATAATATGATATACAATTTTAAAAGGCCACCCTAGTGATGCTGACACCTGGATTGTGAGAAGAACAAGAGTGAGGAAACTGATAAACCTGTAAGGAGATGACCCTGGTCCACAAGAGGCTGAGGTCACTTGGACTGGGGTGGTGGCAGTGGAGCTGAGCTCCTGAGCTGGCTGTTCATTTTATCCAGAGGCAAGCCTGCACCTCACGGGGTAGGGGTGGGGGACAGTCCAGCCTCTCATGCTTTCCAAGGAAACTGGTCTCCACTCCTGTCATATGGCAGCTGGGCTTCTTGAGCCTGGATTGGTTGCTGGGGCAACATAATCAGAGCTAAGTGACAGACCCACCTGTGGGGACTGGTTGCCATGGTGTTTCCAAGAACGCAATCAAAGAGTTGCCATTCTTCTCCAGCCCCATGTTGTTGTTGTTATGTGCCGTCGAGTCAGCCCTGACTCATAGCGACCCCTCCTTGGGTTTCCGAGGCAGTATCACTACGGAAGTAGGATTGCCCAACCTTCCTTCCGAGGAGTGGCTGGTGGGTTTGAACCGCCAGGCTTCTGGTTAGCAGTCAAATGCCTTAGCCACTACGCTACCAGAGCTCCCTCTCCAGCCCCATACCGAAAGGAAAATCACAGGAAGGAGGAGAATTACATGTGGGAGCCAGGAAGACAGGCGTGCAATTGGTGGGCTGAGTCACTGTGTTTAAGGCTTACTCAAATCAGGCTGCATCCAGCCTGCTTTGTATTTTGGGATGGAGAGTAGGTGAAGGCAGGGCTGCCTCCCCACAAACTGATTCCAAATCCCTTATTTCTTCTTGTTTTAGGGCTTCTTTGAACCATTCCCCACTGTGGGCCACAACCTTGTAGCTGATTGACAACACAAGAGAAGCCTCTCTGCCCCACCACCCTCCCCTTTGCCCTTCAAAGGGGCATTTCTAGGAAGACCCAAATCTGGATCTTTAAAGTGAACTTCCATGCAAACTTTCTGTGAGCTTGTCTTCTGGCAGGCTGGGTGGGGTTTGGGCCTGGCCAGAGCCTCTGAAGTAAGAGAAACCCACTGTCATTGAGTTGATTCCAATTCATAGCAACCTTATAGGGCAGAGTAGAACTGTCCTATAGGTTCCCAAGGCTATAAATCTTTATGGATGCAGACTGCCTTATCTTTCTGCTGCAGATCAGCTGGTGAGTTAGAAACACTGCTGTTTTGGTTAGCATTCAAATGTTTTAACCAGCAAGCCACCAGAGCTCCTGAAGTAAGAGAAGTGAGACCATAAAAGAGAATGGGGGTGAGGAAAATATAGCAACTTGGTGACAATGGAAGACTGGTTTCTGTCTTGTTTTCCCTTCAGTGACCACTCCTGAAGCGAGGAAAGTCAAGGTGGAACCACAGATGCAATGGCAGCTTTCCTTATGTGTAATCAATTTGGAAAACAGCTTGATATTAGCCATTAAAGTAGAACACACATATATCCTGTGACTCACCAGCTCCACTCTTCAGTGTATAGCTAGAAGAGTGATTCTCAAATGTTAATATGCATTAGAATCACCTGGAAAGCTTATTAAAATTAGATTATTGGGACTCACCTTCAGTTCTGATTCAGTAGGTCTGGAGTGGGATCTGAGAATTTCTATTTCTAAGAAATTCACAGCTGATACTGATGCTGCTGGTCCAGGGACCACACTTGGAGAACCACCGGCTTAGAGAAATAGGAGACACTGACATATACAAGACATTTATAACGGCATGATATACAATAATCTCAAACTGGAAACAGCCTGAATGTCCATCGACAGCAGGATGGATAAATACATGATCACAAATTCATATAATAAAATACAGTTGAAGAGGAATGAACTCTTTTCACAAAGCAATAGAGAGAAAGAGAGAGAAGCTAGACCAAAAAGTACATGATTCCATTTACTTTAAAAAAGTTTTTTTTTTTTTTTTTTTTTTTTAATACACAAAACTACTAAGGCACTTGACTGCTAACCAGAAGGCTGGTGGTTCAAACCCACCAGCCACTCCTCAGAAGGAATGTTGGGCAATCTACTTTCGTAGTGATACCACCTCGGAAACCCAAGGAGGGGTCGTTATGAGTCAGGTCCGACTTGACGGCACATAACAACAACAACAACTTCTTCTAAAACATTTTTAGGAGCTTTAGGAGCCCTGAGACTGAAGAAAAATATTTTCTCAGCCTCAACCCAGTATTTTTCCATTCATGAGGAAATACCCAGAGGGAGCAGAAATGGCACCACCTCTCTAAGCTCCTCTTTGGGCATGGGGATCACCGTGATCTGGTCAACAGTGCTGAATGGGTGAATGAGTGCTTATCAAGGGATGGCTGTCCCATCAGTTCAGGCAAGTTACTTGACATGGAGGAACTATGATACAAATAAGCCTTCTGTATGTGTGAGTTGGTACCAGGTGGATTGAACCTATCTAAATTGAAGGAGCAGTGGAACATATTCAGAATAGAAATATGGAGAAAGTTGACAAAATGTGGAAAGTGTAACCAATGTCATTGAACATTATATACAAAAATTGTTAAGCGGGAATCCAATTTGCTGTATAAACTTTCACTAAAAACTCAACAAAATATTTTAAAAATAAGTAAGTTGAAGGAGTAAAAAATTGGATTAAAGAAGTAAACTTAGATTAGCAGAAGTAAAGAAATGTCTTCTTCTTGACTTCCCAGCACCTCTATTGACACTGGGACTCTTGGAAAAAAGTCAGTTGTGTTGTGTGAGAAGTATCCTTGTCCTAGTAGGAACTCTCAGTCTTTCCCCAATTCCCAGAGCTAAGCCATTTCACAGATATGGTGTGCTCCGACTGGGTGGCAATGTGGCCTTAAGTTGTACACAATGAATCTTCCTCCAGGTCTCCCCCATAAGGATCTGTAGCCATTTACAAGCACTCTTGTGCTGGGGAAAAGGGGCATCCCCAAACATTCTGGCATTATTAGAAACTGATTTTGCACAGAGGCTAGTTTCTAAAGACCCAAAATACCACTGTGGTCACTATCAGAGTGAGAACTTATCAATGTCAGATTAGAAATGGAGTATGACCCCTGTCTGTCATACAGTAATCCAGTGGGATTGTGGACTCATCCTGTGGTCGTTTCTTAGTCTCAGGATGTACAGAGGGAATAGTGTAACAATTGACAGAGTCTGCCTCAATTCCTGAGCTGTGAGAGAAAGGTTATTTGGGCAAGAATGGCCCAGTGGAAGACCCTGAAACTTACCTCCTCCTTCCAAAAGAGTGCACCAAAAGCAATTCTGTATTCCCTAGAGGAATTTCAAAGATTAAGAGCAATGTCAAGCATACTGAAAGTACCATGGACTGCTAAAAAACTAACAAATCTTTCCTGGAAGAAGTGCAGCCAGAATGATCCTTGGAAGTGAGAATGACTAGACTTCATCTCAGTTACTTTGGTCATGTTGTCAGAAGGGATCATTCCCTGGAGAAGGATGTCATGCTTGGTAAAGTGGAGGGTCAACGAAAGAGGGGAAGCTGCTCCATGAGATGGATTGACACAGTGGCTTCAATGACGGTCTCAGGTATGGCAAGGATCGTGGGGCTGGCACAGGACCGGGCAGTGTTTCGTTCTGGTGTACGTAGGGTCACTGTGAGTCTGAGATAACAACAACAAGGGTTTGAAAGATGCAGAGGTGGCTCTTCCTATCATATCCTCATTTAATATGTTTATTTGTCTTGTAAAATAGAAGGATGAATCTCTGAGAATAACTGTAGTTTAATCCTAAACTTGGTCAGGTGATGATGATAACTGCAGTTCTGGTTCCTGATCAACTATCTTTATTAAAGCAAATCAAAAATACCCTTGGCACCTGGTATGCACCATGGATCAAGACCTGCACTGCCCAGCATGGTATCTACTAGCCACTGTGACCACTGAGCAATTGAAGTATGGTTAGTCCGAACTGAGATGTCCGAACTGAGAGTAAAATACACACTGGATTTTGAACACTTAGTATGAAAAAAAAAAAAAAGCAAAAATATGAAAAAAAAATGCAAAAAATCTCATTAATGACTTTTTATATTGATTACACATTGAAATAATATTTTGCATATATTGGGCTACATAAAATAAACCCAACCCCACTGCCGTCAAGTTGATTCTGACTCATAGTGACTCTATAGGACAGAGTAGAACTGCTCCATAGGGTTTCTAAGGCTATGAATCTTTACTGAAGCAAATTGCCTCATCTTTCTCCCATGGAGCAGCTGATAGGTTTGAACCACCTACCTTTTGGTCATCAGCCAAACACTTTTAACCACTGTGCCACCAGGGCTCTCTTTAATAAAACACATTATTAAAATTAATTTCACCTATTTCTTTTTAAAGTTTAAATGTAGCTATTATGAAAATTTACATAACATATATAATTATTAAGTTTCCATTAAACAACACTGATCTAAAAAATGTTTTATTTTCCATTCTTATCATGAAAGACAATCAGGAGAAGTTTGCATTTACATGGTAGAGACAATAGTATACTCTGTTTTCTTTCAGGGCTAGGTCACTTCTTCTGTTTTCTGTAAAAATATGGTCTGAAAAGACTTTATTACCTTTATATCCCACAGAAAATCATACTGGTTCATTATTTTTCAAAAGAAGAAGACCTTCGAGATGGATTGACACAATGGCTGCAACAATGGGCTCAAATATACTTAATATTGTGAGCATGGCACAGGACCAGGCAACATTTCATTCTGTTATACATAGGGTCACTATGAGTCAGAGCCAACTTGATGGCATCTGACAACAACATTGTACTAACTGGATATAGTAAGCAGGATGTAGCAAGTACCCTGGGACACGTGTATCCCCGATAATAGAAGAACCCCATGGGAGCTCAGAGTTCTGCAACATTAGTTAAGTTTCTAGGGTTCAGTGCTCTGTGGCATGTTGAGATGCCATTCTAAGGTAAGATGCAGTGCACTTCACTTTGCATCACCTACCACAATAAAAAAGAGGCATAACATAGTGAACCTCTTTAGCATTTGGGGCAATGTACAACATGTTTGAATGTGCTGTCCTACTTTCCAGCAATTCATTAGGCTTCCAGTGTGGCCTGAAGCAAGAAAAGGTTCTGCCGCAGTTTCAGGCTGCAATGCAAGTCCTTTCACTTAATTATTATTACCCAGTGCTCTCACCGATAGTAGAAGTGTCTGTAGCAGCCCAAGATGTTCTTTGAATCTTCTTACAAGCCCTGGTAAATTTATCATTGTAAAAACCCTAGGATTTTGGAGCAAGGCCACACTCTCTCATACTATCAATTATTTTTCATTTGAAAAGCAGCTCCTGGTTTTCTACTAAACCCTGGTATAGACTAAACACCTGACTATGGGACAACAGGTAACATGAACGGATTATCTGATCCACCAAATCATAAAGTTAGAGGTTTGTTACAGAATTCCATTGTTAAATGGCAAGGATATAGATGAGACTGGACCCAAGAAGGTCTGGATAAAACAAATAAACTGCATGAGCAGGAAGTTCAGACTCTTATTGCTTTCCTGCCTCACCCACAACTTTATTTATGGCTTCATACAGAATTCTCTATGACCAGCTAACAGAGTAAGAAAAAACATTTGCTTAATTTATACATGAGTCTTCAGAAAATGCAGGCATCATTCAGTAGTGGAAGAAGGCTGCATTAAAGCCCATCCCAGAAGTGCCCCTGAGTGACATTGGTGAAGGCAAATCCCCTCTGAAGGAAGTTTTATTGGCAGATCTGGATCTGGAAGTCCCCTTGGAATTGAAGAAGAGAAGGTAGAGGTACCGATCTATAGTGATTCAATATTTGTGGCTGACAGATTGGTTGGATGATGATGGACTTAAATAGAATAAGATGTGAAGGTCTGTGACAAGGAGACCTGGGATGGACCACTTGTGATGGGCACAGAGTGTAAAGATTATCATGGCTTCCTCCATAAATGACCAGCAGAAGACATAGACTGTGGAGGAGTTCATCAATAATCAGGCATATGAGATGATCCACTCTATAGATATTAGTCATCATTTTTTTCTCCAACCACCTTTCTTAATGGACCTATGAACCAAAGGATTTGGTGTCAGCGATTGAGGCTATTCATGGCTTAACAACATGGACTTCTCTCCCCATGGATGATCTTCTTACAAGCATCCCTGAATGCCAATCTACCAACAGCAGAGGACAACACTGAGACCCCAGTACGGCACACCTGCACTCTGGTGACAGACTCTTACATTGACTTTCTTTCACCATGAAAATGGACAGTGATTTATATTCTGGGTATGGATTGGCCTTTCCTGTCTGCAGTGCTTCTGGAAGTGCACCATTACTGAACATACAGAATGCTTTATACATCCCCAAGGGTTCTGGAACCAAGGAGTAAAGATAAAGTGACCCCTCTCATTATTATGAATAACTAAGAGTAACTATCAAAATCTCTGAAGGAATATTTGTTTCCCACCTCCTCACTTATGGGTGTGCAGGTCACAGTGCCCAAAAGCAAAATGCTCTCACCAGGGATTATAGTCATAATTATGTTAAATTAGAAGCTTCAACTACCATGTAGTCACTTTGAATTCTTTATACCACTCACTGAACGACAGACTGATATGGGGGTCATTATATTAGCCACAGTGTTTAACACTAATTTCCAGGGAAAAATTGAGTTGCTGCTATGAAATGGGAGCAAAGATTATCACTGGAACCAGAGGGATTCACTTGGGCTCTTCCTTGTATATACTCACCAGTTGTATGAGTCAATAGAAAACTGAAGAAACCCAATAAAACCAGGAACATCAGACTCAGATTTTGCAAAAATAAGAATTTGGCTCAACCTACCAGTTCAAAATCCCATACAGTCAAGGTACTGAGTAAGGATAAGGAGACCATGAAATGCGTGGAGAATAAGGAAGCTATGATTATCAGTTTAAGCCTCAGGACCAGCTACAGAAGCAATTATTTTAGCATCTGTATTTAAAGTCAGCTTGGCATTGAAGTTTCTTTCTTTTTTTGTTTTTTTCTCCCTTATTTTTCTTTCCTACTATTTTATAACAAGAGCACTGGTGTTGGACAATTTTATATGAGAGTATGTCTGGATTAAGGAACTTGTGTGTCATTTATAATAAGGATATAGATTTTTTTTTATCCAGAGAACAAGAGTAGAAGCTAGGAGTGAGCTAAATATCCCCATGAATATTCATGCTCCATCTTTCTTCATCCTGCTCTATGTCCCCAGGCTGATGTCTGGGAACTGTATCCACAGAGGCCCTTGCTCATTGGATGTCTTAGTCTTCTAGTGATACTATAATAGAAATACCATAAATGGGTGGCTTTAACAGAAATAAATTTATTTTCTCACAGTTTAAGAGGCTAGAAGTCTGAATTCAGTGACCAGCTCTAGGGGATGGCTTTCTTTTCACATTTGGCTGCTAACCAGGTCAGTGGTTCAAATCTATCAGCCGCTCTGCAGGAGAAAGATGAGGCAATCTGTTTCCATAAAGATTTATAACATTGGAAACCCTAAAGGGTGGTTCTACTATGTCCTATAGGGTCACTATGAGTAGGAATCCACTCAAGGGGTTTTGTTTTTTAATCAAGACATTAGCTCCAACTTCTAATTTACAGGAAACAGAGAGGATATACAATATATACAAAGGAAATACACTCTGAGGAAAAAACACTCAGACAAATCCAGAAGAGGGGGAATTCAACAGAAAAACTGACCTCATCTCTTCAACAAGATAATGTCAAAATGGGTGAAAGGTGGAGAATGGAAGTCTATACTGACTTAAAAGAAACATAAACACATACAATGTTGTTATTATGTGCTGTTGAGTTGTCTCTGACTCATAGCCACCTTACACACAACAGAATGAAACACTGCCCAGTCCTGTGCCAGCCTCATGATCCCAAATATACTTAAGCCAATTGCTGCAGCCACCACGTCAGTCCATCTTGTTGAGGGCCTTCCCCTCTTTCGTTGACCCTCCACTTTACCAACCACGACATCCTTTTCTAGAGAATGGCCCCTTCTGACAACATGACCAAAGTAGGTGAGATGAAGTCTGGCTGTTCTCGCTTCCAAGGAGCATTCCAGGTGCACTTATTCCAGGACAGATTCATTCATTCTTTTAGCAGTCCACGGTACTTTCCGCATTCTTTGTCAACACCACAACTCAAAAGCATCAACTCTTCTTTGGTCTTCCTTATTCATTGTCTAACCCTCACATGCATAGGAGGTGATACCATGGCTTGGGTTAGGTGCGTCTTAGTCTTCAAGGAGATCTATTTGCTCTTCAGCTCTTGAAAGAGGTTTTGTGCAACAGATTTGCCCAAGTCTTTTGATTTCTTGACTGCTGCTTCCATTGGCATTGACTGTAGAACCAAGTAATATGAAGTCTTTGACAACTTCAATCTTTTCTCCATCTTTCATCAGATTGGTCCATCTATCATCTTATTTGTCCATCTATCATTTGATTGGTCCAGAACACATGCAATAGTAGCCCTTGATTGACTTCTATTTCAAACAAAATAGGTGAAGAAAGACATTTTCTGAAAAAAATTAAGAAATTTGAATATGCACTGAGCATTTTATTAGGAAATTATAAATTTAGCAGTGTCATAATGGTATTTTGGTTGTGGGAAAAGTCTTTCTTAGATATGTATATTGAAATATTTATAAATGAAATACAATGTCTATAATTTTAAATAATTAAAAGTAAATACGACAAGATATCAATAACTGTTAAGTCAAGATAATGGTGTATGACTGTCATCCACTTGGAAGGGATGTACGAGATCCTGCATAGAGAGGGAGAACAATGTGGAACAAAACTCAAAATCATTTGGAGGCAAAAAAAAAGGTGGGGACCAGGTTTGCTGATCCAATAGAGCCTGGTGGAACCACTGAGACTATGGCCCCTAGCTGCCCTTCAGGTCTGGAATTGAACCCACACCTGTGGTTTCCAGCCAAACAAAGTACAGGCAAGTGAGTTAAACATTTACCTCAAGTAGACACACGCCCTGGAGAGAACAATCATGGGAGAAGGAAGGGCTGCTTATGCACAGGGAGACAGCTCAGGGTGCAGGAGAGTATGGAGGGATGGACACTGGGAAGAGGTAACTATGGGGAGGAAGTGGGAGGGGAGCTGTTGCATTGTGGTAAAATGTGGTCAATGACATGAGACAAAGTATATGTGAACTGCTGTATGAAAAGTGAATTGACTCTGTAAATTTTCACCCAAATCAAAATAAAATAAAAAAAAAAGATAATGGTGTATGAATATTCACTATGTTCTTATATCCCTTTTTGTATGTTGGAATTTTTTTGTAAACTTATTAAGAGGTTTAATGGGAAATTACTGAAACAAGGGAGCAAAGTGATCAAATTTGAGGTTTAGAGAGCTCACTTTCTCGTTCTTAGGGTGACAAGAGTGGAAGGAAACGACCACTAGGAAATTAATAATGACAGAGCACAGTGGTTTCCATAGGGCTCGGGTACTAAGTACCAGGAGGAGTGGACTTAGATGAGATATGAAATCATGAGATTGTTGATGGCCTGGTGGTGGGAGGGGTCGGGAGAAAGGGCGACTAAAGAGTAATAAAAACTATTGTGTACTCGGTGTGTGTCAGTGTAGTCACTGTTCTAAGTGATTCAAATTGTTGAACTCATTTAATCCTCACGACTACCCTATAAGGTAGGTACTATTAGCGTCCTCATTTTACAAATCAGAAAACTTGGGCTCAGAGAGGTTAAGTAACTTACCACGGTTGCATACCTAGTAAATGGCCTTGCTAGCACTAGAATCCAGGCACACACGCCTAACCACTCCTCTTAAGGTTGACCCCGTACCACTAATTAAGATGCATAAAAGCACCTGTTCTATTCACTTTTCCCCTCCTCACCTTAGCCCTCTATCTTGTATCTTTTCTAACTGCCAGGCAACCATTACCTTTTTCGTCAGCCATAAGCCTAGGGACTAGCACTGGTGGTCCTTGAGGAAGAACATATGTTCAAAAGGGGTTGGCCAACTGGGAAGACTAGTGAGGTGACTCCTACTTGTTGGGGGAGGGAAAGCTTGGGTAGCTATCCTCGCTTACACAGGGCTCTTACGCCACGTATGACGCAAATACGCGTAAGAGCCGGGGGTGCGGATGTCGTCACTAACCACCTGCGATTGGCTGAGTTGCCTTAGGAGGGGCGTCTAGACCCCGCCTTGTGGGTGGGTGGGGAGTGGCCTTGGTCCCTCTGGCCGGCTCCCGCCGGCGTAGCTGCGGCTTGGCGGGCGAGGGAGCGCGCGGAGCCCGGAAGGATGCGGCGCCCGCGGAGGCCTGGAAGACCCGGGGGATCCGGGGGTCTCCGGCTGCTCCTCTGCCTCCTGCTGCTAAGCAGCCGCCCGGGGGGCTGCAGCGCCATTAGTGCCCACGGTCAGGAGAAAATCTGGGGGAGGGGAGAGGGAGCTGGGAGCAAACCCGGGAGGAGGAGGGGAGTGTCACGGAGGTAAGAAGCTCAGATGGAACGCGTGTAGGGTGGAGTGAGGGGCAGCACTGAGATGGAGAAGGTTGGAGGACATCTGGGAGGAAAGGGGAGTAGACCTGGAGGTGGGGCTCGGAATACGGGGGCGGAACCTAGGAGAAGCGGGCTCTGGGCGAGATTGCGGGTTCGAGAGGAAGATTGGGGTTGTATGTGGGCAGAGGGACCTAATGCCTGGCTACAAGACCGCAAGAGAAGCAAGTCGAACCAAAGCGCCAGGAAGGTAGTTAGCAGCGCCACGAGTTGGGGGAGGAGTGGTGAGAAGGGAACGGGGAACTCTGTGTTCAGGGCAGCGGCCAGCGGGATCCCGCTTCCGGTAGAGGATTGGACAGAGGGAGGGACCAAGGTTTCTCTTTAAGGCTAGAGAGAGGCCGATTGCTGCGCTCTGGTCTCCGATAAAGAGGGACAGCTGGGGAAGGGGGCAGGAGAGGTTGCGGAGGGAAGGGTCCCTCTGTACCCCTCCCCACAGCCAGGCCTAGTGCTGACTCACATCTGAGCGGACAGAGACAGTCAGCGCTGACTCATGGGCTGGGGGCGGGCGGAGGGGGCGCGTGGTGGAAGGGGCGCAGCCTCGCTGTCTGGCGCCCCCTTTCCCCACCTGCGTTTGGCCAGTGCAAGGTACTTCCTGTGGCGCTGGGAGTGGGCAGGGGGTGGGACAGTGGTGGGACGGAAGGGTCAGGTCTTGTGAAGACTCCTCGCCCTTGTCGCTCCTCCCACTCTGGTAACTGCCTCAAGACGAGCCTTCGGCCTCTCCAGCCTCAGAGCTTCAGCACCACGGACAGCGCCAACCACGCTGGGGCCCGCCGACATAGGGGCCGTAGAGACCCTCTCTTAGCCTATTCCCCCACGGATTTCTACCTCTTCTGAGCTCGAGCGCATCATAGGATGCCTTTGGAGACCTGGGAAGGAGAGTTCCCCTTTCCCCAGAAGTTGACCAAAACCTCTCCCAGAGAGAAGTATAGGATCCTCCACCACCACTCCCTCCACGCGCTGGAAGGTTTCCTCCTCACTACTCAGTTAAGCAACCTGAGGCTTTTAGGAAACGATCCAGACTTGCAGATCGTAAAAATGCAAAGTCAGGTCCAGGACGCCTTCTCTTAAAAATGCTGGCCTCTGCCCTACTCTCTTCCTATAGCTTCAAGTCCTCCTTAGCATTGAAGAGTGCCCCCCCTCCTTTCCTGGCCTGTCCATCCCTCTGGCCATTCAGTGTGCGGGGTGTCTGAGGCTCGCTCACTTGTCCCTCTACAGGCTGTCTGTTTGACCGCAGGCTCTGTTCCCACCTTGAAGTCTGTATTCAGGGTGAGTGAGGCTCAGGCACAGGAGTCACAAGCCTGGGGGTGTGGGGTGGGGAGACATAGCAGGAAAGAAAAGGGAGGAAGAGATTGGGAGGGAAGAGGGGCCCTGGGCTTGGGGGAGGGGCTGGCCTGGAGGAGCAGGCTCTCTGAAGCCAGGAAGAGGTGGGGAGAGTTCTGTTCATTTTCAGCCTGGACTTTGAAAGGCCCTTTGTCCAAGGGCCCTGATGACACCACTTTTTTTGCTCTTAGATGGCTTGTTTGGACAGTGCCAGGTGGGAGTGGGGCAGGTCCGGCCCCTTTTGCAAGTCACCTCCCCAGTTCTCCAACGCTTGCAAGGTGTGCTCCGACAGCTCATGTCCCAAGGTGAGGCCTGGGTGCACTGGAGGAAGGAGACTGGAACTTGGTTAGATATGGGTGGGGAGATGGGGGGTTGCCTGACCTGAAGATAGGCTTTCTTCTACTCCAAACACTCTGTGAGATACTCCTATTGCACCTACTTCTGGAACCTCACCTTCCCAGACCTTGATGGAGAAGGGGACAAGAAGAGTAAGAGTGAAGCCCTAGAGATGAGCTGTTCATACTTGGACTCTGGGGGAGCCCAGAAGAGGCTTCTAGAAGAAGTTACTGGAAAAGGACAGCATCCATCTCCTTGTAACTTGCCCCACTACCTAGAACTGTCTGAGTGCTCTAGAGGCAGGAATACTGGGTCCTTAGCCAGGAGAACACCCCTCCATCATCCAATTAATGGGAAATGGAGACGAATTACTGGAGGAGGTTCTTGAGTAGGTAAGAAGGGATAGAATCGACTGCCCAAGTGGAGGAATCGACTCAAAATAGGAGCAGATAGTTCATCTAATGTTAACAAGCACAGAATCAGAGTATGAAGGTATGGATGCTGGTAGACTCTAGACTATGAGTTAAGAGCAGCACAGATAATATGTCCAGAAGCAGGAGAGAAGGAATGGTTGTGGAGAGTAGGAGATGAATTCCTCTGAAACATGTGACTGATCTTTCCTGAGAACACAGTTTCTTGAGGGGAAAAGGGCAAATGGGAGATCTGCTTCAGCACAAGATAATGATGATGATGGTGGTGGTGGTGGTGGTGGTGGTGGTGGTGGTGGTGGTGATATTAGGTGTTTAAGGCAACAGTAGAGTGCCTTAGAGTTTTCTGAGTATTTTCACTTCCCTGAACTTACTTCATCTTCACAATAGCCTGATAAAGTATGTATTATTCCCGCATTAAAGATAAAGAAAACGGAGGTTCGGGATCAGCAAAGGGAATAATAATGATGACAATAATAATTATGATGATGGTAATAATAATCGTATTTATTGAAATTTCATTATGTGGCAGGCACTATTTAAGCATTTCATCTGTATTATTATTTTAGCTATTATAAAAATCTTAGAAGGTATGAATCCTCATTTTACAGACGGGAGAATTGACATTTAGAGAGACTGGTTTGCCCCAGGTCAAACAATTTGTAGGTGACATAGGCAGGATTCAAACATAGGCAGCTTGACTCCAACATCTGTACCT
Organism: Orycteropus afer afer; assembly: GCF_000298275.1. NCBI lineage: Eukaryota > Metazoa > Chordata > Mammalia > Tubulidentata > Orycteropodidae > Orycteropus > Orycteropus afer. The sequence goes on from NW_006921589.1 coordinate 10,635,768, forward strand.
GAGGACAGGAAGAGGATAGCTCAGGTCACCTACCAGGTGTACGGATCCCTTCCACGGCCCCTCTATTCTGCCGGACTCAATGCACTACAGGGCAGGGGGCACGGTTCCAGTCTCCCACTGGCTGCCATTCCCGGGAGCCCACTTCTCCCCATCCTGTCCCCTGGCAGGATTGTCCTGGCATGATGACCTCACCCAATATGTGATCTCCCAGGAGATGGAGCGCATCCCCCGACTTCGCCCCCCAGAGCCTCGCCCAAGGGACAGGTAGGCAGCCTTTCTCAACAACTCCAGCGTGGCGAGGCTGGTAGGTTGTGGTCGTCTGATGGACAAGGGGGAGGAGCATCAGTGTCAGCAGATTAGAGCTGGGGTATGGGACAGAGAAGCTCAGGAATGGTCACTCTCTGACTCCCACACACACAGCAGGAACTGAGCTCACCCCTGGGGATCTAGCAAAAGAGAGGCATTAAAAAACAATAGTCAGCACTGGGGAAAATTAGAATTTTGTTAAACTTAAGTTGTTTAATGCTTCAGTTTTGTTACTAGGTGGAATTACATATGGCAGAACACCATCATTTTTTGTGGTCAGGGCACCTTAAGGCATTTTTCATACCCTGCCAAGTAGGCGGAAGTCAGTGAGGCCCCTGGGGCACGGGTGATGATTCCAGGGTGAAGAAGGCATGGGAAGGGGCAGTCCTGACTGTTCAAACATACACTTGGAGGGCCAAGTGTTGGGACACAGCACACAGGCAACGGGGCAAGTGCAGCCACCACTCATCTAGACAGGTTTCTGTTGCCCTTTGCTGCTCCTCGTACCCCTTCTCCATCCCTAGCCTCGCTTCTCTAGCCTCTGCAGCTGTTTGGGGGACCTAGACATGCTTACCAGGGAGGTATAGGACCTCTGCCCAGGCTCTCTGGCCCTTGCCCAGCGCTAATGTCTCCTCCCTTGAAACTACCTCATTTATCATGTTAAGCCCACTCTCAGCTGTCGAGTCTGTCTGGCCCCTACCATTTCTGCCTTGTAAGCTCTCTGTGCCCTTGCCCCACACAGCCTACACACATGCACACACACACACTCACACCACACACACACACGCACACTTTGCTTTCCTCTCCAGATCTGGCTTGGTGCCCAGGAGACCCGGCCTCACTGGGGAGCTGCTCTCACAGGGCATCCCCACTGGCTCTGCCCCTGCCGCCCAGCACCTGCTTCCTCGACCTCCAGCAGGTGGGGGCGGAGCTGGGGCCGGCTCCTCCCTGTCCCCTCTGCAGGCCGAGCTGCTCCCCTCTCTCTTGGAGCATCTGCTGTTGCCCCCGCAGCCCCCCCACCCTGCCTTGAGTTATGAACCCACCCTGCTGCAGCCCTACCTGTTCCACCAGGTGAGCCCTACATTCTGGTCCTGCCCCAATCCCAATCTCCTCGCCCTGACTTCTGCTCTTACTGGGATCTCTGGTTTCCCACAGTTTGGCTCCCGCGATGGCTCTCAGGGCTCAGAGAGCTCCCCGGGGATGATCAGTGTCGGCCCCCTGCCCAAGGCTGAACCCCCTGCCCTCCTCAGCAGAGCTGCCTCCAAGGGCATGTTTGGGGTCCACTCTGGCCACTCCTATGGGGACCCTCCAGGGCCTTCACCTGCTCAGCTTTTCCAGGACTCAGGGCTGCTCTACCTGGCCCAGGAGCCTCCAGTGCCCAGCAGGGCCAGGGTGCCAAGGCTTCCAGAGCAAGGGAGTAGCAACCAGGCAGAGGACTCCTCAGAGGGCTATGAGAGGGAAGGAGCAGGGGCTCGTGGGGAGAAGCCTCCTTTCCCAGCAGTACAGCCAGGTAACAACGTCCTTGGCGTCTACCTGCCTGCCTTTGGGGGCTGCTTGGGAAACCAGGGGGCGCCTTCCCAACTATCCATGCATTTGCTAATGTGTCCTTAAAGTCATTCATACACTTAACTAAAGCTTACTGATCACCTGAGCTGTGCCAGGCACTGGCTAGGCACTGGGGATACAGTGGTAAGGGAAGCTGAAGAGACTCTTCCCCAGAGGGAGAGTCAAGGTGTCCATGGCAGGCCTGATGTTTGGTCTTGGCCCCTGGAAGATCTTTTACTCAAAGTGTGGACAAGGGCTGGGAAGAGGAGGGCATCAATGTCCTGGTATTTGAGGAGAAGCTCTTAAAAGGCCTAGTTCCTGCCCACTCCCCGCTCACTCATCTGCATCCCACAGGTTCATCCCACCATAAGCCCTAATTCTGTGTCTGGCTCCCAGCAGATGTGACTCTGCAGAGACTGGCAGCCGTGCTGGCAGGCTATGGCGTGGAGCTGCGTCAGCTGACCCCTGAGCAGCTCTCCACTGTCTCAGCGCTGCTCCAGCTGCTGCCCAAAGGTGCAGGAAGAAATTTGGGTGAGTGTCCAGGCGGAGAGACCAGCCACTAATAGCACCATGGAGGCCTCTTGCCCCTCTTCTCAAGACCACAGTCATGGCCACACAGAGCAACCTGGAGGGGAGGAGTCAGGAAACCCAGAGTCATTGCCGGCCATGGCCGGGGAGCCAGGGCCAAGGTGGTGAATTGAAGGATCAGATCAGGAGAGGACTGGAGGGTGGAAGTCATGGAAAAAGAAGCCAGTTGATGAAGTGGTGAGAAGGGTGTGCCCCGAAGGTTGTGGTCAAAGAGAATGATAATGAGGACCTTAAGAAGGGCGTGGCCAGTGTAAGGAAAAGCCAATAATGGGTGCCTAGAGGGAGGTCTGGTAGCATAGTGCCTAAGGCACTTGACTGCTAACCAGGAGGCTGGCGGTTCAAACCCATCAGCCACTCCTCAGAAGGAAGGTTGGGCAATCCTACTTCTGTAGTGATAACTGCCTTGGAAACCCAAGGAGGAGTCGCTAGGAGTCTAGGAGTTGGGCAAATAACAACAACAACAACAGAGGGAGGTCAGAACAAAGAAGAGCTTTGAGGAAGTGTCCAGTGACAGAGAGAGGAATTAGAAAAACAATGAATTACTAGGAGGAACAAAAGGAGAGTGAGACCTTGCTTAGAGTGAAACCAATAACTGAGGTTTGGCCAGTGACTGAGGAGAAGGAGGCCACAGCGCTATAACAGGGGCTCAGGCCCTTTCTCCCTGCTGTGTTGTGTGGGCCTTGGCCTTGGCCCTTTGCCCATGGTCTTGTCTTTCCTTTTCCCTCAGGTGGTGTTGTGAATGTTGGAGATGACATAAAGAAAGTGAGTTCCCAGCACCTCCCTGATCCATAAGTGCCCCAGAGCAGTGCTCCCCCTTGCTGAAATTTAAACCCCAGGATCAAGCCCCATAATCTGTATCCTCCAAACCCTCGTTTTGCAAAGGGGGCAACCAAGACCTAGAGATTGCAGTTGTTCCCTAACGTCTCATGTCAAGTGAGACAGAGCTGGGTGCAGAAGCTGAGTACAAGCCAAAATTCTTAACCTGGTGGTCTTTTCACTGTGGTCATTCCAGACCATGCTCTCGGGAGCCTGAGCAGGAGGCTGGCTGGTGCTGCAGGGAGGCAGGCTCCTGACCCCTGTAGCTTGAGGAGCTCTGCTTCTGTCTGTTGCACGTGTTGGACGACATCTAGCATTCTGTGACTAAACAAACCTCTAAAAGCCATCTTCTACCCTTGCTTAGCTTCCTTGGCTCCAGAGATTTTCTCTGACTCCAGGCCCACCCTGTGCATTATTTCTGACCCTGCTCCATTCATTCACTCCTTTATTCATTCATTGCTCCATTTAACTCACATTCGTGGAATGCCCTCTTTGTATTCAATGCTGCCCTGGGCCCTCTGTGTAGAAAGAGACACCAGTCCTAACCTCCACTGTAGGAGCTAACAGTCCAGGGTGTGGACCTCCTTCCCCCAGCCCTCCACTTCCGGCACCAGCCTTGGCCACACCTCTCTGCTCTCTTCTAAACAGACAATAAAGGAGCAGATACCGGGTGGAAACATAGCAGAGCCTCCATCCCCCATGCCCTCCCTGCCTGGACACCCCGCTGTCAGCCCTACCTCCAGTAAAATCCAGCAAGTGCTGAGTTCTCCAGAGCCCCCCAGAGCTGCTAGCCCCCCTGCCACACCTGTCTTGCTGGAGAAGAAAAGTCCACTGGGCCAGAGCAAGCCCACTGTCGAGGGCCAGCCCTCAGCAAGGCCGTCTACAGAGGACTATGGCTACATTGTCACTGACCAGAAGTAAGGGTCCTGCCGGAGGGGGAGCTGACCAGGCTTCTAGGGAAGCCTGCCTGGCAGGGGCAGAAGTCCAGATTTGAAGGAGGCAGGGCGGTGGGGGGTTGCTCTGCACCCCAGGGGTGCACTCCTTTCAAGAAAGAGTGACTGAGTGGGTCTCCCAATTTCCTTCCTCTGCCTGCTCCCCACCTCCAGGCCCCTGAGCCTGGCTGCAGGCGTGAAGCTGCTGGAGCTCCTGGCTGAGCACGTGCACATGTCCTCAGGGAGCTTCATCAACATCAGGTGGGGATGGCACCTTGCTAGGGGTGCCGGGCAGCCAGAGGGTAGGGAGTTGGAGGGGCCCAGGAGAGGAAGGGAAGATACGCTCTGGGTAAAAGGCCAAGAAGGGTCAGGGAGATAGTCCCAGCTGTATTGAACAACGAGCCACATCTGTCCTCATCCACTATCTTCCTGGCCTGGGCTTGTCTGTGCTGCAGCCCCATTCTCCAGTGGGGACAGGGCCAGATCTGGCATGTCTTGTAGAGACTTGGGTCTGAGGTTGGTGGGGCGATAACATAGCTCCAATTTGGCAGTGTGGTGGGACCAGCCCTGACCTTCCGAATCCGGCACAATGAGCAGAACCTGTCTTTGGCTGATGTGACCCAGCAAGCTGGTAAATACTGCCCTGACCTCAACCTCAGGCTTGGCCCCTGCCCTAGTGGGATGCACCCAGGCCTGTGAATGAATGAGGCTCCCCCTGAAATATTCCCAGCCCACATAGGCCCTGCCTGCCACCTGGCATATGCTGACATGGGTTGGGTGAGGACCACATGGGGTGGACCACATGGAGTTGGAGAGAGTCTGACCCACCTCCTCCCAACAGGGCTGGTGAAGTCTGAACTGGAAGCCCATACAGGGCTCCGGATCTTGCAGACAGGAGTGGGACAGGTATGAGCTACCTGGAGATTCTATCAAAGCCCCAGAGGGCTAACATTCCCTACAAGAGCTGGAGGCAAACCTGGTGGGAAAACTGAAGCCTCATTTACCTGGCTGGCCCTATCTCCTGGTCTCAGTCACCCCTCCCCGTGCATTTTCCTTCTGACCAGCAGGTGGCGCCAGTGGCACCTCCTTCTCCTCCTCCTCCTCTTCCTCCTCTTCCTCCTCCTGCAAGCCAAGTGTTCCATAGGACTAGTTCTTGCTTGGGAGCTCTGGTAGCATAGTACCTAAGACACTTGACTGCTAACCAGAAGGCTGGCGGTTCCAACCCACCAGCCACTCCTTGGAAGGAAGGTTGGGCAGTCTGCTTCCGTAGTGATACTGCCTTGGAAATCCAAGGAGGGGTCACTATGAGTTGGGGCTGACTCTACGGCAAGACTTAGCTGAGATACCCATAGTCTGTTTCCGTAGTGATACTGCCTTGGAAACCCAAGGAGGGGTCACTATGACTTGGGGCTGACTCTACGGCAAGACTTAGCTGAGATACCCATGGTCTTCTGGAAGAGTCTCTAAATCCCAAAGGAAAATCCTTGCACAGAAAAGACATTGTCCTCCAAATACACGTCTATTCTGCATCCAACACAGATGCTTCACGTTGTACTATTCAGTTCCTTGGGTAGAGCATTCTTCTCTATCCACTTTTAAACTATCTGGCACTGAAGCATTTTTGAGTTGGTTCAGTGGGATTGAGAAGGAGGCTGTTAGGTCCAGTTCAGTTCTGCCTGTATGTCCATGCTGTCACCTTCCCAGATTTGCCCCATGTTCTAGCAGGGGATGGTGGCCCGGGACAGGGCCGAGAAGCAGCCCCCATGACTCCAGTCTTGTCCCCACAGAGGGAAGAGGCCGCCGCAGTCCTTCCCCGACCAGCCCACAGCACCTCTCCCATGCGCTCGTTGCTGCTCGCTTTGGTGGCCCTGGCAGGTGTGGCTGGGCTGCTGGTGGCTCTGGCGGTGGCTCTGTGTATGAGGCAGCATGTGCGGCAGCGGGACAAGGAGCGCCTGGCAGCCCTGGGGCCAGAGGGGGCCCACGGTGATACCACCTTTGAGTACCAGGTATGTGGTCCCAGAAGCTTGCTGAGGGGAGGAAATGGAAGGGCCTTCAGAATCTAGGTCCTGCCTGGGTTAGGGGTGGGCAGTTGAATGGGGAGTGAGCCCCCGTCCCTGGGAATGTTGTAGCAGAGGCTGGAGAAGCCCCAGTAGGGGATTGTGGGGGCATTTTGGATGGGGTGAGAATCTGAGCAGAGGATTCCTAAGGTTCATCTCAATGCTAAGATTCTGGAGCTCTGGTGCTCTACTGTGTAATCTTTGAGGTTGTCACAAGCACCACCCAAGCATAACTGCTCTGAACAGGATGAGGGCCAGGGCAGAAGGCCCTACCCCAGGGGAGACAGGTTCCATTTTAAATCAATCGAGGACCAGGCTGGGGGCCCAGAGTTGAACCCAGTTCCCTGTTGGAAAGGCTTCAGAGGACCCCTGGATACCATCTGACCATTCCTCTGCAGGACCTCTGCCGCCAGCACATGGCCACAAAGTCCCTGTTCAATCGAGCAGAGGGTCCACCTGAGCCCTCGCGCGTGAGCAGCGTGTCCTCCCAGTTCAGCGACGCAGCCCAGGCTAGCCCCAGCTCCCATAGCAGCACGCCATCCTGGTGCGAGGAGCCTGCCCAGGCCAACATGGACATCTCCACGGGGCATATGATTCTGGTCAGAGCTGGACCAGGACCCAAGGGGGAGGGGCAGGGTGGTAGGAGAAGCAGGGCTGGTAGTGAGGACCCGAGCCAGACTGGTGCCCCTGCAGGCATACATGGAGGACCACCTGCGGAACCGAGACCGCCTGGCCAAGGAGTGGCAGGCCCTGTGTGCCTACCAGGCAGAGCCTAACACCTGCGCCACAGCCCAGGGGGAGAGCAATTTCAAAAAGAACCGCCACCCCGACTTCCTGCCCTGTGAGTGAGCCCTGCTGACCAACCTAGCCCAGCCCTCTCTGTTGGGAGTTCTCAAGGGCTTGGGGGAAGGGGTTGGGCTAAGTGGCAGGGGTGCCAGGACCCCAATAACCAAAGGGGGCCCCTGGGGTGGGCTGTGGGGTGTGTGCAGATGACCATGCTCGCATCAAGCTGAAGGTGGAGAGCAGCCCTTCGCGGAGCGACTACATCAATGCCAGCCCCATTGTGAGTGGCCTTGGCCCCCAGCCCCCACCTCTGCCTCATCCTTATCCTGCCCCTAGCCCTGCCATTCCCCTATGGCATCTCCCACATCTCCCAAGGGCTTGATATCCTAGCATGGACATGAGGGGGGGATCAGGCGCCCCCAGACTCCAGGCCACTCCCATTGACCAATGCCTCTCTGTAGAGGAATGTCCCTTCTGACTGATGATGCATTTTTCCTGTCTTCAGATTGAGCATGACCCTCGGATGCCAGCCTACATAGCCACACAGGGCCCGCTGTCCCACACCATTGCAGACTTCTGGCAGGTGGGCTCTTGGAAGAAAGGCATCTCTAGGGACCAGAGGCTCTCGTGGCTAAGACCAGCGAGATCGCAGGGCAGTTAGAGGGGTATTTACCTGGTCCTACCTCCTAGATGGTGTGGGAGAGTGGTTGCACTGTCATCGTCATGCTAACCCCACTGGTGGAAGATGGTGTCAAGCAGTGTGACCGCTACTGGCCAGATGAGGGTTCCTCCCTTTACCACGTATATGAGGTGAGTAAGACCTTATAACCATGGGATGATGGGAGGGGGCAGGTGGAGGGTGGCATATTCATGTATATATGGATATATATGTATAACATACACGTATATTCACATAACTCACTGCCCCTGACTCGATCCCAACTCATAGCATCCCCCTTTGGGTTTCTGAGGTGGTAAGGTAGACTGTCCAGTCTTCCTTCCATAGAGTGTCTGGTAGGTTTCAACCACCAGCCTTCTGGTTAGCAGTCAAATGCCTTAGGCCCTATGCCACCAAAAAACCAAAAACCAGACTCACTGCTGTCAAGTTGGATCAACTCATAGCGACCCTTTCTTGTGTTTCTGAGGCATATCACTACGGAAGTAAGAGTGCCCAACTTTCCCTCCAAGGGTGGCTGGTGGGTTTGAACTGCCAGCCTTCTGGTTAGCAGTCAAATGCCTTAGGCACTATGCCACCAGAGCTCCTTCTATATTCACATACATATCTATATATGCGTGTGTGTGCCCTGTCTATGCCAAGAAAATATTTTAGGAGTTTATGAGAAAATGAAGGAGTCCTAGTGGCGCAGTTGTTAAGCACTCGTCTCATAAGCAAAAGGTCCGCGGTTTGAACTGACTAGTGGCTCCACACAAGAAAGATGCCACAGTCTGCTTCCATAAAGATTACAGCCTTGGAAATCCTGTGGGACAGTTCTCTGTTCTATAGGGCCATTATGAGTCAGAATCCATTAGATGGCAATGAGTTTGGTTTTTGGTTTATGAGAAAATGTGCAGAAATAAAGCTATAAAACCACCAAAGCAGAGATAAGAAGCTAAATGCCCAGAATAAATGAGACAAGGAAGACAATACTCAAAGACCAAAAGTAAGGTCTACTTTAGCTGAGCCTAACTTAGTTCTGAGTTTCCTGGAGACCAAAACAAACAAAGAAATACCATCAGTCACACATGTTGCTTCTGGAAAATAGAAACAAACCTTTTCACTAGGACAGAGGGAGGATAGTGGGAACTTGGCAGTGGCAAAGCAGGGGAAGGCGGGATTGAGTGGACAAATGGGAGAAGGTAATCCTTTAAGACAGGTGTTGGGAGAAACTTGTCACCACCAGATGAACCCTGAATAGTAGTTTTCCCTGGTGGTGCAGTGGTTAAGCAATTGGCCACTAACTGAAAAGCTGGGTTGCTTCCTTAAAGATTTACAGCCTTGGAAACCCTATGGGGCAGTTCTACTCTGTCCTATAGGGTCACTATGAGTCAGAATCATCTCGATGGCAGTGGGTTTAGTTTTTGGCTCGTTGGAAAAGCCACCAGTTTTGCTAAACAGTATTTAAGTAACACAGAAGGTGTCTCTAGAGACAGCAGGGACAGTGGGGGGATGGGGGAAGCTTTCTGGGGAATTTAGAATTTGAACTGTCCTGGGGGCCGGAGGATTTGGAAAGATGCAGAAGGTTGGTCTAGACAGTGGAAGCTGGAGAGCCCACAGGCACCCGGCAGGCCGAGAGAACCCGAACCGGTGGCTGCTGTCCCGCTGAGGCCTGAGCCCACGCCTCCGCAGGTGAACTTGGTGTCGGAACACATCTGGTGTGAGGACTTCTTGGTGCGGAGCTTCTACCTGAAGAACGTGCAGACCCAGGAAACGCGCACGCTCACGCAGTTCCACTTCCTCAGCTGGCCGGCAGAGGGCACTCCGGCCTCCACGCGGCCCCTGCTGGACTTCCGCAGGTGAGCGCCCCGCTTTCCGCCAGGAGCTGGGCGGTCCGCCTAGCCCGGGGCCAGGCGTCTCTGCAGGCTCCGAGGAGTCTGAGGCCCGAGAGGCACAGTGGCTCCCCAGTACGTGGCACTGAAGCCCTGGCCCAGAGGCTCCTGGCAGGGTTCTAGGTCAGGGAGGCAGGCACTGACTTGGAGTCTTGGCCCCTGCCCTCTGACCGCTCCCTCCAGACACCCCCACCAGGAGTGAGGCCCCGGCTTGCTGTCTGGTCTCTCCCGGCATCCCCCCGCCCCCCACGGCACGCCATCCGATTTCTAGGAGCTTTCTCTATCTCCCTCACATGCTGTCTTTTCTGCCCCCTCCTTTTTAAAATTTTTATTATGATCTGGATGAAAGTTTACAGAGCAAATTCATTTTCTATACAGCGGTTCATATGCATTTTGTCTCCTGACATTGACTACAATTTCCCACAATGTAACAGCTCTTCCCACTTCCTCCCCATCCTTACCTCCTCTGTGAATCGACCTTCCCTCCCATGTACTCCTGCCCCACCCCCAGCTGTCCCCCTGTACATACAAACCCTTCTGTTCTCCCATGATCAATCTCTCAGAGGAATTTATCTTCCTGATGTAAATGTTCAGCCCATATGCTGGTCTTTTATTTGGCCGGAAGCCACATGAGTGAGTTCAATTCCAGACCTGAAGGGCAGCTAGGGGCCATAGTCTCAGTGGTTCCATCAGGCTCTATCACACCAGCAAACCTGTTTTTTTTTTTTTTAATGATCTTGAGTTTTGTTCCACATTATTCTCCCACTCTATCCAGGGTCTCCTACATAGATAGATCCCCCTCCCAGTGGCTGACAGTGGTAGCTGGGCACTATCTAGTTCTTCTGGTCTCATGGTCATATAGGCTGAGGAGCACATGGTCTACCAGTCGCTTAGACTAATTGTTTCCATGTATCTTTGATTTTCTTCATTCTTCTTTGCTCTGACCAAGGAGAGACCCATCGTTGCATCTAGATGGCCACTTGCAAGCTTTTAAGATCCCAGTTGCTACTTGCCAAAGTAGGATGTGGAACAATGTTTTTTGCATACTACATTACTCCAATTGAGTTCCATGTCCCCTGCAACCATGGTCCCGAGCCCACAGGTCCAACTACTCGCTCCATCCAGGCAGCTGGTTGTGGCCAAGAAGTCACCACAACCTTATCCCTTGCCAGCTCTACTATATACCTGGACATTCTTACAGAACATACAAATACGCTTGTAGAAACACCGTCTGCTGGGCCTATACATGGTCACGGGCACACTCCCCCCTGCCTAGACACACCTGATCATTCAGCCTGTTCACCCACCTATCCACCCGTAGATCAGTGTTTGCCATCACTGACAGCACAGTACTGTATGTGCAAAAGGGTTCATCTTTGTTGTCTGTACCTCCCATGTACTTCTGTCTTCCTGTTCCTCTTCCTTGATGTTTACTGGCCCCTTCTATTCTACTCCCTTTCTGTCGCCCTCACTCATCCCCCCTAAATTCCCAAGAACAGCTCCCCTCATCTCCGTCCTCCTCTCCCCCCACGTCTTGTACCCTGCTTCCTGTTGTCTCTCTCCATCTCTTCATCCTGTTTGTGCTCAAGGTCTCCAGCACCATCTTCTTACTTCCTCTGCCTACCTTCCCTGTTTCATCCTCCCTGTCTGTCTCTGTACATGTCTTCCTTCTCCCTCCCTCTCTACCTCCCTCCCTCCTATCACTCTTCTTCTGCCTTGGCCACCCTTTCCCTCTGTTGCTAATTCTCCTTCTCTCTGTCCCCTCTTTTTCCCCTCCCTCCTGTCTCTGCTTGTCTATTTCCATTTCTGTCTGTCTGTCTCACTTCCTGTTTCTTTACATGCCTCTGTCCTAGTTCTTCCCTCTGTCTCTCTCTGTCTGCCCTTCTCTCTCCCTCCCTACCTCTGCCTGTCTCTCCCTCCCTCCCTCACAGCTGCCAGTGTCATTTTTGTGATCTGCAGCTAGTATTCTCACTCCAGTTGCATAGTCACAAAAGTGATCATTGGCAGGTGTGGCTGCTGCATGGACAAAACAGATAGGGCACGTGGGCTCTGGGTTCAGGGCCACGCTGCTGGCTGCAGGGAGAGCTGGGCGTGGGGCTAGAGGCAGAGGGAAGAGACAAAGACTGCCAAAGGGAGTGTGGGACGATCTCTGGACTCTTAGAGACACAGTGAACCCATTGGGGGCTGCGATGGGAAGCTTACTGAGGGTCTTGCCCTGTTCTGACCCCAAAACTGTGCCCCAGCCAGGCCTCCAGCATCCCCTGCCTATCCCCTCCCCAGATAGGCAGCTGAGAAGCCTCCAACAGGGGCAGGAGCTCCACCAGCACCATAGTCTCCCTCTGCTTCCTTGTCCTTTGCCAGGCTGGCCAGATGTCGCAGGTGTTAGGCAAGGAGCAGAGGAGAAGAGCTGAAGGTGGGGACCTGGGTACGGTTTCTGAGCTTCAGGACAGTATTTCTAACTGGCGTCCCGGGGTCCTGAGGCTCGGGCATCTTGAAAACAATGCCAGGAGTATTGGAGCTGTTTTCTATTTTCCACGTTTTAAAAACTGTGGATAGAACTAGTACCTGGACCTGTATTAAGCCTGCACAAGTAAGCTACAAAGTTCTGTTCTTTGCTTTAGGCTGGAATTATGTAAACACGGTGTATGAGATACTAGATGCCAGAACAAATAATTGCTGCCTAACAGATGCTCTGTGGCATCTGCCACAGAGGCACGATGAATGATAAAGGAGGTCTTAGAAAGGGACCCAAGCAAGTTCCTTGACCTCCTATTTTCCTTACCTGTGAAATGAGGATGAAGACACATGCTTTAGGGGTTGTTGGAAGATCTGATAAAGTATATAAAATCTAGTTGGCGTGCCTGATACCCAGTAAGGGTTGATGCATTCTGGCTATTACTTACTATCGTTATTAAATGATTGGGAGCCACTCTTGTGACTACTGTTCAGCCCCGTCCCCACACCGCACTAAACAATTGGCTGGAAGATGATTGTGGACTGCTGTGAAGCCAGCCAGTCACCTGGCCCTGAGAGTCGGGGAGCCAGGATAAATTCCAAGCTTCCCCTCACCTTTCCCCTTCTTTTGACCCATAAAAGCTCCTCCCCAGACCTGGCCCAGAGAGGGTATCAGAAGTCTGCTCGCAATTTGCAAACAAGGAAGGTGGTAAGGGACCAGGGCAGGTTAGGCTGGGCTGCTGGAGGAGGGACAAGCCCTCTGCTCTTGGCTGAGCTGTGGTGAAGGGCAGCAAAGAAGGGTGTGGGGTCCAAATGGACCCCAAGTCTGACTAGCACTCAGCCATAGAGCACCTGGTCCCAGGTGAAGCCACCCAGGGATATAGGTGCAGCACTAAGTTCAGAGTTGAAGAGCTTTATCCTCCCTTGCCCAGGGCTACCTGACATCATTAGTTCTCTACATGGATTGTTATCTCATGTAGTCATTGTAAGAACCCTAAGGAGAGGGCCAGAGGAAAGTTAGTATTGTCGTGCCCATTTTACACATAAGGAAACTGAGGCTCAAGGAGGTTTATTGTTCCCAATGCCTAGCTTGGGTACATGGCTCACAGTAATGAGGCAAGCCAACTGGCACCGATGCCAGCTCTTGCTCTTTGCCTCCAGCCCTCTTCCCTCCTCTGCCCGGGCCATGAGGGGAGAAAAGGCAGAAAGAGGCTGTAGGTGTGGGTTTCGCTTCCCCTACTCCACTCTGCTCACGGTGGTAGCTGGTCCTGCGGCCCTCACACTCACTTCTTGTTGCAGGAAGGTGAACAAGTGCTACCGGGGCCGCTCCTGCCCCATCATCGTGCACTGCAGGTGCGTGGAGAGGGGCTGTGGGACGGGGTGGGGCGAATCGAATCAGACAGGACAGCCCGGGCACTCCTGGTGCTGCCCCTCACTGGGTCTCCCATGCACACTGCCTGCCTCTCCCCCTGATGTCAGCAAACCACAACTCACGGGCCAAATCCGGCACACCACCTGTTTCCTTAACAGCCCATGAGCTAAGAATGGTTTTCACATTTTTAAATGGTTGAAGAAGAAGGAGAAAAGACAATGACAGACTCTGTGGCCCTCAAAGCTGAAAATACTTATTCTGGGCCATTACACCAAAGTTTTCTGAACAGAAGCCTGGCCAGAGGCTGGAGTGGGCCAGACCCTATCCCTCCTGCAGCCTCCACCCCAGGGCTGCCAGGGCTCTCCTTTTTGGTTGTCCCATTGCTCAGGTGACCTTTCAGGAGTCACAGGGTCCCCTCGGGGCCCAGGCCCCCATCTCAGCTTACTCGCGCCCTCCCCAAGCCAACCCCAGCACATTCACAAATGCTCCCTCCTCCTCCAGACCCTCCTTGTCTCCTCTATCCTTCCCCCTCACTACTGGGTCCTGAGCCCATCCCATCTCGTGTTTCAGTGACGGTGCAGGGAGGACTGGCACATACATCCTCATTGATATGGTACTGAACCGCATGGCGAAAGGTAAGCACCAGGGCCATGAGAGCTCTTGAGAGCCAGGCTGCCACTCCTCCCTGGGACCCCCTGAGCAGCTTTCTGCCTCCACCTCCAGGAGTAAAGGAGATTGACATTGCTGCCACCCTGGAGCATGTCCGTGACCAGCGGCCCGGCCTCGTCCGTTCCAAGGTGACCCTGTCTTCCTGCCCTGACTACCCCCCTCCCAGCACCCACTTCTCAGCCACCATGGGGACACCAGCAGCAGGCTGCCTCCTGTCTGCTGACACAGTGCCCCCCAGAGGACTCCCCATCTTCCCAGGGGACCTTCTCAGCCCCCATCTCCTATGTCTTTTGGGGGCTGGAGCAGAGACGGGCTTCCCCCTGACCCTCCTCCTACTGCCTTTCCCCAGGACCAGTTTGAATTTGCCCTGACTGCCGTGGCAGAGGAAGTAAATGCCATCCTCAAAGCCCTGCCCCAGTGAGCTCCCTGAGCCCTCGGTGGGCAGCCCAGCCTCCACCCCCTGTGCCATGTGTGAGCTCTGTGTACCCACTCCGACACCCCTGTCTGCCACCCTAAACCTCTTGGGCATGCCAGCCCTTCAATGAAGTGTGCTGAAGGTAGGAGAGGCAGAAGGGGGTGGAGCCCAAGGCATCTCATGGGGGAGCTGGCAGCTGGGCCGCTGGGTGGAGACCAAGAACATGGCAGCAATTGTACGCACAGCCTTTTCCCCGCCTGTGTTCCCTGGTCACTGCCCCCTGTGCTTCTGGAGTCTCTGTGTGCTCCCTCCTCCGGTGGGGTGGGCAGGACCGGGGTGGAGCGGCGCCAGACCTTAGCTCCTGGCTTCCCCAGCCCCGCTGAGCTCTTTCCTGCCTCTGAACCTTCAGGCTGCTCCCTGCCCTTCCGGCCTCCACCCTCAGGCTTCCTCCCACCATATGCCATTCAACCTCCCTCCTTCTGGCATTAGGGAACATTTCTAGAAAAATCTACTTTTGTATCAGTGTGAATAAAGTTAGTGTGTTGTCTGTGCAGCTGCAACCCGGACTCCTAAGCGTTTCTGTCTGCTTTGCTTCCAGACTGCAGCCCAGCCTCTGTCTGGAGTTTAGGATGGAATAGGATAATCACAGCCAGGTGGTGGTATTTTTATGAGGGGTTTCTTGTGTGGCAGGCAGTCTCCATAGTGCTTTATGTCTATGGTTTAATCTTCACAGCACTACCATGTGGATACTATTATTAGCCCCGTTTTACAGATGAAGAAACTGTGGGACTGAAGCGAGGAGCAGCTTGCCCAAAATGGTGTGACTTGTGAGTGGTGGAGCTAGGATTCAGAGCCTGTTGGGCTTAACTGCTTTGCTCCAGGCCTCTCCTCACAGTTTCTGGGCAGCTGCTGTGTACCCTTGGGCGCCAGGAAGACTGTGTGTCACGCAGGACTGAGGTTAGGACTGAATGAGGTGATACAAGCCAAGGTGCTTGGTGAGGCTGTAGCCGTCAGACATGAGGCCAGGAGACCATGCCCCTCCCAATCAGCTGTGGCCTCCTTCAGCCCCCGCTGCCATTTTACCCCGTTACTGGAAGCCTCTCTGTAGCAAACCTCTGTAGGCCCAGCCTGTGAGATGTCAGAACAGGTGTTCTCCCCTTCTCTCCCACCCTCAGCTTCCAGAACTTTCCATCCTGTAGGATCTCAGGAGCAGCTCTCACCTTAGACAAAGGTGGTAGGTGTAGAAATGGAGCACAAAGAGCCTTGGGCCTGAGGCCACTGGGGAGTCTCCTCAAATGGAAAATAAGGCCAGTACCATCTACCCTGAGCAGGGAGTGAAGGAGAAGCTTCCAACACCATCGGCCCCTCCTGCTGTGTCACCCGGGCTCTGCTGAGACTTAACTCCAAGTGTTTATTCTCAAAGGCTGCAAGTGGGGAAAACAGCCATTTTACAAACTTCCAGCACATTCTCTAGTCCAGAGTTAGAGATGTGAATTCCTGTTTCAGAGCAGTCTGCCGCTTTGTTTTCCTGTGGGGGGAAGGGCACCTCTGCAGGAGATATGGGGGTTGGGGGCCCTGGCCTTGTCCTTCCTGAGCTTTGATGAACTTGGGGCCTGGACCCTGGGTGGGCTGTTTGTGCCACTCCAGGTGGGGAAGCCAGGCCTCTGAAACTTGCCACTGGTTCTCAGAAGGCAACCTGCGCAGGGGCTCTGTCTCTGGACCTTAAAACCAAAAGCAAATCCAAAACCAAACACAGTGCTGTGGAGTCAGTTCTGACTTAGAGATCCTAGGGCAAAGTAGAGCTGCACCATAGAGTTCCCAAGGCTGTAATTGGGAGCTCTGGGGAGAGCTCTGGTAGTGTAGTGCCTAAGGCAGTTGACTGCTAACCAGAAGGCTGGCGGTTCAAACCCACCAGTCACTCCTCGGAAGGAAGGAAGGTTGGGCAGTGTACTTCCATAGTGATACTGCTTTGGGAACCCAAGAAGGGGTCACTATGAGTCAGGTCCGACTTGAGGGCACATAACCACAATCTTTACAGAAGCAGACTGCCACATCTTTCAACCCACGGAATAGCTGAATTCCAACAGCCGACCTCTTGGTTAGCAGCCAAGCGCTTTAACCATTATGCCACCAAGGCTCCTCCTATGGACCTTAGGAGTGTACTTCGTCAAAGGTTTCCACCACATCGCATCCACTTCCTGCTGTCCCCATGCCTCCAGTCAAGTCTTGGCTCAGTCTGGCCCTAGCTGTGCTAAGGCGTATTGAGTGGTGAGTCCCTGCGCAGGGCTGGGGAAAGCCCAGGAGTTAAGGGCAGAAGCATGTAAGCTTTGCTCAAGATTTTGCAACATACTTGGTGAGGGCACCTGATATAAAAGAGCCGAGCCTTCCTGCCCTTCACTGGGAAGGGCTGTCCTCTAGCTGGGAAGCGGCGGCGTACAGCCTGCAGTGCTGCGCACTGTCGCACGGGGCCCTCCCGGGTCACCCAGGAAAGAGCACAGCGCACCACCGCGCTCTCAGACTCATTTTTATTGACTTCCAGTGTTTTCCCCTCGGTCTGCGCTCAGCCCTGGCTTCGATAGGTCTCAGGCTAAATGTTACAGGGGCTGGCGACCCTGGGTCCACTTCTCCCCTCCCTGGCCCCTGGTTTCCCGAGGCCGGGAGGGGAGGCGGCTCGTCTGTGGTAGTGGAGAGAAAGAATGGGCAGCGGGGTCAGAGGCCAGAGAAAGCCATACAAGCAGCAACATGCCCGGAGCTCCCCAGCGCACGACGCCCTGTGCACACCCTCGGCGGCTCTGCCAGCTTTGGCCCGTCGCCTTCTGGGGCCATGCCCAGTTCCGTCGGTCCTGCCGGGCCGGCCTGTTCCTCAGAACATCGACTGCCCACGGGAGAGGACACCCTACCAGGTCCCTAGGGCTTTAACTTATACACTCTTTAAACGCTGGGCTAACAGTTGTCATGGGAACCAGACTTGGCCTATTACCGCTTGATCCACATTCTCGCCACCCCCTCCAAGGAAGAACCACCTGACAAGATTGCCCCATCTCACAACCAATGACAGGCTGACTTGGGCCGGAACTACATATCCCAAGATGCACAGCTCCACAACACGCACCGCTTCCCCCAAGCAGGGCTATCAGAATTAAGGCTGGGTGCGTTGCATTCAGGGACTTACAGTCCCCTAGAGACAGCACCAGACACCCAGGGAACAGTTTACAGGCTAAGACTACTGACGCACCTCCTCCCACCCAGGCCCCGCCCACCACCCAGGCCCCAGATTCTAGGCTCTGGGGAGACGGAGGGAGAGGAATGAGGATCCCCTCCCAGCGCACGGGGGTGGCGCTGTCCCGTTGGAACTGTGCAGCGACTCTGGATCCAGGACATCCAGCTCAGAACACATCTGGGGAGAGAGCGGGGGACGGGTGACAGGAGAGAGGGTCAGCGGCAAGCCGTGGAGGTGGAGCCGAGCATGCAGGCCTGGGCTTGCCCTGCCCTGAGGCCTCTCCCTGAACCCTGGCGGGGCCTGTAGTATGGGTAACTAATCCATCTCCTAAGCCCCCCTCCTGGGTGTCACCTCTCCACCCCTCGGGGGCAGCCAGCTTCACCTCTGCCTAGTTCCAGGGCTGGGGGCAGGTGGAGGCGGGTGGCGGAAGGGAGGAGGGGTGGACTTCAGTTCCAAATCTGTATGGCCAAGAGGCTCCCGCCCCACCCAGCTAGCCTCCCCAGAAGAGCTCACGACCCTACCAGCCCCAGCATCTTCCTCGCCACACTGAGGCCTTCTCGGGAAAGGAAGGAGGAGGGAGTCCTAGCCAGAAGACAGTGAAAGCAAGCGATGTAGCTGGCAGGGAGTTGGAGAGAAGGCCGAGACGCAGCAGCAGCCCCAGAAGGGAAGGAACAGAACCAGTCAGCACTGCACAGAGACCAGGGTGGGGGCGTCTGCGGCTGGACAAGGAGCAGAGACTCCCCTCAGCCCACACTGCTCCCCGGCATGGCTGCCAACTCAGGCTCAGAGCACCCTGGCCAAGCTCTCCTTCCTGGACGTCTGTCAGCAGCAAGGCAGCTGGGGGCCTGGTCACCACAGGGCCAACCCAAACCACAAACGCCCCTAGGAAGCTTCCCGTTTAAGTGCATCCTGGCTCTCAGGCCCTCCCCTGCCATGAGGCAACCCCCTGGGCTTCAACCAGGGACCTATGAGCCCTGGGCTGAGCACAGAATCCTGAGTCCACACTGGCATTAGGGTGGGCCTGGCAGGGAAACGGGTGGTGGGAGCGTGGGTTTGGAGAAGGGCTTCTGCAACTCAAGCCACACCCCTCTCTGCTCCCTGACAGTGAGACAACCCCAGTCAAGACTAGAACCAGGTTAGGCTGGACCTGGCGTTCAGAGGATGAGGCAGCGAGAGGCCTTCTCCTCCTGGGCTGGGCTGGGCCTGGCAGCCTCATTCTTTGTGCCCTCCTGGGTACCCCCCATGCCCGGATCTTGGTGCTGGGCCTTGGGCCGCCCCTGCCGTCGTCGCTGCACCCCCCGCCCACCTGCTGGTTTCTTCCCAGCTGCCTCCATCTCTGAAAGGCTGTAGGCCATGGCCAGCTGCAGGTCCTCATCATCAGAGAAGTCGCTGTCAGAGGGACGTGGGACGGGTGTCTGCCGGACCTGTGTGCCCCCAGACCTGGAGGTGACCGACTGTTGCTGCTCGCGACGGCTCAGCTCCAAGCCCAGTGCCAGGTCATCTGGGACACCTGCAGAAGGCATGGCTACTTTGAGGACCCCTGTCCCAGGCAGGGGCACCTACCAGGCGCCTCACGCAGTAACAATCTGGCCTCTTACAGCTCTTCGGAATTGGCACGCATATGTTTCAGGGTAGTGGTGATGCACGCGGGCGGGTGTTCATCTCCACCAATCCTACCTCTGTCTCCTTGGGCAAGTTACTCAGCCTCCCTAAGCCGCCCTTTCCTCAGCTATAAAATGGGAAAAAATGTGTTTAAAAAAAATTTTAAAACGTTGCTCTCAAAGTGATTTTAACGTACGGTGACCCAACTGTTACAGAGTGACAGTCTTTATGGAGGAGTCCTCGGTTGGTGCAAGCAGTAAGCACTCAACTACCAGCCAAAAGGCAGGTGGTTTGAACTCACCCAGTGGTGCCTAGAAGACAGGCCTGGGGACCTGCTTCCCACAGGTCGCAGCCTTGGAAACCCAGTGGTACTGTGCACACGTGGAGTTGCCGGGAGTCAGAGCAGAATCAGAGGCAACTAACAACAGTCTTCATGGAAGCAGATCCACTGGGTGGGTTAGTAGTCAAATGCAAATCAGTTATAGCAACCAGGGAGATGGGACTGATGACAGTGCCTACATAGTCAAGTCATTACAAGGATTAACTAGCATTAGTACCCAGTGCCCTCACAACCAGCAGGTGTGAAGGGTTAACCGCGGTGATGATCCCGTATACTGCAGTGTGGTGGGAAGAGGTCTGCTCTCAGAACCATCTCTCCTGAGTCTGACTCCTGGCTTTGTCCCTTACCTGGTAGGAAAGACCCTTGCACCTGGGGTTACTTGGGAGTTAAACCCATTGCTGTGGAACCGATTCTGACTCATAGCTACCCTATAGGACAGGGTAGAACTAGCCCCACTATATTTTCAACTACCTCATATGCATGTAAAAGCTGGACAATGAACAAGAAAGACCAAAGAAGAACTGATGCATTTGAATTATGGTGTCAGTGAAGAATACTGGACCATGGGCTCCCAGAAGAACAAACAAATCTGTCTTGGAAGAAGTAAGCCAGACACTGGGTTTATGATAACGGTGATGGGTATTTTGGAACAGGATAGCAATAATGGTGGCACAACATGAAAAATGGCATCAATGCCCCTGAGCTGTAAATGTGGAAGTTGTATGTTGGCAAATGTCTTGTGTATGTTTTCACCACAATAAAAGTCAAAACACAAACAACAACAACAAAAAAAAAAACTAAGCCAGACTGCTCCTTAGAAGGGAGGACAGCGTAAGACTTCATCTTATGTACTTTGGACATGTTATCAGGAGGCACCAAGCCTTGGAGAAGGACAGCGTGCTTGGTAGGGGGTCAGTGAAAAAGAGGAAGACTCTCAACGGGATGCATTAATACGCTGGCGGAGGGTCAACGAAAGAGGGTAAGGCCCTCAGCAATATGCATTGACATGGTGGCTGCAGTGATGGGCTCAGCTACAGCAGGGATCATGAGGCTGGCACACGACTGGGCAGTGTTTCGTTCCATTGTATATACAAGGTCGCTATGAGTCGGAGATGACTCGATGGCACATAACAACACCACCACCCCACACTGGCTGCAAAATATGGCCTCAAATAGCAACAACTGAAGATGGTGCCGGGCCAGGCAACCTTTCACTCTGCTGTACACTAGGTCACTGAGTTGGAACCAACTCAACGGCACCTAACAAAAGAACTGCCACACAGGGTTTCCAAGGCTGTAATCTTCACAGAAGCAGACTGCTGTGTTTTTTTTTCCTGCAGAGTGGCTGGTGGGACCAAACTGCTAACCTTTTGGTTGGCAGCCAAGTGCTTAACCACTGCGCCACCAGGGCCCTTCCCTTGTGACTTACGGTACCTTTAAGCTTGCTGAGGATCAGTCTCCTCAATTGAAAAACAGGGCCAACACCACCTGCCCTGCTTATTCCCCTGGGATGTTTCAAAAATCGGGGATTTGTACATGTGCAAGTGCTGTAAAAATAGTACAGTGTTTGCAAATGTAGGGCACCCCACTAACCATCATGGTGATGATGGTGAGTCCTCGGCCCTGCTAGACACTCCTCACTTCCCCGTCACTGCCCCCCTGCCCAGGATCACCATCTCAGATCCTGCCAATCCCTCGGCTGCTATCCCCTCACCCTCACCGCCCCACAGGAGTTCAGAAAGGAGCTGTTTGGGGACAAGCTTCCGGCCCGGAGTTGGGGTTCCTGCTGAGGGCAGCTTCTCACCATTGATCGTGACTGACTTCAGCTGCCCGTCCTCCTCCACTTCCACACGTTCCTGCCCATTCTCCATGATCCTGTGGGAGACAACACAGTTCATTTACTGAACCCCAAAGGCACTGGGCCAGGCTCTAGGCCACTGCAGTGGACAGGAGAGACTGGGCCCTGGCCTCAAAGACTTTCTCTTCCAGTCGTACATAAACTTCTCTTCCAGCTTACCGCCTCACCCCCAGCCTCTGGAGCCCTCACCTGCGTGTGGTGATGCGACGTCCTTGGACGAAGGCGGTGGATGTAGACACAGAGCGAAAGGCACCGGCGCCAGGACTGAAGGAGAAAGATGAGGAGGAGAACTCTGGTGTCGGAACAGAGGAGAAGAGGTGGTTAGACCAAGGTGTATGCTGTGCACTGCAGTCAGAAAGGGCCAAGGAATTCTGGGGGCTCACGATACACAGGAGAGAAGGCTTGCAAAAGGAACCAGCTGCTGAGCCAGGGGTTCCAGGACCCTGAACCCACAACAGTGTGTAGAGACACCACTTACCAGAGTGCCCAGGGAAGGAGGTAGAGAAGGTAAAGAAGGGGCTGGAGTGTCGGGAACCCCGGCTCTGAAGCTCCGAGAAGGGGCCCAGGTCATCTGCAAGTAAACGTTGCACATTGAAGTCATTTGGTGTACAGTTTTCCCCAAAAAGTGTGTAAACTCTGCTTTTAAGTCCAGAAATAGCAGTGCTAAGCCACTGAACGGGAGCTCTCATGGTGTAGTGCCTAAGGCATTTGACTGCTAACCAGAAGGCTGGCAGTTCAAACCCACCAGCCACTCCTCGGAAGGAAGGTTGGGCATCTACTTCCATTGAGATACTGCCTCAGAAACCCAAGGAGGGGTCGATAAGAGTTGGGATGGACTCAATGGCAGTAAGTTCGTTGTTTAAGCCACTGGATATATATACATATATATGTATATTATATATATATATATATATGTATTTTGGGGGGCTTGTTTATTTGCAAATTAAATTATTTTTTTAATATTGTTTATGAAAACCTAGACTGTGACTACAATAAATACCAAGGAAGTGAGAGAAGGGGATGAAGGAAAGAGCAGGCATCTGCATAGAGACAGAGAAGCAGGATGTGAAGTCAAGAAGACGCAGCTTTGAGTCCCAGCTCTGCCATTTGCTGTGTGTCTCTAAGCAAGTTACCTGTTTGTGCCTCAGTTTCTCCTCTGTAAATAGGAACAAAATTATCCACCTCCCAGGGTTCTTTAGACATCAAAGGCTATAAAATGCTTGGCATGTATTAGTCATTCCCAAAACTGGTGTCTGTTGTTGCTGCAATGTTATTGGTCACATGATGCTTTGAGTCTTGCTCTCACGAGTGTTCATTGTGGAGGGCTAACAATGTAATACTGTTGTTACCACTGAGTAAGGCGGGTCTCTGACGTGTCACTCTGGGGTCATATGGGTCCTGGCATGACTAAGGTTCTGTCCCAGTGCTCACTGGACCGACCCCCTGCAAAATCTTTCTGACTGTGGAATTCAGCTTCCCTGTCAACCTCATCAGAAAGGACTGATTGTTAGAGAAGGGTATCGTGCTTGGTAGGGGGTCAGCAAAAATGAGGGAACACCTCCATAAGGAACTGACACGACAGCCACAAGAGTGGATTCAACATGCCAACGATCATGACGGTAACACAGGACCCGTTACAGGTAAGGCTGACATGAGTCAGGGCAGACTCGATCGCATGCAACATCCCAGCCTGCTGTCTGAAGGCCTCCCAGCGGAGGGGTGGAGAGGCCTGGAGGGGAAAGGTGAACCAGGCAGGTGTCTCCCAAGTCTACTCACCAAAGAGCTCTGCAAAAGGGTCTCCACTCCCAAAGAACTCTCTGAAGACCTCCTCAGGGCTGCGGAAGGTGAAGGTGAAGCCAGGCCCGCCACCAGCTTCCGCCTGAGATGGGCCAGTTCCTAGAAGGAGAGGCACAGTGAGGAGGGGGTGTGGGGAGTGCATCTTGCCCTGTGCCAGGGGACCTCCCCCACTGCCTCCCCCCACTTCCACCCCTGGGGCCCCAGTGTTCCACCTACCTGCTCCCGTCAGCCCTTCCCGGCCATAGCGGTCATAGATCTCCCGTTTATGCTCTGAAAGAGAGACCAGGTCATTGCTTCCTCCATCTGGGCTGATCTCAACCCACCCCCACCTCCCCACCCATGCTACACCCCTCAAAGGACTGCCCAGAGACTGGGCCTTGGGGTGGCAGCCACAGGGCACATGGGCTATAGATTTCAGTAGCAGCTCAGCCTTCACACAACTGTCTTGTAAAATGGGCAGAGGAACAGCCCCTACCTCATGGAGTGGCTCTAAAGATTAAAGGAGACAGCCCACAGACACTGCTTAGCACAGTGCCTGGCACACAGGAAGCATTCAGTAACTATTAGCTAATGATTATGTTATTATCAGTCAAGACTCAGCCTAAATGTCATGTTCTCAGAGGCCTTCGGCGACTGCCCTCATCAAAACAGGGGCCCATTACACTCTGTCATTTCACCCTGTCACTTTCCTTCAGAATATGCTGCACAATCTAGAATGGTGTCTCTGTATTTACCTGGCTATTGTCTGCCCTCCTTGGCCAGAATATGATAAACCTGTCAGGACAAGGACAGCACCTGCCTGTCCTCCATTGTCTCCCTAATACTCAGCAAGTGCAGCACAGTAAGCATTCGATGGATATTTTTTGAATGAATGGATGACAGACCTGGATTTATATTCTAGCTCTGTGTGACCTTGTGCAAGGTACTGTACCTCTCTCTGCCTCAGTTTCTTTGCCTATGAAATGGGATGATACAATCTGCCTCATAGGAGGGCTGTGACGCATCCCGGAGGTTACATAGGAAAGTGCCCACCAGTGTGTGGGCACAGGCTCGCTTCCCATCAGCTACCTGCCCAGCTTCCTTCTCTAGGAACCAGCTGCTCTTCTCAGCCTCTCAGGAATACTGGGAGCAGACACTGAGCATAGGGGCTCAGGGGAAGAAAGGTGCTTTGCTTATAAACCAACAAAAAAAATCTGTTCTTGTCGATTTTGCCTCACAGTAACCCTGAGGGACAGAGTAGGACTGCCCTGTAGTGTTTCCAAGGCTGTCATCTTTACAGAAGCCCACTGTCAGATCGTCCTCCCACACAGTGGCTGGTGGGTTTGAACCACTAACCTTTTGGTTAGCAGCCAAGCATTTAACTACTGTGCCACCAGGGCTCCTGACTTTGTACATAAGTTGGTGCTTATTTGAATTGAAGCAAAGAAAAAAAGTCTAGAAGGGGAGCACCTAGAATACCAGGTTGGAAAAGGCATGGAGGAGACTGGTGTTGGGGAGGCATGACTTTGGGAAGGAGTGAGATGGAGCCCCAAGTGGGTGTGATGTGCTGGGTCCAGCCCGGACCCCCACCCTTACTGTCAGACAGCACTTCATATGCCTCGGCCACCTCCTTAAACTTCTTCTCAGCAAATTCTTTATTATCCGGGTTCTTGTCTGGATGCCACTGGAGAGCCTTCCGCCGGTACCTGCAGGAAGGGGATTCAGAGAGGAAGCTCAGGCACTTCCTGAAGACCCATCTTCCCGTTACCTTGTCATCTTTTTGTTACCACTTAGGTCTCCATCCACCCCAGCTGCTAAGGCTACCTCTGTTGCTAGGTGTTTTAGATCCCTTTCTCTCCTGTCTGAACGAATACCTGCATTAGTTGTTAGCAAGGCCCTAAACCCCGGGAGCTCTGGTAGCTTAGTGCCTAAGGTACTTGACTGCTAACCAGAAAGCTGGCGGTTCAAACCCACCAGCCACTCCTCGGAAGGAAGATGGGGCAATCTACTGCCGTAGTGATACTGCCTCCGAAACCCAAGGAGGGGTAACTATGAGTCGGGTGGACTCCATGGCACATAACAACAACAACAACAAACCCACCCTGGGGCTCCCTGGGGCTGCAAAGCCTCAGGTTGGGGACACATGTGGCCATGATGACACAGGGACACCGGTCTCTCCTTGTCACAGAGTTGGGTTATCTTTGCACTGCAACCCAAGACAGCCCACATCTAGATAGAGTTCAGGGTGGAAGAGGAAAGGAGAAGAGGGAAAGGGAGGGTCCACCAGAGAAGGACCCACAGTGAAGCTCCCGTCAGAACTCTGCTCTGTGAACTTTATGCTTCTACTCTTCCTCCCTGAGTCCCACTCTCCTAGGGGTTCCCAGTCCTTTGCAAGGACCTGGTTCCCTTGGCACTGCCTCCGAAGAGCCCCATGGTGGGGGCGGGGGTGGGTGGGAGGTGTCCACTGTGCAGCAGAGGCACTTACGCCTTCTTGATGTCATCAGGGGACGCACTTCGCGGCACGTCTAGGATCTCATAGTAGGATGCCATGGTAACTCGTCAAAAGTCAGGCGGGCCTCCTTAGGGCTGCAAGAAGAGAGAAATCAGGCAGAAAGAACCGCGAGCCCCTCCCTGGGGCTGGAGATCCCCTGGATAGCAAGGACACTGCATGGGGCTCTGTTTACGGCCGGTGACTAGGCTCCCTCCTGCAGCCTTATCGGCCTCTGCAGGCCGGGGCCGTGAACTGTCTCGGCGCCCAGGTCCGGTGAGCCCTATGGGAGCCCCCCGCAGTCAAGCAGCCCGGCCCAGGGCCCCCAGCCCGAGCTGTCCCCGGCCCGCACCTCCTCCTGCAGCGGCCCGCCCCAGCTCCCGCCGGGAACCTTCTGGCACCCGCGGCCGGCTCGCGGCAACTGCGTAGGACGCGCCTGGTCCAGCTGTGCGAGCAAGCATGCGTCAGCGGCACGGAAACTACTAGAGACGAGAGAGGCCAGCTCCGCCTGTCACCCGGGGTAGAAGGCGGGTGGGGGGGCGCTGCTGCCGCTGCAAGGGCTGCCGGGAGATGGGGCGGAGCCGGCTATTTTGGGCCGGCACCCTGACTACGTCACCCGGGGAGGTGACCCGCGAGAGCGCGGCCGGCTCCGTGCAGCAGTGACGCACTCGCCAAAACATAGAGACAGGCAGAGCCTGAAAACACGCCGTCCGGTCCCTGGTCCCTCTGTTGCTTTCCTATAAATACTGTCACTGATGGTTGCTCACCCCAGAAGTAATGACCATCTCAGGGACTCCTGGACCTCTCTCTCTCTGGGCCTGACTCCGCCCCCTGCTTCAGATCCCTGCTGCAGCCCCGGCACCTCTAGGGGCGGCCCTGAGTTCCCTGACTAGGTCAGCTCTGCGTTTTAAAGCATCTGATGGTGTCTTCTTCATTACACTTGTCAGAGCTCAATTCGTAGCGTTGACTGGCCTGATTATTTGATTAATATTCGCCTACCCCACTAGAATGTAAACTTCACAGGGCAGGATTGGCTCTGTTTTTTTCTCACGCTTGTATTAGGGCAGTCACTCACTGCCATGGATTCAGATCCGACTCATAGCGACCCCTCCTTGGGTTTCCGAGGCAGTATCACTGCGGAAGTAGATAGCCCAACCTTCCTTCGAGGAGTAGGCAGGGTTCAAAAATATCCCCTGAATGATTAAATCATTAACAGATTTGTAAGTCTTTGTCTCCCTTCAGGAACAACCTCTGTTGACCGTTTTGACCCATTTGGGAGATGTGTGCGACAGTAGAAGAGAATTCTCCACAGTCAAGGTGTTTCTTCCTAAACTGATCCTGAGCAGGCCTTTTCCACCTCAACATTATTCTTTGGTTCAAGCCTCAGGGGAGGGTAAAGGAACCTTCCAGAACTGGCTCCTGGTTGATATCATCCAGTCTAGCCCACAAGTTTTTTTTTTTTTTTTTAATTGTGATTTGGGTGAAATTTTACAAAGCAAATTCATTTTCCATACAGCAGTTCACATACACTTTGTCTCATGGCCTTGACTGCAATTTCCCAAATGCAACAGCTCTCTTCCCACTTCCTCCCCATAGTTACCTCTTGCCTGTGTCCATCCCTCCCATGCACTCCTGCCCGCCCCCCCCCACAGCTGTCTCCCTGTGCATACACTGCCCTTCTATTCTCCCATGATTGATCTCTTCAAAGAGTATATCTACCTAGTGTAAGTGTTCAGCTCATATGCCTGTGTTTTGTTACCAGCCCACAAGTACAAATTGAGCATCTTCCATATGCTACATGCCACCAGGATGTATAAAGAATGTGGCCCAATCCCTGCACACACAGCACTCAGACTTGACCAGCCACCAGCCCATAACTACAGCCTCCTGGAAAACCCCAAAGCTTTGGAAACAGACCTGGGTTTACAACCTGGCACTGCCACTTAGTAGCTGTGTACTTGGGCAAACCTCTGGGGACTCAGTATTTTCCTCCATAAATACAGTTAACATCTAGGATTGTTTGAAAATCAAATGAGACGTGGTGCATGGTAGGTGTCATTAGTGCATATCTCTCTGGCATCGTGATTGTTGTGGTTGTATGCCAGTGAGTCAATTCTGACTCATAGTGACCCTATGGGACAGAGCAGAACTGACACATAGGGTTTTCTAAGCTGAAATCTTGATGGGAACAGGTCACTAGGTCTTTCCTCCAGCAGAGCCACCTGGTGAGTTCGAACGGCCGAACTTTCAGTTAGTAGCTGACCGCTTAACCATTGTAGATAATGGTTATTTGAGTCCAGAAAAGTGCTTTTGGCCTAGGAGGCCCAGGAAAGCTTCACCAAAGAGCAGGGCTTGAGCTAATGAGGAGAAAAAGGGGTAGTGATGTGCTTTTGTCCAGTTTTCCTAGTTGTCTGGAATCTGAGCCTCCACCTGCCCCAAAGCCCTGACTCTTGCCCTCCCAGATTTCTAGGCTATAAAGATGCAGGCAAAAGACATAACTCTGCCAACTGGATACTCCTGCTGGGATTTTGAATCTGGAGCAAGTCACAGAGAAGCTGGGCAGTTGAGAATGTTTCTGCAGGGGAGCCAGCAGCGCCCTCCAGTGTCGTGAGGAGGAACTACCAGCTTCAGTACTGGAAAGGGATGGGGATTATTGCAAGAGACTAAGGAACTCTGGTAGCATAGTGGCTAAGGCACTTGACTGCTAACCAGAAGGCTGACGGTTCAAACCCACCAGCCACTCCTCGGAAGGAAGGTTGGGCAATCCTACTTCCGTAGTGATACTGCCTCGGAAACCCAAGGAGGGGTCGCTATGAGTCAGGGCTGACTCAACGGCACATAACAACAACAACAACAAGGAACTCTGGTAGCATAGTGGCTAAGACACTTGCCTGCTAACCAGACGGCTGGCGGTTCAAACCCACCAGCCACTCCTCGGAAGGAAGGTTGGGCATCTACTTCCGTAGTGATACTGCCTCGGAAACCCAAGGAGGGGTCGCTATGGGCCGGGGGCGGACTCAACGGCAGTTAACAACAACCACAACAACAACAAGGGGACCAGGGTCTCCTAGGCAGGCTATCTTGACTTAACCTTGACTTCCCAGCTTCTCAGTGGTGGCTGCTTATTCGCTGAGACCTGCTTGCCAGCCCTAGCACTGATTCTGTATGCTATTCTATATCTTTTAAAACTTGCTAGTGTTACTTTGTGTTTTTTACAAAAAGTTGAATGGCCCAACTTGGTAAGTAAGGTCCAACTTGGTAAAGAAGGTGTCAATTAGATCAGGTCACTCCAAAATCTTCCAAATCTCTGTGTTTCTTTTTCTGACTTTTCAACAAATATTTGTCTAGCCTCTACCATGATTAAGAATAGAAGTACAAAGAGGTTGAAGTCATAATCCCTGTACTCAAGGAGACAAAAATCTAGTTGGGAAATAGACAAGTGCTAACCAGGCAGAAACTATATTGAACACATACAACAGAAAAGGGGTTAATTTCCTTTGTTTACAAAGAATTCCAAGAAATAGAACAAATAATCCAATATTTAAAAATTGGCAAAGGGCACAGCCGGAGAGTAGATATTGGCTTTCATTCCTAACAAGAGAATCGTAAAAGAAAAGCTGCAGCGTACATTGTCTCACTTGTCAGATGATTGACAAAGATCAAAAAGTTTAATACACTGTATGAGCAAAGCTGTGTGACAAAGATCAAAAAGTTTAATACATCGTATGAGCAAAGCTGTGAGTACAGACATTCTCATACATTGGCAGTGGGAGAGTAATTTGGTATAACTTTTACAGACAGCAATATGAGGTGTGGGTTCAATTAATTAAAGATGCATAGTGATTCCAATTCTAAGAATTTATGATTGTACTGTATACCAAGAAGTTTATACAAGGGTGACAGCATTCTTTTTAATAACACAAGATTGAAAACAACCTAAATATCCATCTATAGCAGGCTGGATAAATCAGTGATGGTACACTATACAATGGAATATTATATAGTCATCAAAACGAATGAGGCATATCTACATGTACTGATATGAACCATCTTAGATTTACTGTTCAGTTAAAAAGTATGGAACAAAGCATATATTAAATGTGCACATACACATTTGTGTTTATGTAGAATATCTCTGGAAAGAAACAGTAATGAAAGATTTGTTAACAGGGTTGGCTGCCAAGAGAGGAACAAGATGCCTAGGACACAGGGGAGGAAAGGAGACCTATTTTCTCTGTAAATTTCTTTGATACCTTTTTAAACTTTGATTCATGTGCGTGTACTAACTATTCACATACATAAATAATTTTTAAAAAATCTAATCAGGGAAAGAGAACGAGCACTTAACTAAGTGCTACCATACTTTGCTGGTCCAATAGAGCCTGGTGGAACCACTATGACCCCTAGCTGCCCTTCAGGTCTAGAATTGAACCCACACCTGAGGTTTCCAGCCAAACAATAGACAGGCATATGAGTTGAACATGTACCTGAGGTAGATACACTCCTTGGAGAGAACAATCATGGGAGAAAGAAGGGCTGTTTATGCACAGGGAGACAGCTCAGGGGGCAGGAGTGTATGGAGGGATGGACACAAGGAAGAAGTAACAATCGGGAGGAAGTGGGAGGGGAGCTGTTGCATTGTGATGAATTGTGGTCAATGTCATATGTGAACTGCTGTATGGAAAGTGAATTTGCTCTGTAAATTTTCACCCAAATCACAATTAAAAAAAAAAGAAAAAAGTGTTACCATACTAGGCAGCCCATGCCTAATGCCAAGTGAGTGACAGAGACAGATAGATGGTAGGTGCCAGGAGAACCAGAGGGGGGAAGGTCCCTGGGACTGGATGGGTCCTGGATGGCTGTGACCTAAGCTGGAAGGACTGACAATGGGGAGGTGAAGTTCCAGATGGGGAGACTGATGAGAACACAGTTATGGAGACAGGCATATTCCTGACACATCAGAGGTGAGGGAATAAACTTGTTGGGTGGGATTCAAGGGTAGGGAACTTGTCTCATGTCTGCTGTGGGAGGTAATTGCAGCCTGGCTTTGCAGTGGGGGTGGGGGGATGAAAGCATTCCCCTGCACTGAGGGAGTCCTCAGGAGCCAGGCTGGGCGCAGCTGCCCCATGAAGCTCTTGGTCAGCAGCCTCCCCACATCCACACCCAGTTCAACGCAGGCCTGCCATCCCCGCAGGTGAAGACCCCACTGTCCTCTTAGCCCTCCCTCCTGGCCTCTCTCAGGACCTCACCCCACCTCAAGGGCTCACCTGGCATCTCCTATGAGATGTTAGGGGCCTGTCCCAGAGGGCACTGACAGACCCAAAATCTGACCCCAAAGAAGCCTCTGTTCCCTGTCCAGCCCCAGCAGTTGAGTTCCCACGGCACCCCCCACCCCCCGCATACACACCACCATGTGTCCTCTACCTCAGCACCTGGGCAGAGGAGTGTCAAGCGTCACCCCCTCCCTGCCTTCAAGGTGTCTGAGTCATAGTCTGGGCATTGAGGATCTGGCAGACCTAGAAGAGATGGCGTCTGGAGGGCTGCCTGGAACTCGGCGGCAGGAGATGAGAACATTTGAGCAAAGGGGAGGGCAGCAACGTAAACTTCAGTCCAAACAGACCTGAATTTGAATGCTCTTCCACTTACTATCTGGATAACCTTGAGAAAGTCACAAACTTCTTGGAGCCTCAGTCCCTACATCTATGAAATAAGCATTCACTAACAAGCTTATTCAACAGATACTGAGTTTCCCATATGTGTCAGGCAACATGCTGGGTGCCAGGAGTAGGACAGTGGAAAACAGTCAGGGCCTCGTTCCCACGGAGCTTCCATTGCGTAGCATGTGTGTAATAATAGTGCTTACCTTAGGATTAAATGAGACAATATGGATATAGGACCTAGTACATAGTAGCTACTCAATGCATGACAGCTATTTCTTGGAGTTTGAAGGGCTACCAAAATTACCCCTCATCCTTCCCAAGTTCAAAACCAACCGGAGAGAAAGGAGTCAGATGGTGGAAATGTAAAAGTGGGCCTTCTTTGTTAGAATAGAGAAAAATGGATTGGAGGATATACCTGGGACATTCAGCCAAAACAGGCTTCTGAATATTCCCTCTGAGATAAATTACACACACACACAACTACAGGCCTAGCTCTTCCAGACCGAGACTGCCCTGGTAAGCTTAAAGCCTCGAAGCTGAGTTGAAGACACTTGCTCCCTGTGGGTTAATAATTCCGAAAGAGAGGGAAGAGGGTGCTGAGCTGGGCATGCCCACTTGCTTCTCTGGACCCCCCACCATCCTGTTGCTTCCACTCCACCCTCCACTTACTAAATTATCATTGAGACAAGAGTGGCAGGGACAGGTGATGGGGACCAGATGGGGAAGGACAGGAGTCACTTCATTTCCCTTTTTACCACCTAGGCCCTGAGTGGCGTCCTTGTGCCTTAGCCAGGTGGGGCCATGTGCTGGTTGTCTGTTTTCTCTGCCACCCATTCCGTACCTTCCCTGCCTTGCTCTGTATCTCAGAGAACTGCACTCCTTTGTCCTGGGACCCCTTGCCAGCCAGCTTCTGTCAAGGCTCAGCTAGTGGGAGCCACTGGCTGGAGATTGAGGGTGGGAGGAAGGGAGAAACCAGGATGTTTTTCACTAGCTCCACAACAGATGGCACCTTGAGAAATGGTTGTATCTCCTCTGTGGTTCTAACTCCTGCCAAATTGTCCCTCCTCTCTTGTCCTCTCCCTCCTTGGTCCCTCCCCGTTCCCTATGGATAGCCTTGCTGTGGTTCTAGCTCCCACCTGGTGGTCCTAGCCCTAGGAGGGACATTATGTTGTATTACTACAACAGCTTCTGGTGTTGCTAATTCTTGGGCTGCCTCTCCATGCCCTATTTGGTCTTTTAGTTCTTCTCAAATTTTTATAACTGATCCCCAACACTAAATTCCCCCTATTAGGAATCAGCTCTGATTTCCCAACTGGATCCTGACAATGACAGGATGAGGCGAAGGAAAAGCCTCTCTATGCTGATGAGAAAGGTGCCCATGGTCCTAAGAGGACATCGCCCTCCTGACTGAGGCTGTCCTTTCTGCCTTCGCAACCACATGGTAGGTCAAGGTCTCCTCCACTCAGCTCCCAAGTTCATATGTTATAATCCAGGCTGCGCTCTGTACAGTTCTCTCCCTCTCCAAATTCCAGATCCCTGGGGAAGGAGCAGATTGTATCCATATGGCTGCTAGGCACCCACCTCACTGGGTCAGTGGGAAGTTAAGAGGGAAGTTCAGAAAACTGAACAGATTTCCCCAAAAGCTGTCCCTGACACCAAGCCTGATGGGCAGCCACTTACCAGCATCCAGTCCTGGGAAATGACACCAAGTCATAATGCAGGAAGAGACAGGGATAAGGACAACAATGAGCAATGAAGCTCTCCTAGGTTGGAGGCTGTGGGGATTTCCCTAGTTCCAGTGCCTTCAGTGGATAAACCATCCCCCCAGCCCAGCAGGGGCTACAGAAACGCCGAAAGGGTTTGGGGAGCACCCATCTGGTTGGCAGTGGAGACTTGAAGCTGTGCTTGCACACCATATGGTATAGGATTGAAAGCATGTCAGTTGACTTTACCAAGAAAAAATGGTGTTGATGGAGATTACTGAGAGGTAAGTCCCCACAACCATTTCTCTTTTGTTGCTGCCACTCTGCTGCCTTAATGCCAGCTTCTGGGCTCCCTACACCCAACCCTCCTTCCTGGAGAAGACACCCCCGGGGTCTGCAGCGGGGGCTGGTGAGCACCAGCTCTGTCAGAGCTCTCTAATGCATCCCTTCAGATTCGCCTGGCCTCGCCAGTCCTTGTTGCAGCTCTGCGTGGGCTCAGACTGACTTCATACACTACCACTTAGCAAGCCTTGCCTCCTGCCCCAGGGCATCCCTGTTCTTGCTGCAGCCCAGATCTGTGTAACCTAAGATGCAGGGGAGTTAACCCTGGATGGGGTGGAGGTTAACCGCTGGATGGAGAACAAAGTCAGTGGGTACGTTCTCCCACCTCCACCCCCTCGCCTGTCCACTCCCCTAAGGGATGGTTGTGAGATGACATGCTTTCAGCTACTCTTCCCGAGGACACATACTCCCTCCTTCCTTGCTTTTTTCCTATGCCCCCCACTCTGTTTTCTGGAATTACACTCCTTAGTGAAATAATAACACAATATACTTTTTCCTGGGAGCTCTGGAGGCATAGTGCCTGAGGCATTTGACTGCTAACCAGAAGGCTGGCAGTTCAAACCCACCAGCCACTTCTCAGAAGGAAGGTTGGGCGACCTACTTCCGTAGTGATACCACCTCGGAAACCCAAGGAGGGGTCGCTATGAGCTGGATCTAATACGTCGGCAGTGAGTTTGGTTTCATCTTTGGTATATGTTTGCCTCACATTTGCTTTATGGAGAACTCACTTTCCTATCCCTCATGTAGGAAAAACCCTCCTCAAATCATGTTTTTTTCCTAAGAGAAAATGACACGTGTGAGACAATACAATTAGAGCACTTTATTAACCACAGACATGCAGGAGTCCCCTAGTATTCATCTCCTTCTTCCTCTCCCTCCCCTTCCACACTATCCATGCCCACTTCCTCATAATCCTTCTCCAGGGCAGCCATATCCTCTCGGGCCTCAGAGAACTCACCCTCTTCCATGCCTTCGCCCACATACCAGTGCACAAATGCCCTCTTGGCATACATCAGGTCGAACTTGTGGTCCAGGCGGGCCCAGGCCTCGGCAATGGCGGTCGTGTTGCTCAGCATGCACACAGCACGCTGCACCTTGGCCAGGTCACCCCCGGGCACTACAGTGGGTGGCTGGTAGTTGATACCAACCTTGAAGCCCGTTGGGCACCAGTCCACAAACTGAATACTACGCTTGGTCTTGATAGCAGCAATGGCAGCATTGACATCCTTGGGCACCACGTCTCCACGGTACAGCAGGCAGCAGGCCATGTACTTGCCATGACGGGGGTCGCACTTCACCATCTGGTTGGCAGGCTCAAAGCAGGCATTGGTGATCTCTGCCACTGACAGCTGCTCATGGTAGGCCTTCTCTGCAGAGATGACTGGCGCATAGGTGGCCAGGGGGAAGTGGATACGAGGGTAGGGCACCAGGTTGGTCTGGAACTCTGTCAGGTCCACGTTGAGGGCTCCATCAAAGCGCAGGGAAGCCGTGATGGAGGAGACGATTTGGCCGATGAGGCGGTTGAGGTTGGTGTAGGTTGGGCGCTCAATGTCCAGGTTGCGGCGACAGATGTCATAGATGGCTTCATTGTCCACCATGAAAGCACAGTCTGAGTGCTCCAGGGTGGTGTGGGTGGTCAGGATAGAGTTGTAGGGCTCAACCACAGCTGTGGACACCTGAGGGGCCGGGTAGATGGAGAACTCCAGCTTGGATTTCTTGCCGTAGTCAACAGAGAGCCGTTCCATGAGGAGTGAGGTGAAGCCAGAGCCAGTGCCCCCTCCAAAGCTGTGGAAGATGAGGAATCCTTGGAGCCCTGTGCACTGGTCAGCCTAGGAAGTTAAGATGAAAAGAAATATGGGATGTAAAGTACAGGGGATAACTAGGAAAGAACCAACTCATGCTGTTTCAAATCACCAAAAGATTCATAATATCCTTGGAAGACTTTCCTAAGAGCACAACATAGATCCCTATAGGGAGGCCCCACTCTTTCTCCTTCTTGTCCTTTTGTCTCTCTAGGAAAACTCCTGAAGTGCTTTTTGTCGTTGTAACTTGCCAACTCCACCCTGTCTCATACCCATGCCCCCCTGATTTAACTTCAGAAGTTTTGGGGGTTTCTCTACTGAGATCAGTAATCCAGGAACCTGATCCCCATCCTTTGTGTGGGGCAAAGTCAATTATAGGGCCTTGGACCATACTGAATCCCCCTTTTTTCACAGGACCTCTGCCCACATCTATTGCAGTACAAGATGCTCTTCTGGGATGCTATGGCCATGACTTGGCCAGGCAGCCTATCACCATGTTTGCACTAGTCATCAGTCTGCCCAGCATCAGCCAGTCATCAGAGGAGATAAAGACAACCTCAGCTATAGGAGCCTACAGTCTACCTGCCCTGATCAGAGTGCAGAGGCCTTCTCACTAGTCCTGGTCCTGCATGTTTGAGACTTGGTCATGAGGCTCTCCCAAGGGCTGAAACTATACTTTCCCCATGGCCTGGTCTCCAGACTACTTCATGACAAGAATCCAGGTTCCCTTAACCCTTCCCTCACCAGCTTCCGAATCCGGTCCAGTACCAGGTCGATGAGCTCCTTTCCGATGGTGTAGTGGCCTCGGGCATAGTTATTGGCAGCATCTTCCTTGCCTGTGATGAGCTGCTCTGGATGGAAGAGTTGGCGGTACGTGCCGGTCCGAACTTCATCTGCAATGGGCAGAGTTTTGGACCTCACCTCCCCTTGCACCTGGCTCCCAGAACCCCATGGTAACCAGAAGGGGAGGGGTAGGCCCCACGTCCTACCCTACATGCATCGAGGATACTGGTATTGTCCATCATTTTAAGTGTTCTTCAATGACAAGAAAACGGATGTAAGGTGACCCTGGGACTCAAAAGCTGAGTGACAGTGGTTCTGAAGATTTGGAGGTCTAATCAGTTGCAGCAAAGGTTATAACCATAAACTCTAGTACTCTCTAGTTATGGAGCAGTACGTGCTGTGGTAACCAAGGACAAAGCCATGGCAGGGACTGTCATCACTCACCAATCACAGTGGGCTCCAGGTCTACAAACACTGCCCGGGGCACATGTTTACCAGCTCCAGTTTCACTGAAGAAAGTATTGAAGGAGTCGTCCCCTCCCCCAATGGTCTTGTCACTGGGCATCTGCCCATCGGGTTGGATCCCATGCTCCAAGCAATAGAGTTCCCAGCAAGCATTGCCAATCTGCACACCAGCTTGCCCCACGTGGACTGAGATGCACTCACGCTAAGGGAGCAAAGGGCAGAGAATACTCTTAGTAGAGAGAAGCATATTATGCCTGGACATGGTTCCTGCCTTCCTTCCTTGAGTGATTTTCTGGCTGAGGGCAAAGTTTCCAGACCCTGTTCTTGCCCCACCCCCTATATCTAAGCATTCACTGGTACATTGAAGATCAACAGGCATTGACTCTAGGGGCTGGGCCACAACCCTCCAGGAAGTAGAAGATGTGGGCAGTTCTAAGATTAAAGAGTCTTGCCCAGTAACTAAGCATCTTGAGGAACACTGAAGGGGATCTAATGAGTCTGTTGGAGAATGATAGTCAACCCATTCCTGTATGGAAAGAGATGAGGAGCCATTGGTGAGAGAATGGAGTCTGTGGGTGGTACAAATTGTGTACAAATGGTTAATGTGCTCAACTGCTGAAAGGTTGGAAGTTCAAGTCCACATGGAGGACTTGTCTCAGAAGAAAGGCCTGGTAACTATTTACAATAGCCAAAACTTGGAAACAACCTAGATGTCCAACAGCTGAGGAATGGATAACCAAACTTTGGTACATTCACACAATGGAATACTATGCAACGCTAAAGAATAATGTAGAATCTGCAAAACACCGCATAACGTGGATGAACTTGGAGGACATTATGCTGAGCGAAATAAGTCAGTCACAAAAGGACAAATATTGTATTAGTCCATTATTGTGAAAGTTAAGGAAAGGTTTATATATTGGAGGACATTTTCTTTGTTGGTTACCAGGGGTGGGAGGGAAGGGGAGGGAATGCTGTTAGACAGATAGAGATAAATATTGATTTGGGTGAAGAGAAGGGCAATGTACCAAATGTGAGTGACCAATATGGCAGCATTGAGGATGAGAAAGACAGAGAGAGTTACATGGGCAGTACAAACAACAAATATGAACCCCTTTGCAAATACAATACTGAGTTGTCAATGAAAGCAAACATGGGTATAGGGACAGATAGATGGGTGAACAAGCTAAACTATTATGTATGTCTAAATGGAGAGTGTATCCAAGATCATATACAGGGTTGGCAGACAATGGGCCTCTCAGGGTGCAGAAGAGTATGAAGGGATGGACACTGGGAGGAGGTAACTATGGGGAGGAAGTGGGAGGGGAGCTGCTGCATTGTAAATTTTGGTCAATGACATGAGACAAAGTATATGTGAACTGCTGTATGAAAAGTGAATTTTCTCTGTAAATCTTCACCCAAATCCTAATAATAAAAAAAAAAAAAGAAAGGCCTGGTAATCTACTTCTGAAAAATCATCCATTGAAAACCCTGTGGGGCACATTTCTACCCTGACACACGTGGGTTGCCATGAGTTGGAACCGAGTCGAGGGCAGCTGGTGGGGGGGGGGGAATAAGCAAGATCCAGTTGAGGTTTCAGAGGTCAAATATAAGGAGGAGGTTTAGAAAAGCAGCAAACATCAGGCTCATGTCACAACTAGAACTACCAATAAGGAAGGGAAAAGTAGGCTTGGAATCCAGGAGGGTCCACAAAGGCCTTGATATGCACGAGCTGTCGACTCCTGTCTTGGGTATGTGTGGCCCTGGAGTGGAATCTGGGGAGAAAATGTCCCCCCACGATTCAAGGTTGATGGTCAAAGAACTCTAAGCCCTTGAAGAAGGATGGGGATAACCTGCTTGGGTCTAGAAAAGAGAGAAGTCTGTGCCCTTCCTGGGGAGCACCATGAGAACTGAGACGTTTTGAACAGGTATTTGCTCCTCTACTATGTGCTGGACTCTGTGAGGGTGCTGGGGACACAAAACATGTAGCACATGGCCCCTACCTTCAAGAAACCCAGTGTCCAGGGAGGGGAGAGTCTGAAAGACTAACAGATAAAGGAGAGTGTGGTAAGGAGGATACTGGAGTCTGACTCCTTGTTCTGCTTGACAAGTAATTACCACTTAGAAACAAAACGAGCACATCAATCAAATTTTCCCAAACTCTACTGCTGGTGGAAGCCTGACGTGAGCACTCTTCTTTGGAGAAAAATTTAATATCTATTCAAGCTGAAGATGCTCGTGTGCTAGAGAGTGTTTGCACAGGTAAACAAGAAAACAGGTGCACAGCAGCACAGCAACAGAAGCCAGTATTTGTCCTTCAGTAGGACAGAATGGATGCATAATGATTCAGAACTAGAAATGAAAGGACTACAAGAAAGAATCTTGCCAAAAAGTAAGGAGGGAAAAAAGCAAATTGAGAAAAATCATATGCTATAATACCATTTATATGTATTTAATTTGCAAAGAAGGGGCCCTGGTGACACAGTAGTTAAGCACTCAACTGGTAACAGAAAGGTTGCCAGTTCTTCTACCCTAAGAGCTGCTCCATGGGAGAAAGATGAGGCAATCTGCTTCTATAGAGATCACAGCCTTGGAAATCCTATGGGGAAGTTCCACCAGGTCCTACAGGGTTACTGGGAGTCAGAATCAACTTGACAGCAATGAGTGTTCTTTTTTGTTGATGTTGTTTGTTTACTTCCAAAGCAAGAGTATGCACTGTTTAACAGATAATATATTTATTATATATTCAGGCTGGCGGTTCAAACCCACCATTCACTCCTTAAAAGGAAGATTGAGCAATTTACTTCCATAGAGATCCTGCCTTGGAAACCCAAGGAGAGGTTGTTATGAGTCGACTCAACTCAACAGCAGTTTGTTTTTTTTATATACAGAAACAGGGAAAACGTTAACACCAAACTTGGGATAATGGTTCTCTCTGAAAGGGGAGGGAGATGGAGCAACCAGAGAGGGATTCTGTTTCTTAAACTGAGACATGAGTGTTCTTATGTTATTCTTTATATCTTTTTGCATGTCCAGAATATTTAAAAACATTTTAATGGGATTCTTTCCTCATAAATGTAACCTTTCAGTGACTTTTATATGACACAGGTGACTTGACTCCTTATTATATTTAGATAAACATGAATCATCCATAAATAATCCATATACCAGCCCATTTACTTACTTGGCTTGAGCAAGAATCTTAACCTCTCTGTCAGTGTCATTCTCTGTGAAACTGGGGAGAAGATAAGAGCTGCCTCTTAGAATTTCTATGAGGATTATATGAAGGGATGCATACAAATTGTCTGGCTCATTGCCTGATACATACTGTAGACCCTACCAGTTTCCCACCCCTCAATTCCAGGAGTCATAAGTTAGGCTGGAAGGCCCAAGACCGAGGCAGAGTCCCCGGTTAGTGCAAAACACTAACTGAAAGTTTGGTGCTTTGAGTCCAGCCAGAGGTGCCTCCAAAGAGGTGCCCGGTGATCTACTTCTGAAAAACATTAGCCACTGAAAACCTTATGGGGCACAGTTCTACTCTGACACATGTGAGGTCACCATGAATCAGAGTCCATTCAACAGCAACTGGCTTGAGGAAGGCCAACGTTTTGGTTACCTCTGTGCTGCTCTAACAGAAAATACCACAAATGGGATGGCTTTAACAAACAGGAGTTTATTCTCTTACAGTTTGGAGACTTTGAGTCTGAGTTCAAAGTGCCAGGTTCTAGGGGCTGGGTGAAAGCCCCTCAGCCTTGGGCTTCAGCTCTGCCTCCTGCTCCTGGCCCACTGAAGCTAGAGGCTTTTCTTCACTCAGACAGCTGCTGGCTGCTGAAGCTGCCAAGCCCAAGGTTGACAAGTAAAAAGGCACAGCCCCAATGTTACCAAACAACATGGAAGGCCGTTAATTCAAGTCCGGATGAAGTCCCAAGATCAGCAGGGCATGGCAGGCTGTTGAACAACAACTTGGCTACATGCAGGGTTCAAGTGTGCCATAAGCTAGAGACCGTTCCCCAAGGCCTCTCCTTATATACAGGAAGCAAACCACATTCCTAAGGCCACTACTAAGGCCGCTACTCAGCTGTTCACAGTAGATTCCACCATCGAGTTGATTACCAGTCTCATCATGGGGAATACTAACTACATCCAGCTGCCCAGCCAAGTTGACACACAAACTGAACTACCACGGCCAACCAGTCTGACCAGTCCCCTGGCCAGGCCAGTGCTGGCTGCTGCATCAGTGAGCTTGCTCAGGCTCTGTTCACCAAGCCAGACACACAGACAGAACTGCTGGCCTATTCCAGGTGTCTCTGACCTCTCAGGTACACCTGAAATGCTGGGAAAAAATAGGCACCATTCTTACTGTAGAGCAGCACATTTGGGACAAAGAATTCAGCCTCTGGAGTCCCACATGCCTGGCCTTAAACCCCATACCTCTATGACCTTGGACAAGTTACTTCACCTCAACTTCCCCAGCTCCTTTTTCTTGACCGTGAACATAGTAGACTTTCTCTACAGTAATCATCTCTATAATAGTAGGCTTTCTTGTGTTGTTTGTTGTTGTTGTTACGTGCCGTCAAGTCAGACCCAACTCATAACGACTCCTCCTTGGGTTTCCGAGGCAGTACCACTACGGAAGTAGATTGCCCAACCTTCCTTCTGAAGAGTGGCTGGTGGGTTTGAACAGCCAGCCTTCTGGTTACTAGTCAAGTGCTTTAGGCACTATGCTACCAGACCTCCCTCTTGTGTTGTTTAGCTATCATTTATAAAGCATTACTTTAGGTGCCAGGCTCTGCACTAGCGTTTCACGTGAATTATTTAATCTTCACAACCACCCCCTTAGGTAGGTACTGTTATGATCCCATTTTACAGATGAGAAAACTGACCCTCAAAGAGGTTGAGCAACTTGTTCAAGATCCTGAACACAAGAAAATGCTGAGCCAGGACAGCCTGGCTCCAAGTCTGCTCTTAACCGTTACATCTTGCCTGATGGAGCTGTGGGTCAAAGATATCAAACAAGCCTCACACACCACGCAGCTTTGATAAATGGGGAGGACCGCCTTCTCCCTCCTCCCTGTCCCTCCCCACCCTGTTGTGTAATCGGTGGGAAAAAGAGGGATCAGATAAAGACCCAGCAAGGGGCAGAGCTTCAGTGGAGGACAGGTTCCCCTGGCTGGGAGGTGGGGCCAGGTCAGCAGGAAGCCTGCCCAGGGGCCAGGGTTTAGAGAATCAGCCAGTGTAGGAAAGTCCTCTTTCTTCTCAAGTCCTGCCATCCCATACTCCCATCCCTAAATTCAGATCTCTTCAGCAGACAGCCCTGCTCCAGAGCCTAGGCTCACAGGCATACCCTGGGTACCTTTGCCCTTTCCTTTCCCACCCCCCTGAGCATGCCCCCATGGGCCCCACACTCACCTTTGAAAAGCTCCTTCCCTCTCTCTCACCTCACCTCACCGCACATGGACACCTAAGCATTCCCTAAAGCCAATCACCTGGGCCCACTGGCACCCTCATGGCACCCTTAGGCCCCCTACCCCTGCTCACCATGTTGCCTGATGGCTGGCTGTCTGGTGCTTGAGAGAAGGCAGGGATGGATCTGTGAGAGACCCACAGCCAGCGGGTCTCTTTATACTCTCTGGGCAGCTCTGAGGGGGGGAATGTTGTTAGAAACGGCCCCAGGAGGCAGGCCTGTTGGCTTGGTGACAGAGCAGCAGGCAAGCATTGCGTCTGCCCCAAACAGGGCTGTGAGATGGGGTGAGCAGAGGAGGAACTGGGCCGGTAACCCCACACAGGTATCCAGGCCCCTGGGTACAAGGCGTTTGTTGCTTGGTCACACGGTCACACGATCCTGTCTCCTGATGATGCAACCTGACCTTCACAGGTGGGAGAAGTTAGAAATCAAGCCCCTGAGTTCCAGCACCATCTCCTTTCTGCCCCCCCAGCTGAGTTTGGTTTGGGCTGGAAGTAGAGTGTGAGTGTGGGGAGGCTAGGAAGATGTCTCCAGTGAACCAGAAGTAATGACTCCTAGGGCAAGAGATCAAGTCTGTAGGTATTCTGGGTGGGAAGTCAGCATGTCAGAGAACATAGGGAGATGGTATGGACCAATGCATGGACTTTGGAGTCAGCTAGACCTTGATTTTAGTTCTGTGTCTAATACCTATTAGTGTTTTACTTCTTTTTGCCTCAGTTTTCTCATCTGTAGAATGGGGATAGGGAGTATTGTAAGGATTAAACAAGATAAAATTTTTTTAACATCTTAGTCCGAAATTGTGATTGCTTTCCATGGAGAAAGC
The DNA here is from genome assembly GCF_000298275.1 of Orycteropus afer afer. Lineage (NCBI taxonomy): Eukaryota > Metazoa > Chordata > Mammalia > Tubulidentata > Orycteropodidae > Orycteropus > Orycteropus afer. The sequence continues at coordinate 10,678,578 of NW_006921589.1, forward strand.
AAGATGATGAGCACGGTCTCAGGGCTCTTCCTAAAATTCTCCTATTCCATTGCACCTCGGAAGGAAGATGGGGCAATCTCCATCAGTAGTGATACTGCCTCGGAAACCCAAGGAGGGGTCGCTATGAATCGGGTCTGACTCGACGGCACGTAAGAACAACATTCCATTGCAAGTTATTGCTTCTGTAGCCTGGCCTTATTCCTCCACAGAAACCCCCCTATGGCCTTAGTAAATGTTAAACTCCAAACTCACTGCCGAGTCAATTGTGACTCATAGCAACCCCTCCTTGGGTTTCCAAGGAGGTATCTCTACGGAAGTTGATTGCGAGGAGCAGCTGGTGGGTTTGAACCGCCAGGCTTCTAGTTAGCAGTCAAATGCCCTAGGCACTGCACCTAATCACTCCCATTTGTATCCTGCTTTGTGGTTCTCAAGGTCCTCAGCTCCTTTGAGTCCCTCAACAACATTGTAAGGTAGGCAGGCAAAGGAAATTGAAGTCTCTTGTGTCTTTGCCTAAGGTCACAGGGGGGTAATTAGTAGTGGAATTAGGATTCATCCGGTACTCAGGCTCAGTGCCTGAGTCATGTGGTAACATGTTCACTGTCCCTCACTCTCTCTTATGTTTTCATTGTTGTTGTTGTTGTTGTTAGCTGCTGGCTGAGCTGGCCCTCAATTCATAGCAACCCTGTGCGCAATGGGACAAAGGCTGCCCAGTCTCGCGCCATCCCCATGGTCTGTCATGAATCAGACCATTGTGATCCACGTGGCTTTTATTGGCTGATGTTTGGAAGCAGATCTCCAGGCCGTTCTTCCTAGTCTGTCTTAGTCTGTGGGCTCCACTGAAGCCTGTTCACTATCATAGCACCACACAAGCCTCCACTGACAGATGGGTGACGGCTGCCCCGAGTCCTTTCCTTACTCATCTTAAATTTCATGGTCAATCATAATCACTCCTGTGCATACCCCTCAACTCCTTTCCTCCTTCTAGCTTCAGCACCCTTGTTTGATTAATCCCAGTCCTGGTTAAGTCCAGGTCTTCTACCAACTCTGTACCTGCACCAACCCAGCTAAACATTGGCTGTAGGAAAGCCCAGAACCATGCTAACTGATCTAATGTCAAGTTCATGGCTGCTAACCTCAAATGAACCCTTAATGCTGCCTGGAAAGGCACTGTATTTCTATAGCCATAACCAAGATAGAACCATAACGAAGAATTGTATTGCCAGCATTAGCAAATTGTTGCTGTCGTTGTTGTTATGTGCTGTTCAGTCATCTCCAACTCATAGCAACCCTTCCTTGGGTTTCCGAGGTGGTATCTCTACGCAAGTAGATTGCCCAATTCTCTTTCCGAGGAGTGGCTAGTGGGTTTGAACTGCCAACCTTCTGGTTAGCAGTCAAGTGCCTTAGGCACTACGCCAGAAGAGAAGTATTTTATCTAGCAGCCCTACACAGGAAGTAATTGCTAATGTGAAGTTTCAGAATCTCTAGATGGCTGACTTTGGCTGTGACTGAAGTCACCAAGGTCAGAGCTCTTCTCTTTCCCACTTGGAACTAAGAGGCTAAGATCCCCAGAGAAAAGACACAGCCAACCAGCATTTCAAAGGTAAGGAAGCCCTGCCTCCCAGTAACCTGATCCATGAAGCCATCCAAACCAAAACCTAACTCACTACCATCAAGTCAATTCCAACTCACAGTGACCCCCACTTGGGTTTCCAAGGCTGAAGCAGACAGCACCATCTTTCTTCCATAGAGCAGATGGTGAGTTTGAACCACCAACATTTTGGTTAGCAGCCAAATGCCTTAACCACTACACCACCAGAGCTCCTTCCATGAAGCCATAGACCTCAGGAATTGCATCTCCAGGTGGATCGATGGATTTGGAGCCCAATGGTACCAATGGGTTAAAGATTCTCTTGTCTAGCACTTCAATTTTTCCCAGTTGGTCTTGGAAGTTGGGCATCCCAGGGTCAGCCTAGGCATCACTAACTGTGGAAAGAAAACTATCCTAAAGTGGGCAAGGGAAAAGGGATAGTCTTCCATAAAACAATTGAGATTTTAAAAACATATTATCGTATCTAAGGAGCTCTGGTGATGCAGTACCTAAGACATTTGACTGCTAACCAGAAGGTTGGTGGCTCAAACCCACCAGTCACTCCATGGAAGGAAGATGGGGCAATCTACTTTCTGTAAAGATTTACCACTTCAGAAACCCAACGGGGGTCGCTATGAGTCAGAATCCACTGGATGGCAGTGAGTTTGGTTGGGTTTTATTATGATGATGATTATTGTATCTAAAGTAGGAAATGACAAGTATTTGATATTATTCATTCCTTCAACAGATATTTGAGTGCCTGCTACATGACAAGCACTGTTCCAGGTGCTGGGGATTCAGTGAGAGACAAAAAAAAAAAAAAAGTCGATGTTCTTAAGGAGCTTACATTTTAGTGGGGAAGACAGGTAATAAATTTTAAAAAGACAACTAACTTTAGATAGTAATGAGCACATGAAGGAAACCAAGCAAGATAATGGGACAGAAAGAGATGGAAGAGGGGAGCTACTACTTTTAAACTGAACAGACAAGGAGCAGTTCTCTCTGAAAGTAATATTTGAGCTGAGACCTGAATGAGGCCCTGTCAAGATCTGGAAACTAGTGGTCCAGGTAGAGGGAATGGGTAGTGGGAAGGGTTACAGGTGGGTGCAAGCCTGGTGTGGTCAGTGAAACAGTGTAAGGAAGACGGAACAAGGACAAGGTGAGATCACAGAGGTAAAGGGTCTTAGAAGAAAATGAATTTTATTCTAAGTGCAATGGGAGGCTTTTAAGCAAGTAAGTGTCATTGCCTGGTTTGTGTTTTAGAGAGATTATTGCAGCTGATACATGGAAAGTCGATTATACAGTTTGTGATCCAGCAGGAAGCTAGTTCAGAGGTTACTGCAGTCATCCAGACATGAGGGGATGGTGGCTTGGACAAGAGTGGCAGCAGTGGAGATAGTGAAAAGTAAAGTGACAGGATATGTTGGTGTGGGGTGGACTGGGGTGGACCTACCCAATAGCCTTGCCTGCCCCCTCACCCTCAACTTCTTCTTAGTGGGCCTGGTCCTGATTTTGTTTAAGTATTCAGTCTTCCACTTGCTCAAGGAAGATGGCCTTTTCCCAAATATGGAGGGTGGGTATGCACTAGTCTAAACCATTCTTGGTAATTCCATTCTCTTCTCCCAGTGATTGGTTTAGGCATGGAGCTAATTAGATATAAAAGGAAGTCTGCTAGAGTGCTTTAAGGAAAGGTTTTTCTCCCTGATAAAAAATGTGGAGGAAACCCCCTTTTCCTGCCTTCAGACAGTATCCTAAGAGAACATGATGCTAGAGCTGCTGCAGCCATCTTGTGTTCAAGAAGAAAGAAGTCACCAACCCACTGAAGATGCCAGAGTTATTGGTGACATCACTGAACCAACCCTGAAACCACTGTACACTCAGATTCCTTGTGGGAAAATAAATGCCCTCATTGTTTAAGCTGCTGTTAGTTAGGCTTTCCATTACTCGCAGCCAAAATTTCTAACTAATAAAAGTGGGAAGGAGGGAGAGAAACAGGGAAGAAATGCAGGATAAGCCTCAGTTTTTAACTCGGGCAGTTGAGGGGAAGGTGGTGGTGTTTACTCAGTCTGCGAAGCCTAGACCAGTAGCAGGTTTGGCAGGGAGTAGGGGTGAGTGTAGGAAATTGAGAGTTCCACTTTGAACTTGTTATGTTTGCAATATCTAATAGGCTTTCAAGAGAAGATGTCAAGAATATAAATAGACACTTGAGTCTGATGTTCAGAGGAGAGATCTGAGCTGGAAATATAAATTTGAGAGTCATCAGAATACAGGTGATAGTTAATTATTTTTATTATATTCTCTCACCATTGTTCGGGAATACATATATTCTAGTTCTGAGCCTTCTGGGACAACTCTAGGAATGTTACAATAACTTTGTATTATGGAAAATTTAAAATATATCAAAAAATAGGGATGATATAATAAAATCCCATATATTCACCATCAAGCTTCAACAATTGCTCCTTTAGGGTGAAAAGTAAATGGAGGAAAGAAGAGAAACCAGGGCTGAGTTAGGGGGAGCACCATTTAGATATCAAGCCAGCAAAGAAGGAGTGGCCAGTGAGGTAGTACAAAAACCAGGAAAGGGTAGTAGTTATGGAAACCAAGAAGAAAGCATTTCAATGAAAAAGGAGCAATCAACTACGTCAAACTCTGCTGAGCGACTGAGGGAGATAGAGAAGTAACCTTTGGATTTGGCAAGATGGTGTTGCTAGAGATCTTGCCTGGAGAATGTTGAGTGGGTACATGAAGGTAGCAACGATAGAACCGTACCTTTGAGACATTGTGCTGTGAAGAGCATCCTGAAACAGCTGAAACAGCTGAAGCGGGTACACTAACGCTACAGCTCCGCCTCTCCAGACAGAATCAGTGGAGATGCTTTAAACTTTGAGGACCTTGCTACACTGCCGCAGGGTGGAAGTGAGACCTGGGGAGGGTCAGAAAAGATTGCAAGAACGGTGGGTAAAGGGAAGAGAGAGAGAGATCCAGAGAGAAAGAGTGGCTGCCAGACCAGATGGATTAAGAAGGGATTCAACGGGAAGAGTGAAGTGCGTGGCATCAATTTCTAGATTCTGCACATGTATTGTTGTTGTTGTTATGTGCCATCGAGTCGGCCCCGACTCATAGCGACCCCTCCTTGGGTTTCCGAGGCAGTATCACTACGGAAGTAGGATTGCCCAACCTTCCTTCCGAGGAGTGGCTGGTGGGTATGAATGTCTAAAACCTTTCAGTCTGGTAATGTGGACCATTATCTGCACACCCACCCAGTGATGAGAACTGTGGTGAATTGGAGCAGACTCTTGCCCATCCTAAGAAGGCCACACTACACAACCCCATTTGTTGCTGTGTTAGATTTTTATTGCTGCTAGACAAATTACCAGAAACTTAATACTTCAAAGCAACAAAAAATTATTATTATACAATTCTGGATGACAGAAATCCAAAACGGTTCTTGCAGCAATAAAGTCAAGATGTCAGCGTGACTCTAGGGGAGAATCAGTTTTCTTGCCTTTTCCAGCTTCTAGAGGCCACCTACATCCCTTGACTTGTGGTCTCTTCCAGCTTCAAAAACAGCAATCACATCTCTCTGACCTCTGCTTCTGTCTTCACATCTCCTTCTCTGACTCTGACTATCCTGTCTCCTTCTTCGGCTTATAAAGATCCTTGTGATGATGCTAAACCCACTTGAATAATCCAGGATAATCTCAACATCTGTCTACCACAGTTGCTAAATGTGAATGCAGACCTGGTCAGGTCAGATTTTCCAGTTCTTTTCAAGATAAGCCACAAATCTGGATTTTAATATGACTGTGTGGAAAAGGAGGAGCTCTGGTAGCATAGTGCCTAAGGCATTTGACTGCTAACCAGAAGGCTGGGCGGTTCAAACCCACCAGCCACTCCTTGGAAGGAAGACTGGGCAATCTACTTCTGTTGTGATACTGCCTCAGAAACCTAAGGAGGGGTCACTCTGAGTCAGATATGACTGGAAACCCAAGGAGGGGTCGCTCTGAGTCAGATATAACTCTACAGCAGTGGGTTTGTTTTTCAGTTTGGTACAGAAAAGAATGAACACAGGCCTGACTGCTACCATTAAAACAGAATGTGGAAATCATCAAACAATATCATTAATATCACACTCAAGTAAAATTTTGTTGAAGATAATTAAAAAATGGTTGTAGCAATATATTGACAAGGAACTGCCAGAAATGCAAGTCATATTTCACTGTATCCCTTTCCAGCTATTCTGTTGATAGCAAGTTGCCATCACTAGTTATTGTATCATATTGTGTTGTTCTGTATTGTGAGAAAGCCTTACTCCAGGGGACATTGATGGTGTGGAGAGGAGAGACAAGTGAATCCTCCCCAAGCAATGACTGGCCCAGGAGAAAGAGTTCTTAAGAAGGTGCCAAGGAGCACATGACTAATTTCCTGTGTGGAGGGAGACAGCTAGAAAACCTGAGGCAAGCAAGGAAGGAAGAGCAGAAATAGCTTGAAAAAGTCTTTTTTTTGCAAGAAATGGAAATGAAGTGTAGAAAGATAGAATGGCTTCTGCTGAGGTCTGTGCCCAGTGCTGAGGATGTTAGGATGCTGGGCCCAGACCCTACCCACGATTTAGAGACAGATCAAACCAAACACTGCCATAGCATCGATGCTTAGAGACAGAAGAGAATGAGAACGTCAAGATCAGCCATGATACCAGAATCATCATTTTCTTTTTCCCTCTTCAGAGTCACCAATTCTTTCGATACCTCACAACGATGCTTCCAGGACGATGGTTGTCTCCTGGATATCATTGAAGATGCCAAACACGCAGTGAGGCGTCACCTGTCCAAGGCCACACAGAGCAATATGGATGCGAATTCAGGTCTGGAGAGCCCCAGGTCCTGCGCTCTGGCGTTTCTGGCAGCAGGAACGTGGCCAGGTATCCGTGGCCTTGGCTCACTAATAGTGACGGCGCTGATGACGGGGCGCCCTGACAGGGCGGGCAGCCGGCAGGCACAGCAGATAACCCGGATCGGCCCTCGCAGACAGGCGGAGGCGGGCTCGGCTCTGCGGGAGAAACTAAGGGATCGGCACCATGGGGCTCAGTTTATGCAGCTCCAGGTCCTCTGCCGCTCACCGGCGTTGGCGAAGGCGGGGCGTGCGGGCCTCGAACCAGCAGGTGGCGTGCAGCTGGAAGGGGGCCGCTGCGGCCGGGCCCGAGCCAGGCAGCTTGCCCGAGGCGCCCTGGAAACGAGGTGGGGAGGTTCCGGGCGAAGGCTGGTCGCAGCCACCTCGAGAGGACAGTCTCGACGCCATCCGGCCTAAGTCTGCACACCTGGGCGATCGGCGCCTCCTTAATGAGGGTGCAGGGGAAAGGCGCCCTGGCACCGCACCCTGCGTCCCTGCTGCGAAGTTTGGGAGCCCGAAGTGTTGGCTCAAAACCGAGAGCGCAGGCTTAAAGCCGCGGCGTCTATTCCTAGCCCAAGTCCGGCAGGTGAGGGACACGCAGCAGTAGAGGCAGATTTCCCGCCCGGCCCCACCCCTCCTGGCGGCCCACCCTTCGGTGGGGGCGTGGCCCAGGGCCACCCAGCCCCCAAGTGGGCGGACTAAGCGCGCAGGCCCCGCCCCCGCCTATAAGAGCGGTGCGACACTGCAGCTAGCGCAGTTCTCACCGAGACCCGTCACCCCGACTCTACGTGAGACGCACCTCCCAGACTCACCATGGTGAGTGTGGCCCTGCCGACAGCGCGCCCCTCCCCAACTTCCCCCCACCTGCGGGGGATCCCTCGGCTCCTGGAACCCTCCAGCGGGCGTTCTGTCTCGAGGAAGTGCAAGGAATTTTTGCATCTTCCTACCCCCCGCCTAATGACTTTGGTAGAACCCTGTGTCCACCTTCATAGGCTGAGGGTGGGTGATGGGGTGGCGCGGCATGAGTGGAGCCCTCCTGGCTATCTGCCCTGGTCCCACCAAGCCTTTGTGCCCTAATACTCCTGCGGGGGGAGGGAGGGAGTCACACGGGCCAGCGCACGGTCTGGGGAAGACCCACTAGGCTGTCCAGCACCTCCTCCCTC